>NC_047672.1:35598780-35954613 GCF_011762505.2 Arvicanthis niloticus | reverse complement strand
AGATCATAATTTCTAAGGACTTTTAGTCTACTGTAATAATTATATTTCTTAAAGGCATGGGCAAGTTCATTGAAATTTGGATCATTTAGGAGAGACACCAAGATGGGGACAACCATAAAACAGAACGTAGTGGGAATTCATATCATGTATTATCTTCAAAAGCCTTAATATCATATTTGATTCAGCAATGCTTCAGCCTTTAAGAGTTCAATTTCCTTCAAGATGGTACCACAGTCTTGAGACAAGCATTTAAAGCATGAACCTAAAAAGCACATTCTAGATTCAATCCATAGCAACACCAAATCTAATTTTCTCAAAATATTCATTCTATAGTTTCCTTAATTCAATGAAATTAGATTATCCTACATGATTCAGGCACATGCTAGCGCACATGTGTGTGTGCGCACACACACACACACACACACACACACACAAACACACACCACAACCACCACCACCACCACCATCACCACCACCACCACCACCACCACCACCACCATTATCTAAATCAGATGAAGTTTTTCAAGATTCTTTTTAGTTTTAATTTTTGTATTTTATAAATCCTAATGCATTTGATTTTCTTTTAATTTTTGAGTTTATAATTTCTTTCTTTTTTTATTTTTATTTAATATATCTGAGTGCACTGTTGCTGTCTTCAGACACACCAGAAGAGGGCACCAGATATCATTACAGATGGTTGTGAGCCAACATGTGGTTGCTGGGAATTTAACTCAGGACCCCTGGAAGAGCAGTCAGTGCTCTTAACCAGTGAGCCATCCCTCTCACTGACATCCCTCCTGGGCTATAAGCATACCCTCTCACTGAGGCAAGACAAGGCAGGCCAGCTAGAAGACAGCTTTTGGGATAGCTCCCACTACAGTTTTTCGGGACCCACATGAAGACCAAGTTGCTCATCTGCTTCATATGTGCCGTGTGGCCTAAGTCTAGGTCTATACAATTTGGTTGGTGGTTCAGTCTTTGAGAGCAGCAAAGGTCCAGATTAGTTGATTCTATGGTACTCATGTGGAGTTTCTCTCTCCATTAGAACTAGCAATTCTTCTTTCTCTCCCATGAGTCCTCAAGCTCCATCCACTGTTTGGCTGTGGGTGTTTTCATCCATCTTAGTCAGCTGCTAAGTGGTGGCTCTCAGAGGACAGCCATGCTAGACTCCTGTTTGCAAACATAACAGAATATTATTAATAGTGCCAGGAATTGTGGTTTGCCCATGAAATGTATCTCAAATTGGGTTGGTCATTGGTAGGACATTCCCGCAATCTCTGCTCCATCCCCTGTCCCTATATTTCTTGCAGACAGGGTAAATTTGGGGTCAAATCTTTGTGGGTAGGTTGGTGTCCCTATTGCTGCACTGAGGTGGCCCATTCAGGTTCCATATTCCCAATGCTGTGAGTGACAGCTAAAGTCACCCCCAATGATTCTTGGGAGCTTCCCCTATCTAAGATATCTGTCATGTCCTGGAGATGCTCCCTGGCTTGCTGGCCCCTTTAGTTGCAGATTTCTATTCATTCTCATGGCCATCTGTCTATCTCTCCTGTCCCTCTCCATACCTGATCCTGAGCCCCTCCACTGCCCTCTCCATCTCCTTTCCCACCCATATCCCTCCCTCCATCTGTCTTTTTGTGACTATTTTATTTGCTCTTCTAAGTGAGATTCAAGCACGTTCACTAGTGCCTTTGTATTTTATGACTAACTAATATCCACTTATAAGTGAGTACATATCATATATGTCATTTTGGGACTGGGTTACTTTACTCTGGGTGATATTCTCAAGTTAAAGACAACTCTGAGATTCCATATTACACAGGTCAGAATGGCTAAAGTGGAAAACTCAGGTGACAGCACATGCTGGCAAGGATATGGAGCTGGAGAAATAGTTTTCCACTGCTGGTAGGCATGCAAACATGTCTGATCACTTTGCAAATCAATTTGGCAGTTTCTCAGAAAACTGGAAATAATTCTACCTCAAGTCTTAGTTATACCACTCTTGAACATATACACAAAGGATATTCCACCATCCCACAAAGACACTTGCTCAACTCTGTTCATAACAGCTGTATTTGTAATAGCTAGAAACTGCAAACAACTTGGATGTCTGACAACTGAAGCATGAATAAAGAAAAAGTGTTATATCTACACAATGGAATTCGGCTATTAAAAACAAAGATATTCTGAAACTTGCAGGCAAACAGATGAAACATGAGATTATAATCTAATCATAGCATTTCTTTCTACCCTTTCCTCACTCCATATCCTCCACCTTCTCCTTCAAATTGATGGTTTCATTTTTTTTTTTACTAATTGTTTTGTCATGCATAAATATATTTGTATATTAAAATATATTTCTAAATATAAATTTTTGGTTTCATATAATATTTCTTGAATTTATGTTTTGGTGGCTATTTCTTGAATTTATGTTTTTGGCACTGGAGTTTAATTCTTTCATTATGGCTTGCTGTCTAGTTTTCTACCACATTGCCTTTGATGCCTATTCATTCACAGAGGTTCAACTTCATTTTCAATTCTCAGGGAATAGTCAAAGTCTATAGTACAAAAAAAAAAACCTTATCATGTAAATCAACATGAACATTTCCTGCCATTCATCACATCTGGACTTCTTTAATTTAAAGAAATATGTTTTTTTTGGAAACTATGTTCAGTTTTGAGTAGATTGCTATAGAGCATTCATCTTTCCTTCTTAAAAAATTTATCTTAATAATTTCAGCACAAATTTTCTCTTTTTGTTTCAGTTATTCAAGATCTATGAATTTTCCCCAACATGTAACATAATAGCTGAAATTGTACGCAGAAACTCCATGAGAAATTTCAGAGAAATTGATAATCAGGATAAAATTCTTTCTTTGTTATCACACTCATTCCCAGCTATTCTATGCCACCACATTTCTTAATCTTCTGCTTCAAGTGAAGTGTCTTTCACAGTACTGATATGGTCTTAATTCACTAAACTGCTTATCAGAATCTTTAGATGGCAAATCTCCTTGGATCCAGGAGGTATCTTAATGGTTTTTGATCACTCAGTGGAAGATAAAACTGAAACCCTGCCAACCACCCTAAATTCTTTTCTCATACTTCAGGTTATCAGTAAACTTTCTGGTTGGTTTCTAATCGTGCTTTTATTGCTGTTCATATCTCACATGGAACATCAAAAAAATCTATGCCAGACATAGAAATACACATGAAAAGAACATTTTCCTGGGGTTTGATTTCAGTGGTTAATGGCAGGGCTGCTGCCTTCCTGTTGTCAACTTGATGCTTTTCAAAATAATAGGTGACTAAATAAAACCTGAACTTCAATGATGACACTTTTCTTTTCAAATCATTACCGAAGTTAACAATTGATAGTTTTAATTGTTCCAATATAGTATATTTCAAAATGCAAAACATCCAATTAAATAAGTTATAGAGGTAGGAAACCATGCATAATTCATTTAGTATAGCAATAAGAATTATGGTCAACAAAAATGTTACAAAATAATCTTACTTATAGAACTGAAATATTTATATAGCTAGTGACATTTGACTGTTGGATAATAACCAAGTATAATGTACAACTAACTTCATAAATATTGGACAGATTTAGAACAGAAAGCACTGAATAATTAACATAAATGTATAATCAAAACTGATTTAGAGAACTGAGAATCCTTGTAGTTGGACTAGAAAACATTTCTGTAACTTTCTCATAGTATTTGAACAGATAAATAATGAGTTATAGGATGAGATGATGATGATGCTGAAGTTACAGATGAACAACAATATTTCCAATTTAAAGATTGCACATACATGACATTACTTAATTGTGACTATAATAAACATATATGGAAAGAAGAATTAGTTGACCAATGTTCTTTTCATACTGAGTACAAATTTCTTTGTTTTAATTTATGTTGGTCATAACGTTTTTTTGCGGAAAACTTTGGCATTTTCCAAAGCAATCACACCATTTATGAATTGTGCTTTCATAGTCACAAATTTATGGCTTTTTCTGAATTATTGACTCAATGCAAGTCAATAATATGTTCCTAATTATTCTAAGAAAAATAGCCCAAGAATCCAAATAAAATATCTTAAATCAGTACCTCAACCCCATCTATGTTTCTTTGGATTCTTTTGCAATCGGGAACTTCTTTTTCAACTGAATTGAAATATATGCTCAGAAATATTAAAAGATTTCCAGACGTTTACAAATGAATTAAAATAATTTAATTTAACCAATTATTTTTTTGTAAAATTTGAATGAATATATCTCTTAATGGCCCATAAACAATAATACTGGGAAATGATATTTACAGTCAATGCTCTTGTTAAAAAGCATATATACTTAGAAATGTTACAAAAATCAGAACTCACTTTAAATCAATTATACTTTATGAATTTAACACCAAATAATAACTTTTAGCATAGAAGTAAATGTCAGCTTTCAAATCCTTTTGGTTTTTGGACCAAAGGTGGACTGCTTAGATTTGTGTTATAGCTCTGATTTCTCTCCTGTTTGTTGAGAAGTGAATTTTTCTTACCTGTATTTAAGTTGATTTTGTTTGTTTGTTTTGTATGAGGGGGAGGTGTTTGTTTGTTGCTGTTTGCGAGTGTTTTATATTAATGTCATAATTACAGACAGATGAGTTAACATATCTCTTTAAATTCTTCAATCAACAGCTTCAATCCAAAACATCTTTCAAAGTTCAAAGCAATTACAAACTGTCTACTAAACATGGAATATAAATACTTAAACTTTAACTATGAAGTGACTCCTGAAACATCTAAATTTCCCTAAATTTCTAAATTTACTCTTGTTCATGAAAAGTTCATGTGCTTTATGGTTAACACCTTTACTATTAAAAGTAAACTTCAAAACCAAGAAGTTGTGTGAACAGAGTTCTTTTCATTTTTGGTTTTGTTTAGGCCACACAGTTCCGTGTTTACAGCAGCTGACTTGAACTACTGTTATCACTCTCCAAATTGGTACTTTTTTTCCCTGAACCCTAGATTATTGGAAATGAGTCATTGGTCTTCTGAATATTCATTATTGTCAATTTCAAATATTATTGAATTAATATTTTTAAGTTAATATTCTACAGATAACTTCATAAGTTCACTTCACTAACTTCATAAGTAAATCTTCAGCAATTCCCTATTTTATAGATAATGTTACCTGAATCCACTAAAAAGTTTTTTAAAATCTTGACTCAACTATCCTGAAATCTCTAGTTCTATGTCATACATTTTATATCAATATTATTTATCTTCTCCTTTGTCTATGCTCATTGCTTTATTTCATTTTTTTATCCTTGACTTATTCTTAATCCCTGTATACCAAAATTGTACATATCATTCAAGTATGTTGAAATACCATGAAGCATTATGGAGGAACTGGTGCCTGTTATTGAACACTGCTGCAGTATGACCAAGGGCAGCAACTCAACAACACTAATGCACTAGAGTGCATCCTACCATGACTGCAGGGATGCTGTGCTCTCTTATATTTCCTCTACTCTATCTTCTTGGTCCCAAGTATTTTTTTCTATCTGTGCCTCGCCCCCATCCCTCATCCTTGGGAGCACAAAACGTTTTGCAAATATAAGGCTAGATTTTAAATTATTGGAAAAATTAGCACAAATACATTTTAATATAAACAAAAATATATTTCAGTCACATAAATAGAATTTTCCTATTTCTTAAGCATGGTAGCCTATTCAGACTTTCCTACAACAGTGTTATTGTAGTGCTGTAAGGTCAACACAGACTATCTACAATGTAATGGGATTCAGCATAAAGGAACAAGAAATAATTAAGAGAAATTTTCTAGAGGGAAAAATGCTGATTATAAAGTTACCAACAAGTCATGAAACTTATGGAGTTTATCTTTATTTGTTCTTGTTCATTTGAAAGTAATTTTACAAAATACTTAAATTTAGCTAAGTTCCTATGCCTGTTGTGTGTAGAATCATAGAATATCCTGGTATATTTTGATCATTTAAATGCATACAATTTACTTTTCAGATCCTTTTCCTAAATCGTATAATACTAAACTGTGTTGGACTTCAGTGCTAGTTTAATTTAGCTATATTCTTGAAACCATATTTTTTGAGGGTGAATGTGTATGTGTGAGTTTATATGTCTGAAAGAGAAAGAAGAAAGTACAGAAAGAGCACTGAAGAAGAGCAAGGGACTCTGATACCTTCAAAGGTTTAATTCAGAATGGCAGTAATTAGCCCCATGTTATCACAGTGTTCTGATCTTTACAAATCTTCTGCATTAAGTGAGAAGGACCACTTCAAGCAGGGGCTTGCTGCGAGAGTATTCCCAAAGGGAAACCTAATCATTTTCAGTCATTTATTTCCTTCACTATGGTTTGGAATAAAATGAAGAAAATGGAGTAGATAGTCTCTGACACTCCATCTGGCCTCCTGGGTATTCTCTCCTGCCTGACTTTTGTTTGGTTCTGGGCTGCCTGTCTGCCCAGTTCCCATGATTTCCTGAACTTTGCTGAGCAGTGATCAGCAATCAGACAATCTTTGTTTTTTTCTAGTTAGTAAAATGATCATGCATTCATTCATATAGTTACTATTTTGATAAGTCATGCAGTTGGTTGACAAACCGAAGTCTGGAGAAGCCAGTTAAACTTCTGAATTGATGTTATTTATGATTTCTTGATTATGAATGTTTCTCCTGTCTTTATCTTCCTTCATACACTGCACAACACACAAAAGGAATTAAACTACCTTTCAAATAATTGACACCTGTATTTACATTGGCAAAGGAAGAGGGTTATTTTATTTATCTAATTACAGTGTGAAAACATTTAATACGATTGAGGATGTGAAAACTCTATCATAGAATACACCACAGAGGCCCATATATTTGAATGCTTAGTCAACATGGTGGAGTGACATTATTTGAGAAAGAGTAGGTGTGGCCTTCTTAGAGGAAAGGTTTCCCAGGAAGTGGACTTCATGGTTTCAAAAGCCCATGCAAAATCTAATTGTTCTCTCTGTCTCTGTCTCTGTCTCTCTGTCTCTCAGTCTCTCTGTGTCTCTCTCTGACTGCAAATCAGAATTTGCCTCTCAACTACTTCTTAAGCATCAAGCATTCCATGCCTGCCATGCCTGTCACTGTGCTCTGTGCTGTGTGTGATGATGAAAATGGACTAAGACTCTGAAATTTTAAGCAAATCCCCAATTAAATATCTTCTTTTCTAAGTATTGCCACAGGCATAGTATCTCTTCACAGAAACAGAACAGTGACTAAGACATTCCTTAAAGGTCTAGTTCCAAGTCAATCACTTGTTCTTATAAATTCCATGTGTTTTCATACACTTAATATTCCATCAATCTCTAATTTTGTGGCATTTATTTCATGACATAGAAGCTCAACTGCCCCTCCCCCATTTTTGTTTAATGATACCTTGTTTGTATTACTTCTAAATAAATCTTGGAAGACAACAATATTGATGAGTTCCAACATTGTTGGAGCAGGTGATTAAATGTTACGGTTAAATAAATATTCTTTGGGAGACAGTATTGCCAAAAGCTTCCTCACAATGTGGGAGACCTTATAACTGGATGTAAGGAATATTTTGATCTGTGTGTGCTAGGAGCTTAAACTGGGTATTTTGTCAGTATAGTATTGATCTTAACCACTGGGCCATTTACCTAGGCCAGAGATCAATATTATTTTTTTTAATTATCCAATTTTCTGGGTCCAAGATATATTCATCAATATATGTACTTCAAATATTTCATTATATGTGTTTATTTTGGATCATAAGTAGAAGCCAAGAAACTGAAAAGGCATCATCAGGTAGGGGCTATCTTAAAGGTAGAAGATAGCACATTATAGATAAAACAAAACTAACGAAACAAGGTGGTAGGGCTGCAAGTATTTAAGCAGGGCAAGGCACAGGGATATGAGAGATGTCCAAGAGTGAGGGAGAAAGTTAATGTATGGAAAGGTATATGAAAATGGAGTAAAAAAATCTATTACCTCATATCCCAAGTAAAACTATTATTGGAGGTAAATGTGATATAAAAGAAAGTTGAGAACTAGTACTGAGGACTAAATGATTATGTGAAGCTTCAGGCATGGGATGTGAGAGAAGTGAGTTTCATTATTATTAGGATAAACAGAACTAAGGATGTATGAAAAAAAATCATCACAAAAACCCATGTGTTAGTAAGCTCCTTTCAAAATATATCTTTAAAAATAAAAGAGGTCAAGCAAAATTGCCTTGCATGGGTATACAGTGCTACTCTCATAAGATAACATGTTACTAAATTATTTTAACGCATGATATTGAATACCTCTCTAAAAATTATTCATCAGAGAGGCCTCAGTAGTTTCCCAAACACAGAATGTCACCATTTTCTTCAGTTAACCACCAAAACTACATGGTAAGTCACTACTGCTAAAGACAACACACACACACACACACACACACACACACAAACACACAGACACAATTTTCCTGCAGCAAAGAGAGAAATCAATCTCAAGCCAACTGGAAACTTCTTTCTATTGATGAGAAGATGCTATGCAGGTTGCTGTGAGATAAGAATAAACATCAGTGGTCTTATCCAGAGTTTGACCCTGCATGCCGTAATACTAACTTTTCAAACAAGACTTGTTCACTAGTGCAATGATGCTTACAAGGTAGCTAATCACTTCCTGATAGAATTTGAGACTGGCTTCACATGTGAGATTTTGTGCCTGGTTACGTAAATGTTGTCAAAAAGTGTGATGCTCATAGTCCATAGGGTAGAACCTCCTATCAGTATCCTCCTAAAGAGCTATGTTGTCAAATTGACCTCTAAATATTTCTGTTTGCACCCACAGACATAGGAGCCTCTAAACATTGGCCAGGCAATTTGTTTTTACAGTAGGAAGCAATCAGTGCAAAGACTCAGAACTGGTCAAAATAGTGAGAATAAATGACTGTAATTGCTCATCACTAAATGAGACATATTTGTCATCCCCCTATCCAAGGCTCAGGAACCATTATAAAAACATGTAAGAGTAAGAGTTTGAAGAAAAATCCTGTGAAATGCTATTTCAGCTATTACATTTACGACCCTACAGAAACTGTTTACTTGCACAAAGCATGCACAACACCAAGCCAAAAAAATCAGCATTGGAGGAGGAGGAGTTCACTAATATCAGCCTCTAACTGAGGAGATATTGCATTTGAATATTGCCAGGGGAATGAAAATAGCTTTTTTTGGGGGGGGGGGGTGTGACCACCACCAGTAGGTAGTCTATTGACCAGTGGTTAGCTCTAGCCCCTTTATATATGAGCAGCACTAATAGGACTTGGTAGGTTACTTTAGAAGAAGAAGAATAAGAGGAAGAAGAAAAGAGAATGAGAGAGAAGATGACAGGAAAAGGAGAAAAAGGAGGAAAAAAGAGGATGGGAGAGGAGGGAGAGAATGGAGACACAAATAGGGTATTCAAAGACAAAAACTGTTTTATTCTGTTTAGTTATTAGTGTCAACTTGACACATCCTTGAGTTACAAGGGAAGAGGAAACTGTAATTGAAGAATCATTTCATCAGAATGGATTTTAGTACAACTATGGAACATCTTGATGTAGATGAGCAAAGTCTACTGTTGGTGTTACCATTCCTAGGCTACTGGTCCTGAACTTATTTTTAAAAAAGCTAACTGAATAGAAGCCAGTGAGTGATCCAGAAATCAACACTTTTCCTTTGGTTTTTGCTTCAGATATTCCTCAATGATGGATTGTGACATAAATGTGTTTAAGCCAAATAAACTCGTTCCATAACTCGTTGCTTTTGTCAGAGTGTTTTAACACACCAACGGAAGGGAAACACAAACAAAATATCATACTAAATGAGTAAGGTCGTTGCTTGCACAAACATGACCATATAGTTGTGGGTTTTTTGTTTTTTTTTTTTATTCCTTTGGGGTATTTTTTTATTGAAAATTGTGAGACTTGGGGAATTTCAAGTTGGAGAAACAGTTGAGCACTTGGTAGTAGCTGGGCTGTTCAAGTGAAAGCTTGGAAGGTAAGAACTCTGAGAGAAATGCAGACAATGGGAGTCAAGCTCATGACGTCACATTGTGGCTATTGTTGTAACTCCACTGTTGTAGCAGAAACTGAACATGAACCATAGAACTAAAGATAATAAAAATTAACAGTAAAAACTAAGTTCTAAACACTAATGAAAATAACTTTGAACAAATTAATTAAGTCAGTCCAGTATTCCCAATTGTAAACTGTTGAAAATGATGTTGTTCTTTTTTCTTTTTCTTTTCTTCTTCTTCTTTTTTTTTTTTTGCTATATTTGGTGAAATAAATCCTTAAGTCATTTAAAACTGAATAGTAAGTACCTTAATGTTTTTATTGCTCTGTCTTTATGACTTACTAAGTGACAGCTGCACACTTAATTGTACTAGATTTATTTGAAAACTATCATTTCTTACTATTTTAGCTTTTGTGATATTCTGTCCCCATTAGAGAACAGCCAGGCAATGCAAGGGTATTGATCAGTCATGAGCTCCTGGGATTCCTACTTCACTCTTCTTTGACACAGTAGGCTAGTTCGTGGAGAAACAAGTTGAGTAAGTCTAATTAAAGCCCTGGACTTTCATTGAAGAGCTAGAGGATTAGAGTCTCTCTACTTTGAGATGCTGCTGCTAAGGGGGAAAAAGCAACCGGAATATAAAGCAGCAACATGAATGAGATCAATGTGCGAGAACTGTAGAAAATATTTACATACATTATTGGTAAACAATTTAAATCAATGCACAATGTGAAGCTGTAGGCAATGAGTCTTTTCATTGTCTCTGTCTAATTGAGCATTAACACTTTTTCCTAATGTTTATGTATTCTAAAAATGTGTGTTTATCTACTTTATTTTTTATGAATCCCTTCTTGAGATTTTTTTTCCCTTGGAGTATAATTATTGGGACAAGCAACAGAGTCTTTATAGTGTCGAAACAAATTTCCATGATACTTTTAACACCAGTGTGAACACTTCATTTCTGTATTTTTATTGATTTAAAGAAGCTTGTTTCTTTTTCATTGGGAGTTATATTTAAAATTATTTTTCTGCATTGATATGTAAGAAATGTTCATAAGTCCTATATTTGCCTATGGAACTTAAGTGTACCTTTGTTGAAATGATAAATACAATGAGCAATTGTGGCATTCTTCTTATGCTTATGAAGGACATTCTCTAAAGTTAAGAGCAGCATATTGACTCAAAAGTCTGAGTAAAAGCTAGCTAGCATACAGTTATAACTGTATTAAAATAGCTAATTATAGAAACAAATCTAGAAATAAAACAATTAAGTCCAGTTTTCCCTATATATCTATTTATTTATAACACTACATAATTCCATCAACTAGCTTGTGCCATTTAGTCCAGATTTTAAATGGAATAAATAAGTTCTGGTAAAGATTTAGATATTAGAGTAATGATAGAGAAACTACCTGAACTTGCTGCTCAATCATGAGGACCTGAGCTCAAGTTCTAGAATCAAGTTCTAGAGCAGACATCCCAAAATGCTTGCAGCTCTAATAGATTCAATGCCCCCTTTCAGCTTCTTTGAGCACCTGCAAATACATACACAAAGATATGTACACAACAGCACAAACAATTTTATAGTATTTTGGATTTCTTGTCTCTCCTTGTTTTGACTGCTACAATGTACACAGCTTTCACTGTGTCACAGAATGGAACATTGGAATGTCGTCTGAAGAGATACCAAAAGTCTGGTAGACTTCTGTCACATATTTTGTGAGAACTTTGCTTCTTATAGATAAGAAGCCCATATGTTCAGGCAAAGATCCATTGAAACAACAATATATAAAGCAAATGTGTAGATGTTACACCCATATTTATTCTAGAGATCGTATATCCCTGAGGGAATTTACAGACTTGAAATGATCAGGATGGAGTCAGGCCAGTTAAAATTGGTAAACAACAAGGGGCTGGAGATATGGCTAACCCATTAAGAGCACTGACTGCTCTTTGGGAGGACTTAAGTACAATTCTTAGTAACCACATGGTTTATAGATTTTTTTTGTTTAGTATCACTTTAATCATATACAAAGAATAAGTACAATAACTTTAAGATATCTAAATTATTTGCCTAGGTGGAATGAGTTAACCTTACATGTACTAAGCCTCTGGAATATGTTATCAAGGATGGCTGAAAGCAATTGCTTAAAATAAAAAGATTAATAGTGAGGAGCCTTATAGAAAATATACCCAGTCCAATTTGCTAGGCTGTACCAGATCACCAATTCTAAATAAAAATATATACAGTGACTGATAAGAAAGAAAAAGAGACTGTTACAACCACACTGGTTCTGTCACCTAACAGAAAACAGAGCCATCAGCTTTCTGAGATTAAATAACTACATCTGAAAGAAAAGAAAATGTCCACATATATAATTGAGTGCAAATGCAACTTCACTTGTCCATATTTTCTCCCTTTGTATATATTTAACACTAACAATTTTTAGGATACTCTTCCATTGTAAAGAAATGGGAGGTCAATGAGAATATCATTTGCCTTCCATTATCAAATTACACACACACACACACACACACACACACACACACACACACACACACACATTACTATCCAGCAAACCAAAGGAGGAAAATTGCTACAGAATTTAAATTACAGAAATTAAAAATCATCCTTATGAACTTATAATCTAACCTTTTAATCATTTTTCCAACTAGAGTGATTTTTTTTAAATATAATCACAGTGTATTAACACTAGAAATATAATCTGGGCTTGGGAAATGATTCACTGGTTAAACACTCTTGCCATTCAAGCCTGAGAACATGAGTTCACATCTCTAGAACCAAGCAAAAGTGATACAAATGCATGTCTCTAACTCTAGTGCACCTTACTTGAGATGAAAGGCAGACACAAGATAATCCCAGAAGTTTATTGGCCAGCTGTCCTGGCCTATGAATTGATGATGACAAAAAGGTTCTATCTAGAATATTACAGAAGAAGAGGAATGACCTAAGGCTGACACATAAGATTGCTCTCTGAACTCTACATGTGTGCTATAATTGTCCCAAGCTCACATTTATCCACAGGAAGATACATACATACACACACACACACACACACACACATTAAGCACACACATGCTCATGCATGCAGAGGAAGATATTCTCTACAAGTAACTGTTGGTCCATGAGTGATAAGTGTACTATTTGAAACAAAATCACAACTGACACTCAACAATTAAAATTTCACCTAGATCCAATGGTTTACCTAATTTATGACTATATTTCTCAGTCAGATCAATAAAAATTATGTTTGATTTTATTAAGTTTAATACTAACCAATATAGAACCTAAATTATCTATAACAATACTGAATATCAAAATATAAAAACATGAATCTATTGTTATTTAGCTCTAAAATCTTTTAAATAAATGTATAACTCATTGAAAAGAAAGTACAAACTAGTAAAATAATTTAGAAAATATCATTGTATTTGGCCACATTAATCTACCCTACGAATTAACTTGTTGAAAAAGAGAAAGATAAACCTGGCTTATAAGAAAATTCTTGTGGCTTTTTTCTGTGGCAATAAAGAAATGATTATTAAAACACTCCTTTGATGTTCACGTTAAGCTGGCAATCTTCTGTAGCACTTGGAAAGTGGGGAAACTGTGTTTCTTTTTTAATATTAAGATATACATGTTTCTAGCATGGGAAAATCTACAAAATAAATGTACTTCAGCTTATGGCTCCATCCTGTTTCCTTTTACTAGAGACAATTGCAGGGGAAGTGTAGTTTTGGTTAACCCTACGATTCACACGAATTCCTTCGTATTGTCTTGAGTATTAAGATGTGGGCATCTTTCCTAGTGTTTTTAAGTCAAAATACAGTATGATAAAATTCATCTCACCTATGTACTATGGTCAAGGAATCATCAGTTTGCACAAGAAAATCATACTATTCTTATAAATGGAAATTAATATAAAACAGAAAAATAGAAAAAAAATGGGAAAATTACAGAAAATTGGATTTTGTTTTTATTGCTCTAGTTTTATCCAAGTCATTCTAAATGTAAGGCTTTCAAACAAATATGCATGTTACATACAAGAATGTTTTCTTTATTTAAATGTCCTCAAATCTGGATGATATATATAGTGTACTGAAATTTTAGAATAAAAAAAATTCTTTCAAGTAAAAAAAAAAAAAGATATACATGTTTCTTAATCTAAAAAATTTCTTTATGTTGGCTTTGCTATGTGATAACATGTTTAAATACATGTGTGCAATTATATGTACAATTACATATGGTTGACTTATATACTACTTGTAAAGTTTAGAGATTTAGTAACACCAATGTAAAGTACCTTGTTTACTTAGTATATGCACACACATACACACATGCACACACACATGCAGTTATGCTAAATATAACACCTCTATGCTAAGAAGAGCACCTTTCTAAATCCTGAATTTCAAAACTCCAAAAGAGAATTTATAATTGGCAATTTCTGATGATGAGAAAGTGAAAAAACCTTTAAATTTTTATAAATTTGCAAACACATAATTAGACCTGTGGTAAATGCACGCCACCATCCATATATGATTAAAAGCCATGTCTTTCATATGCTCAGCACATAGGGTCTATTGCTGAATCTTCTAAGACATACAGATTTCTTCATCTGTTGATACATTGCATGACTTTTCCCTTTGAAAAGTCTAGTCATGGATCATATAAAGCAAAATTGTCAGTGCTTATCTCCTATCTTACTGTCAGTTATTTACACTCTAAGAGTCAACATTTGATCCTTAAAGTCGTTCAATTTGCAAATTTACATCATTTTATTGATCAGATCCAGAACTTTGTGAGACTTTTTCTACATTGTTTTTTTTTTTAAAAACTTCTGAAAGTACTTTTGCAAAGGAAACAAATGAATATTGTCTTTAAAAGAAACTACCAAAATAAGAAAGCTTGCTATTTTATTATAACTGACATTTATCTATCATCAATTTATATTCAAGAAAGAAAGAGATGCATTATAAATTTTCTTAATTCCAGAATTTTATTTAAGTATTTTTTTTGATATTATGTAAATAATCACCCAAATGGATTTGCTTAAGAGTTGAAGGAAATTAAATTAAGTAATTCAGTACTATACTTTATTTAACATTATATACAAGAATACATATATAATATATACTTATTAAAATAATGTATCTAGAAATACAAAATAGTAGAATTCCAAAGTAATTTCTGATAGCAGCTCTTAATAACTTAGGAATTCAAAGTAACTCATTGTTTATATCCAGTACTTTTGAATAAATATCAAAGTCAGTGATGTGTACTAGAAAATGAGAATGTTAGATGTATGAAAATATAAATATTTTACCAATATCACATTTTTCATTTTTCTGTTATCCAATAATATAAAAATAATAAGAGCAAGAAGTTAATGTTTCCTATAGAAAATGAAACCTTGCAGCTATTTTTCTAGTAGCAGAATTTTATATAGAAATCATAAAAGGATAAGTAAAAGCAAAATACATATTACAATGAACAACCAGAATATGGTTTATTCTTTATAAGTGTAAACCATGGTTCTGGAAATGTTTATGTCAACTTGACATACATTAGAGTAATTTGGGGAAAATTAAGGGACCCTTAATTGAGATAAGTTTTCTAGTAGACTGACCTATAAACAAGCCTGTAGAGCATTTTCTTACTTCATCTGTGATGACACAACTCACTAGGTGGAGTTGTACTTATGTTGGTGGTCCTATGAGGAGCAAGCCTGTAAGCAGCACTTCTCCATGGCTCCTGGTTCAGTTCTTGCCTCCAGAATCATGCCTTGAGTTCTTGCCTGACCTCTGTAGATGATTCATCATGAGCTGTAAGATAAAATAAATCTTTTCTCCAAAATTGCATTTGGTAATAGTATTTTATCACAATAATATAAACTCTAATTAAGACAGACACCTACAAAATGAAGGCTGAAATTATAATTATAATTTTATGGAACTGAAATGAAAATTTAAAAGGCAAAACAATAAAATTTAAGTTAGAAAAAAATTATTAGTTAAAAAAATGTCTTTACCAAATAAAAATTATTACAATAAATAATTCTAGAAAATTTAGAAAATGCAACATAGTTACCTAAGATTGTAAAAACTATAGAATATATACCATAAGATAGTATATACATATAATATACACACATAAATATATGCATATATGTACACACATATACATGTATATATGTGTGTGTGTGTTTACCTGTTTACCATCCAGAAATTGATAGACAAACTGTATTGCTGAAGATATTACAAATTTAAATCATACAGCATAGAAAAATAAAGCCTTAATTGATCTGAAAACTCCATCCCTACTGGCTAGATTTTCTAGTTTCAAAAAGTTCTATACATGTAAACAGAGAAGTTAGGTATTGAACAAACTTATATAACTGTGATCCTAATGAGACTGGTATAACAAACAGGCTATGTCCACTGTTCAATATTGGTATGAGTATTATGAGAGTAGCCAGCTACTTTCTGATTTAACTTAAAAAGCCAATTTCACAAGGTAGAACTTATGTCTGGTACCTTTAACCAAAACCTTGTTACTGGCTAAGACACAGGCTTTAGGAAAGAACCAACAATGACAAAGATGACAATGATGACTGCTACTACTTTGCTCAATGACATAAGATTAAATTTCTCCTCAGTTATCATCTTTATACCAAAAATTAGTGCATCTCTCAAACTTCATCAGACAAGTTTTATTTTGCAGCAGATTGTAGTTAATACAGGTACAAAGAATAAGAAACTATGGAATTCCCTTTCCCTACATGGCACATTCTATATCATACATTCTCCCTGCAAGGTATCACAGCAAAAGAAAAGGTAGAAAGAGAATAAGAACCAGAGGCAGTGGATATTTGCAGCCAAAAAAATATTTTACAGACAAGACAAGGATATTATACACATGAACTCACAGCAATTTTAACTCTATGCATAAGACTCTAGTAGTGTCAAGCTAGCCAAAATACTAGAATAAAAGGAAGGGCCTCAAAATCTTACCCTTGGCAGAGGAACTTATGGAAATTCATGAATTTATAAGGAAAAAGACTTAGTTTTCTTTGGGGATGCTGCTCCTGAAAGGCTGCTACACTCTAGGGTGATCCTACCACCATTCACCTATAGAATTCAGTAAGTAAGTTGTTGTTGTTGTTGATTGTTTGTTTGTTTGTGGGAAGAACAAGTTGAGAGGAAAAAAAGATGGAAGGATATGGACGAAATAGAGAGAAATAGAATGGTTTGCATGTAATTCGCAGTTTAAAAAGTTAAATTATAAATAAACTTAAAATATTCATACACTGACTTCTCAAATAACAAAGACTTCTCAAATGGAACTAAGCAAGAAAGTCCACTTCATCTTGGGCAACAATCACATGCAAGAAAACTGCGAAAGGTTTCTGAGGAAAGAAAAGAGGCCCCAGTGTGCCCAGATTGGAAGCTCTGTCATAAGGAGGCAGCTGGAGGCAGGATTCCCAGAGGGCTTCAGATGTAGTAGCTCAGCTGTGATATTTTTGCTACCTTTGTTTGTCTTCAGTTGGAAATTTGGTCAAATATCAGAGAACCTCTGTTCCTTATGAATTCCTAGCTGTGTTTGGGAATAATTGCTGCGAAGTTGCTGTTTAACTTAATGATATGGTAATCAAATTGTGTAGTTTGCTTCTTATTTTCAGTGATGACCAAGGGGTTTGCAGGTGTGTTTTAGTGACATCATTCTTTAGAGCCTTAAATCTCCATCTGTGAGGGGTCACATATTAGATATTTACATTACAAATCATAACAACAAAATTACAGATAGGAAGCAGCAAAGAAAAAATTTTATGGTCAGGGTCACCACATCACGAGGAATTGTATTAATGTATTAGAGAATTAGGAAGGTTGGGAAGCACAGTCTTAGAGTGTAGATTTGACTGAACATAAACTCTTTCTCATGCCTACTACATGGAACTGGTGCTCATTCTTTACTTTCAGTGCATAAAGAATTCTCTACACATTTGCTTAGATAGCAACAATGCCTATAGCAGATGCTAATGGCTGTAGAATGGATTAAAGTTGCACTTAATAATAATAGATATGTTTAAAATTAAAGCATATTGTCTTATAATACTGAGGTTGTTGTAATGATAAGTAACACTTAGATAATAAATGAATAAAGGGGTAAGGTATCTGTTGGTTAATAAAATAGTTAAATACTCGTGCAATGCTATAGGACAATTATTTCAATAAAATGTAGCATATAATTTCTATTGATATTGTATTGTGATTTTAGAAATATAAATTAGCTTAGTGTACACTATATAAGCATTCATATGTACAACAGAATAGAGAAAACTAGTGGAACCACTCATCCATGAAACACTGAGCATAAATTAATGAATCTATCATCTGTCATAAAAAAAAGTGGCTTGTTGCAGTAGATGGCACTAACACAGAGACAGTGAGGCAAGGTGACAAGAATAAGAAATCTTGACATGTAGTTTAAACAGAAACAAACTTAGTCTATTCATAATGATGACTTGTTTTACTTGCACAGAATTTCTGAGACTAAGCCTGACTGTGCTAAGATATTAGATTAATCTCAATAAGTCCACGCTTATAGAAATGGTTAGCTACTGATTATTAGAACATGCATTAAAATGGACAGATTAGAGGTTCAGAATATCAAGCCATAAATATTTTTAAAACCTCGATTTCTATAGCTCATTTCATTCAGGCTGAAATTCTTTTATTTTTAAGTGTCCTTCACAGTTAGGAAGATGACATGTTATCAGAAAATATGTCAGACAAGTAATACAGCTGTTTCAAATGTTTTGACTAAATATAAAGTAAAAATATGAACCAGTAGTTATCCTGTTCAACTTGTTAGTATTCATTAATTCACTGAAATGGTTTGTATGAAAATACTAAATCTACACCATGTTTGCAGATCATGTGGCATAGCATATCAAAGCATGATAGTGTACAGAATAATATTTCCTTTATGGTGCACGGCCCAGAAAGAGTTATGTTACCTCCACTGATGTTATAGACAGCATAATCTATAGTGACCCTGGCCTACTGTAACAAGATGTTTATTGTTGTGGTTAGAAAGAAACAGTTAGACAGGTAGACAGATGTTTATTAAGGAGACTCCAGGCTTTTAGTTCAATCATAATAGATGTGATTACCAGATATTCCTTTTATTTTACCACCTACTGTTTTAAGAAATATAGGAAAATAATGTTGTATTCTATTTCCCTTACCCTCCCCCCCCCAGTGATATGGTATTTAATATAACCACTCCATGTTTGTAGAACCTGTTATGAATGCTTTCAGCTTTTAAAAATCAGGACAGAATTAGCTCTATACAAAACTATTGGGACAAATGAGTATAAAACAGGCAAACTGATGTTGAGAGGTTCCAAAAATGTAGAAATAACCACAGATGAATACTGCAAGTGGTTACATGGGAACTGAGTCCAGAGCCTGTGCACAACATGCAAGGATTCTGCCACTTAGCTACATCCCCAGCCTCAACACCAATATAAGGAAGAGATAATATGGATCTGGAGAGCACAAACGTATAATTAGAGTCATGGCAGAAGTCAGGGCACAGTGGCAAGGACAAGAAGCAATTCCATAATAATTTAGTTTATATCAATGTCAAAATTCTAAGCAGAATGAAAAATAAAACTGCCAGTTAACAAGATTATTATAGACTGAAGATTATGACACATTAACTGCTAGAATCAATCAACACACAAAGGACATTTAGGTCCCGCAGATAATCTTGTGTTAAGAGATCACTGGACATATGTGGACACAAGAAAAATCTCCTGAGGGCTGAGAAAGTTTTGGAAAGTGAAGTGGGATTCTCAATTGTCTTCATATTGGAATGGTTAATTTCTATGAAATCAGGCACAGATGACAAGATTCAATGCTCAGTGCATGAGCTGGGGCAGGGAGAAGTTGGTGCCAATACCTGATTTCAGAGGAAGAAAACAAAAAGTAACTTTCATTTTAGGCATACAGTTACAAGGTAAACATGAAGATAAAAAGCTCACTCTCCAATACACATAAAAAACAAAAACACAAAATCTTTGACTGTGATAACCACATAATAAGTCAAACAAAAATTATTTTCAGGAGTATAATATTGAGTATGAAATAATTTATAGGCATAATGAAATGTAATTGGCTGAAAACAATACTGTAAACTCAAGTGGGTATTCAAGACAAGGAAGAGTTTAAATACTAGTCTGACCATAATGTTCATATACAAAGGACTGAATAAACAACAGTTCCTTTTTAACACAAAGCTAAATAAAATAATCAGATGACAACATAGTAATCAATGTAGAAAAGAAGAATTTCAGATATAGGAAGGCAAGAAGACAGTCCCTAAAACATACTTTTGCAAATGAATATCAATTTTGCTGCAATAAATATGTTATTATCCATGATTGAAATCCTTCTAGAGCAAAGGAGAATAAAATGTTATTTATATAAAAATTTTATATGATTTAAAATTAACAAATATTACAATTATACCCCTAAACAAGAATGATTCAGATTGATGGATAGTGAGTAAATAAATCTGGAATAAAAGACAATATCTACAGCCTGTACAAGATCTAACCTAGAAACAGTCCAGCAGGAGTAGGTGAGAGTCACATGGGGTCCCCAAATCTAGCTGAGGAAATAATGGCAGTTAGTAACTGTAGGCAAAGAAGAAACCTTTTTTTTTCCTTATGTGTAGCTCCAAGTAAGGTGTGTGATCCAGTAACTAATCCTCAAATCCATATCCATGCTAGTAACCCTAATTAAAGTATTAAACTCAGTGAATCATTATAATAAAAAATGTTAAAGACACAACAGTAGGAGAGGTCATGGTAGAAAGAATTCCAGAGGGAATGCGATAGTGATGAGAGAGAAAAACAAAAAAAAAGATGAATATACTCAAAACACATTATAAGTGTGCAAATTTATCAAAGATCAAAACGTATTTACAAGGCAAAATCATATAGAAAATGTTAAACATTTACTATGTTCTCATTTATTAATTAATGCAACTAATAACTGGACAGAAATTATAATAATGATGAAGTGGTCAGCTGTAGAAGGAGCTAGGGTGGGAGGAGTAGGGAGAGGAAGAGGAGGAGTAAGTAGAGGAAGAGTAAAAAGAAGAGGATGAGCTAGGGAAAGAAGAGATGTAGGAAGCTGGAGAGCCACGCATGTATGGAGAACAGTCGCGGGTAACAACTTTTATTTAGGTTAGCTAATTGGAAAACAATTCTCTTTGTATAGGCAGATTGTTATTGAGCATTACCAAACATATAAAGCTTTTGATTAATCTTTAAGCATTAGAGTCTCATTTTCTTACTGGGCCCCAATGGATGGCAGGACAGTCTGGGCAATGCCCACCCAGCCTTGCAGAGACAGCATGGAAGATTGGCAGAGACCTCTCCCACGCTGGCGTCTCATGGGCAGGACTGGTGTTTCTGGCTGGCCGTTTCTAGCTGTGGCTCGCATGTGGCCTCTGGCCACAGAACATGGCAGCTGAGCTTGGCAGAGCCACCACAGCTCAGATAGTTGGCTTTACCAGCGGCCATTTTTAAATAATTACTACAACAGTCAGCCAATGATGCTTTAAGTTTGACAAGTGGTTATAATATAAGAAAGTAAACACTGCTTTAATAGTTTCTACTTGTGTAGTTTTGAATTGAACAATGGTAACAAATTTTCATTCTTTCTTCTCCTCACCTCCAAAATTATTTCTATCATCATCACAATCATCAGCACTGCTGTCTACTTGTTGATTCAGTTTTTAAATGTTTTAATAAATGTTCTTAATTATAAATGGTAGGATTGGTGCTGGATTACTACTAACAGTTAAATGTACATACAACTACATCCTATATGTAATACTTCAGTCAAAGTAAAAACAGTAGTTTACCCAGGAAAGCTCAATTATTTCAAAGCAGCTGAACAGTGAAGTGAGTCTAAAGTGAAAAAATCAATAATTTTATACATTATTAAAATCAATATTTTAGACAAAATAATACATCATAGATAGTATGCAATTCTAGCTGAATTCCAATTACTAATATATGAATTTTAGGTAGTTTTCATTTAGTAGTAATAGTATAAAATATCAATGAATATGCTTACCATGTTACTTTTGACCAAAACATAAAATATAGATATAATTAAAAAAACAGAAACATTACTTCTATTAAGTCATAAAGTTTATTTAGAATTCTCCTATATAACCACAGCAAAGAGGAAACCATTGACTTTTATATTATTGAAAACTTTGATCATTTAAATTATATGTTGTTTTTTTCCTTTTAATTGTCTCCTATAAAAAGAGTAAGCCATTTTCCACAGAAAAAGAAATTTATTGCAAATTTGTGGAGCTTCAACATAAAAATAACAATATTAACTGCAATAAAAAAAGTCCCAAATGTGATCCATCTTTTACTATCACTCAGTAAATCAAATATGAAAAAGGACTACATTATCACCCATTAGCAGAATTCATTGTCATTCTTAGCTAGCAATATTTGTGGAGTGCCAGCTATTTTGCAGTGCCAAAAAGCATGCTGAGCAAGGGCTGGTGAGATGGTTCAGCATGAATAAAGTGCTTGCTATGTAATCTTGGACCTTAGTCCTAACCTGAATCTCTGGTTTAAAAACAAAGAACCAGATGCCATGTCTTCCACCTGTAATCCCAGCCCTATACTCCTACTGTGAGATGGGAGATAGAGAAGAGAGACCCAGCAGGAAGCTGGCATACTCAGCACAGAGGCAAAAATAACAAAAGAGGCTGCTTCAAAGCAAGGTGGGAAGGGAGAACAGATACCTGAAAAGATGTCCTGGAATTTCACAAGCAAGCTGTAGTATACACACACACACACACACACACACACACACACACACACACAGACACACACATGTAGACCCATACTCATGCACACAAAACACAATATACAAAGAAATAGGAATTCTCTATTTAAGTTTCTGTAACCTTTCTATATCTTATTTCTCTTAGATACATAATTAAAGGACAGACAACAAACTCCTTAAATACGCCATTCAAAGACATATTTTATTTTATGTATCACTGTCTTCAGACACACCAGAAAAGGGCATCAAATCCCATTACAGATCGTTGTGAGCCACCATGTGGTTGCAGGGAATTGAACTCGGGACCTTTGGAAGAACAGTCAGTGCCCTTAAGTGTTGAGCCATCTCTCCAACCCTAAATACTCCATTCAGATGTGTACACATACATTTTTTAATTCATGGAAGCCAACACAAAATGAGCTTTCATATGTCTGGGAAGAAACATCATTTTTCAACATGAACACAATTTAGTTCTCAGACATTCTTTGTCATCAAATACATAAAAATTATTATCATTTGATATGGCTTGTCTAGTAACAAGTGGCCAGTGTATTGCCTTGAAATGAAGAGGAACAATGAGATAGAAAACTGGGTCTCTTTCTATGGTTACTTTTAGAATCACTATTTACAGTAAAGCTATTTGAAAAGTTGTTCCCATTTCCCTCTTCCACATGGGACTTAAGTGTGAGGGTAATGTCTGTATATGTGCACTACCCTTAGGGACAGAAGTCAGATTATATCATTTCTACAACACAAGAATTAGAATCAATCTTTTCTGCTGAGAACTTGATCTTTGGACTACAGTGTAAATCAACATTGATCAAAAATAATTGAAATTGAAGAGGTAAAGTGGTTTTGTAAGACTGCTTCCTTCCTCTAAATAAGGGAAGTTCTACTGCCAGAAGGAATTATCCCAGGGCATTGTGATCATATCCAGATAAAAGTACTTTGAAGAGACTATAAACTTTTGTAAGGATAAAATTGGAAAAAAATAGAAACAATTCTTTAAAAATAAAAATTGCATTCTAAAACAAGCTAACAAAATTTTGGCAAGTTTTTATAACATTTCCAAAGACATCAGTAAATTGACATGAATAATGCACTTCCAATAAAGGAAACAAGGGCTTCAGAATGTGCATGCTACATTATTACAATTTCTTACTTAGTAGATCAATGACTGATAGTAAAACATGTCTTTCAGATTTTAAGTAAATATTTACTGAAAATCTTTTAAATGAAGAACAAGATGTAGTTGAATAGTCTTTCACAGGAGTGCAGACCAACAGAAAGGTTTGCACGGGAAAGAGACATTTTAGCTGTAAGTAAGGATTTAGTTCTCAATCATTTGATGACACCTTATTACGTGAACATTAATCAAATGATCTGTACACAGCAGTCAATGTTCTAAACATCTACAACACAGTGCTGAGTAGAGTTCACAACCATTTACGGTAGACATAGATGAACAAAACAAAACACAAGTGAGTGAATGTGGATGTATACAGCATTTTAAGCAATTCAACCAGAGCTACAGGAAACTTGGTTGCTGAGTTGCTAAGGAAAACTAACGTTACATTAACACTTAGCCTTACAGAAGCTTTGCAGTTTCATGAGGTCCCATTTATCTCTTGTTGATCTTAGAGCCCAAGCCATTGGTCTTCTCTTCAGAAAATTGTCTTCTGTACTGGTGTGTTCAAGGGTATTTTCCACTTTTGTTTTTATGAGATTTAGTGTTTTCAGTTTTATGTTGAGGCCCCTGATCCACTTGGACTTGAGTTTTGTGCAGGATAATAAATATGGACCAATTTACATTCTTCCACATGCAAGCTGGTACTTATACCAGCACCATTTGAAGATGCTTTATTTTCCCATTGTGCATTTGGTCTTCATGTGAGACCTCAACAACTGAAGCAGGGGCTTTAAGTGGGATATGCTCTTCTAGCTGGTCTGTCTTGTCTGGTCTTGGTGGGAAAGGATGTGCCTAACCTTACAGAGACTTAATGTGTCCCAGTAGCGGTAACCAGGGGGCTCCCACCCCACTAAGAGAAGGGGAGAGAGGAAGAAGGACTGTGGGAGGAGGTAACAAAGAAGTGAGGCAGTGAGCGGGATGTAAAGTGAATAAGTAAAATAATAATAATAATAATAATAATAATAATAATAATAATAATAATAATAAATATATTTAAATTTAAAAGATAATTCATACTAACAAAAGAGGTAAGGGAAGGACAATTAAAACACAAGTAAAATATTTTAAGGTTTTCATTGGCATGAGCCTCTTAGTGATATAAGAGTGAGATGAATATTGTTACTCTCATAGGCATTGTACCAGTATAACACATTTAGGAATGCAAAGCTTAGACCCAGTCCTTCTTTAACTTTTTAAACTGATTTGAGATGGTCAGCCTGTGAGTTAAGGGACTATAGCAAATTCATGAGTTGGAGTTTATTATAAGGGTGTTCTCTATGTTTTACTTAGAAATAGCTGAGTGGAGTTAACAGGCAACAGTCCAGATTACCTTACATGGATAGCTGGTTTTCAAAACATCAGAAATCCTTAGAATTGACATGACAAACATTTCAGTATTAATGTTCATTTTCATTAGAGACCTGTCTGCTCCGGACAGCTTCCTATGTTAAATTCTAAGAAGAAATTGAGCATCCTTGGAGTTACTCCAGTTGTGGTGAGACAGCCACTAGGCAAGAATTGCCACTTTCTTTCTACAGACAAATTACTGTCCAGAAAAGGACACACTTGCAGAATAGTCGACTGATTATATCTGCCTAGACAGAGTAATCAGCCCTTAATAACTCTGCAGCACTAAGGTCTGTCAGATGATCCTGGGCCAGAAGGCAGAAGAACAGATGCTCCAACGTTTTGAAGTAGAGCGAGTGTCCAGGTGTTCAGAGGTCTCTATAAATTGGCTAAGTTTTAGAAGCTATGCTTTGTGCTTCCCACAATTATAGTCAACTCAGTCATTCTGGATTTCTGACGGGGTTGAAAACTTATAGCTATTTACCTTGAGAGAAAAGATCTGAGTGTATGGTCGTCAGCTGACATTCATCCTAAAGCCAGGTTCAGAACTAAATGTTTTAGTTAGGAGAGATGACAGAGGTGCTGGTAGGTCAACAAAAGGATGGACTGGGTATTAGGACTATCTTGTACCTCACTGGTACAAATTGGCATAATTATGCTCTAATTGTATTTTGAGAGAAAAGTTTCCTTTTAACAGGAAGGGTGATGTGTAGGAGGAGCTAAGGTGGGAGGAGTACTGAGAGGAAGAAAAGGAGTAAGAAGAGGAGAAGAAGAAGGAGAGGAGAAGCTAGGTGATGAAAGAGAGATAGAGGGGGGAGACAGGGAAGCAGATGTTCATGTATCTCCACCAGTCAAAGATAGTAGATATATCTAGGTTGGGTAGTGGGTTAAACCTCTGATTGAACAATACCAAACTTATAAAGTCTATGATTAACATTTTTTTAAAAAATGTATAAATGCAAAAAGGAAAAGGGGGCATGGGATAGGGGTTTTCTAAGGGGGGGAATGGGGAAAGGGGATGGCATCTGAAGTGTAAATGAAAGATCTAATAAAAAAAAACACAAGTAAAATAAAACTAACGAACGTGCAGTTCACTGGAGAAGGCACAAGTGAGGCATAAAACAAGAGAAATATGTGAGCTCTGTACTACAACAGAATTCTGATTAAACCCTTTAACATAAATCCTTTAGGTTTATGGCACTGAGGAGATGGCACAGTGGTTACGAGTACTACCTCCTCCTGCAGAGAATCTGGTTCATTTCACAACACTCATGTAGGACAAGTTATAAGTGCATGTAACTTTGGTGCCAGGGGATCAGACATTCTCATTTAGTTTCCATTTGTACATGTATTCATATGGTGCTTATAAGTGCAGGTAAGCACACACTTGGAAATTAGAAATGTTCAGCTTAGGCTTCCTAAGTGGAAAAAAGTTGGATAAATATTATAAGTGGGGCTATCACTAATTTTTTTTCCATAGATTTGGTTGAAGCATATTCAGAAAGTCATATAACTGAAAGGTGATTCCCTCAAACAGAAAGGTGTTTGTTGCTTTATTAATTAGTGAATTGTTAGGTCTTGTAGTTTGATGACTTCATCTTTTGGAACGAATGTACTATAAAGAGCAAAAGTGACCAAAACCTGATAGACGATAACTGTCAGAGCCTCATTTGCACAAATCCAGCATTTGACATATGTCCAGTTGTTATACTGATTGAAACAGTCTAAGGTCTTATTATGAGATTTTTTTTTAATTGGCATCATTCAGTGACCTGAGGCAAACAGGAAAAAAAGGATAATGTGATCAAGAACAAGCCCAGGACAAGATTTTTTTATTTTGTTTTTATTTTTATTTTATTTTTTTATTGAGGGAGAGACTTGGTGATGTTTTAAGAAACTCTAGAAATTAAATATCTCCCACAAATGACATCTCTGGGGTCATTCTGAAGAGACGGAATGTGATGTCTCTAACTAGGGGGCCACTGAATTCCTAAGAATTAGGTCATGAGGACACTAAAGAATGTTTTGGACAACAATGGTAGAGATAAGTAGTGAGTTTGTAGCATTAAACTTGAGTTAGTGTTTGGGCTTATGGGTTTATGAGTCTTAGAAATTTGGGTATATATAATCTGGACTTCTCTTGAAAAAACATAGGTCCCAGAAGGCTTTCAATTGAAGGGAACCTGTAAATATTGTACGGCTAGAAGAGCTAGACATGAGAGAGCTTCATCAGGGAGTAAGAGCTGAGAGGAGGAAGCATTATGACCTGGTCAAGCAGTACTCCAGGGTGTTTATTCTGTGGAAGAATTCTGAAACATTCCCAGCACCAGGTATTAAGGAGATGATTTCGTAAGGGTTTCTTGTTCAGGACTGTAATTATCTTAATCATCATTAACGACCATGATAAATAGTCACAGAAATATAATACCCAGGGAAAAACACTGCATTTCAGGGCTTAATAAACTTTCTATCTCGAGGAAAATCCTCTCAGGCAGGATTTCAGATTAGAGATGTCTGAATTGGGGAATTATAAGAGAATTCAGGAGTATCACTGGAAGAAATGCTGTCAGGCTGGTTAGGTTTCTCAGGTAAGTTTAGTAAAGAGCTTCCTTAATGTCTGACTGACCTTCAGTACTTATCCATATATACATTTATATATATATATAAATATATTTATATATATATAAATATATATATATATATATATATATATATATATATATATATCAAGAGACATACATATAACTTCTTGTTAAAATGACTTTTCTGATTCCTTGGGTTATTGGTCAGATAAAAATCAGGAAATTATCTGATTGAAGAAATAAAGGAAGTTCAGAAGAGTGAAGTTATATTCAAATGGTGTTGTGTGTCTGTCCATCCAATGAAGGTATCTACAAAAATAGTTGTCTATTTTGTGTGGGTATATATATGGGTAAAATATAAGTGCTCATGTTCTCTTGGCAAGACTCTTCATCTCTGGACATAGTGAAAAAGTTGGGGAGTTCAGTGACCCCCTCTGGATTGACATAGTGGTATGTTTGACTGGATTTAGACATAGATTTCAAATTTGGAGAAATTCTCTTACCTTAAATAGAGACCTAGTTAGACATTAGAAGGTCTTAGCCCTCTTCCAATGGATACTGTTTATACTTTTCCCATGGAAAGATTGACAAAATAATAGAAACCAATTATTTGGTCCCTTTAACTATTCCCCAGAATATGAGTGAAATCTCAACTAAAGTTCCCTCGACTTCCTCCTGAGTGGGAATAGGGTGAAATATTGAGGCTGCCTACAAGGGTCATCTACTTGTATTGTTTCTCAGTGTGATAATTTCCAAATGCTACCTCATTATTTTCTTCATGATGATTGTTATAGCTTAGTGCAAAGTTATATTGGAAAGAGAAAGTCTGTGCTGTCTTCCCATGTGTTAGAGAAACAAATGGCAGCAAGGACATAGTGTGTGAATCACATGCTGAACTGGTATATTAAATATAATTTTCCCTAGCTATAGGGTGTAAATGAGGGCACATAAGTTTATTCTTGTACGATACTTACTGCCTAGCCAGGAGCTGGATTCAATGACCTTTTCAAGACTGACAATGTGTATATTATAATATATAGTCCTTAGACAGGATGGAACTGCTATGAAAAGTGAACTATATACATGGCTTCAGAACCTAAGAAATGTTGTCTTGAAGGTTCTCATTGGTACTTTAGATTACATCTTTGCTATCTAGATAGGAACATTGGCCCAAATGGGAGAAGCTTGGGTTTGAGGGTAAGCTAGCAGTGTTTAAAATGTTATAAAGTATATAGAAAAAAGTCTATACTTAAACTTGTTTAGAAAAGGTGTTTGTTTTTGAAAGCTATTGTTGAATATAAACAGTAATTGAAGCCATGGTATGTCTGAGATATTTTTCAAGTAAAAAGGGAGTTGTGAAGCCACTGTGTTCCCAGAATTACAGCATCATTTCTAACAGGTGTAAGAAAAACCCAGTAATCAACCTCTTTGTAACAGTTTTTAAAAATACAGCTTGCACAGATCAATGGACACTGAGCACTGGAGGGGATCTAAGTGTTCTGTGAAGGGCACTCTTTTGTCCATTTAGCCACATTAATGTGCAGTGAGCTAAGTAAAAGCAGGAAGCCTCTAAAGAGTAGATACCATACATGCTAGCTATCAAATATAAAATGTGTGAAACATCCATCCAAAAATCAATTACCATATGAAATTACATATTTTAATACAACTCAACAGATTTTATTTTCAGTAGAAATAAGTCATATAATGATGATGTCTTGTTCTAAAGGGACTAAATAATCTGTAGATATGAATATATTTAATGATAAATCAATATAATTTCAAAATTGTGTTTAATATATATGTATGAATATAAATATGAATATATATACAATATATCCAAATAAACATATGCTATAAAATAAGCTTGATTTGCCTAAGGCAAAAATAACACTGTTTTTATAAGAGGCAAATGTGCAATATATTCAAAAAGTTATAAAGGGAACATCTCCCTGTTATTAAGGATCTTAAAAATCACATGCAGGTAACACCTGAAAGTTTGTAAAAAACACAGTGAAAGCTGTTTATTTATAATCATAGAGCTGAAAACAGAGATCTGATTACTTGATGAGTCAGAATATTTTTTAAAATAACTGAGAAATCCCCGGCCAAAGAGAAGACCCTTCACATCAGAGCAAATTTAGCACATGCTAATGTGAAAGTTATTTATACATGCTCACACATATATATATATATTTTAAGAAATGTATAATATCTGAAAAGCAATCACAATGTTGGTTTTTAGCTTGATCCTCATCTTTATTTAAATGATATAAAAATATAGCTGCATTACAGGGCTTGGGGCTTGAGGTTGCTTGCACCTTGCTACATTTCATAGGATTGTGGTTTTCTAAATTGGTAGCAATAAATTCTGGTAAACACGGCCATCAAGAGCATTTTTATAGGGTCAAAATTGCTCTGTATTGCTAGAAGTCAGTGGCTACGTAAAATTTGAAGGCTACTATGTTGTACTCAACTATTTATTAAGGCATTAAAACCCTGTCTTCCACAGCACATTCTGATGTGTTTTTTTTCGTGATCTGTCCTTCACTTGATAGCTCTAGCTTTTATGTCACAATGTAGAGAAAAAAAAATATGATTGCCTAAGGTTTCACAACGCTTGAAGTTCTCATTTAAAGTATGAACTTCATTTAAATATATGCCTCATTAAATAAAATTCATTAAAACAGCATATGATGATATTAATTATATTTATATTTGAATAAGGACAGTAAAGGTTCTGCATTGATATAATACATAGAGCACCTAATTAATGAAGTTAAATAAAACTGAATCTCTGGGTATATTAGTAACTTGTTTCATTACTGAGACAAAATACTTGAGAAAAGTAGCTTAAAGAACGGGTTTCCTTTGATTAACAGTTTGAGGTACAATCCATGAGGTCAGGAAAGCATGGTAGAAGCTCGTGGTAGCTGGTCACAGTGCAGCTGCAGTTACGGAACTGAGGCTGATGGGTGCCTGAGCTCATCTCCACTTCTCCTTTGTTTGAAGACCTAGTTCTCTGCCCCTAGAATGCTTCCCCACATTTCAGTTGGGTCCTTCTAACTAAATTATGTAATCTAGACAAATTCACCCAGACAAGCCAAGAGACGTGTTCTCATGGTGAGTCTAAATCTCATCAGGTTAACAATAAGAAGTGTCACAGTAGGTATACATGAGTGTGGCAAAGGTTAATCTTATCTTAATAAAATGCACTGACAATACAATATTACAGCATACCTTCCATTCTGTAGGTATGAAAGCTGTTCTGCCTCTCTCAGTCATCCTTTGCGTGATGAAACCATTATGATAAGTTTTATTACTTACATAAAATTTGATTATAGAAAGGCTGAGTTATGTAGATATTTTATCTGATTTGAAACATCCCCTTCTGAAGCGAGGAGACAGGCTCATAGGCCTTAAGAACTAGACAAAATTTATAACCCCCAGGAAATAAATAAAATTGGAAGACTCAGGATCCTTGCAACTAAAGGTTACAAAAAATGGTGATCAATGACAAAAGGACACATCAATCTACAAGGCTGCTGCTCCTATATTCCTCATTTATATCACTGTAAGTAACTCCAATAATTTCGCTGAATCCTTCAACTAGATTTGGGTGGATCATTGCTTTACTTTGTAATTGGTTGCCCCTATTGGAAAGAACAGACCTTTGTTGTAGTCTACCAAGAAAATATCTCATGACAGTCTATGTCAGTAGAAAATTTTTGTTTCACCTTTTTTTAAATGCATAAAATTACTCTATGAAACAATAAAGTATAAAATCATATATGACTTACAAAACCAGTAAGATTTTCACTGAATTTAAAACAATGCTAGTGTTGAAACTGATATTCTTCATACTAGAGTAATGATGCACAGCTAGGGAGCTGGAAGGTTGGTTTTGTTTCTTTTTGTAAACATTTCATGCAATCAAAACGAGTACATATTTAATATAATAGGCATGAATAAGTCAATCTTTACAATATGGCTTCACATCTATAATTACTTGGTACATAATCTCAGACTTTAATTTTTATAGGAAGTTGATTCATAAGCCTAACTTCTAATAGCAAAGGAAGAAGCATATGTATGATGTTCTGTGTGTATGCTATAGTATTAAAAGTTCTCCAAATATTAAACTTGGGCAATGTTGTTCCAGTGTTAATTCTATTATCATACTAAAATGTTAATAAGGTAAACATTTAAAGGAAAACTACAATTTTCTATATTTTACTTTCTTTCTTTGCATACACAAACATTTCACAAATACTCAACCTGAATATAATTTACATTCAATTACTCTTTAAACATATTACTTGAGCACAGTGATTGTGATGATACTTACATTATTGATGTGTATTCTTCCCAAAACAAATGCAAGACAAAAATTCAATAGACACTGACAATGCTTGTCCTGCAGAGTCTAGGGAATGTTTGCCCATGAGTCCTAAACAAATTCTTTATAAAATAATTTTAAAAGTGTTTTGCTCTTCACATTTTCTTTGGGAGATTTATAATGAGCTGTGTTTTCATTAAAGTGTCTCTAGAGACATGCAAGCCTTTTACTAACCACAAGTTTTCATAATTCTTCTCTAAATAGAACTTAGTAGAGGTTTAATGCAGAAATGTTTTTCTTTTTAAAGTTTAAAATGTGGAGAAACATTTGAGTACTGTTTATAACGTAAAGATTTTTCTGTGCATTTTAAGACCCCCACAGTCAAGGAAGCATAGTCTACCTGACCAGATTGTATTTACATGTATCAAGAATATAAATTGTCATTCCCAATTTCATAAACATTCAATATGGAAGTACGTTTTTTGTTTGGGCACAGGTTTCTGTGGTTTTTATTATACCTTCAGAATCAGAATCCCATTTCTAAAGTAATAAGGTAGAGAAATAAAAATTTTATTCTAATATTTAATTATTTCACATAGCATCTAACTAAATTTTCACAAAGGAAACATTAAGGGTTTGCATGTAAGTTTTCCATATACTAACTATCTAAAGTCAGATCCAAGATGAAAATTAAAATTGTGATCAATTAATACTGCAAACAATCCCACTGATATCAGTATAGAATTGCTTTAAAAATCATTGAAGTAACTATAATAAATGCCATAAAAAGCACTGACTAGCTGCATGCCTGTACACTATGTGGGACACATGGTGAGAAAACAGTAAACACTAGTTTTCCAGTATCTTAAAAAGTTAAGTAGGAACTTGTCATAGAAACTATAATTCTTATTACTACATGTTTAACAAATTGAAAACATTATTTGCTCAAAACAAAGTATTTGTGTAAGGGTTGAGAGTACATTACTTCTGCTTAGTCATGGTAAACATCTTGGCTAGTCTCATAGCCCAGAGGCAAAGCACTTGCCTAGTGTGGGAAAATGTCTGAATTCCATTTCTAGTATTGACAAACCACATGCAGTGCTGAAATGTTACTCACAAGTAAGAAGGAATGCAGTAGCTTTATGCCAACAATGAGGGTAGTTATGAAGTACACCACTTAATGAACAAAGCCTCCCTCAGAAGGTAGAAAGATAATTCTGTAGGGATAGAAACAAAAGAGTAGTTGTCATAGGTTGGGAATGGAAAGCCTTATTGAATGCTAAGTGTAGGGGAAATGCTGAAGAACTCTAAGAGTGTTTTGGAATGACGACATGACCCATAAGTAAAGAACACTAGCTACTCTTCCAGAGGACCACATTTTGATTCCAGAGGACCCAAAAATTTTCTCACTACCATATATAGCTTCAATTTCAGGGACTCTAATGCTCACTTCTGGCCCTCATGGGCACTTTACACATGTGGAACATAGAAACACACACAGGCAAAACACCCATACACATAAAATAAATTTAAAACTATTTTCTATCAATTATGCTGCACATTGTTGAGTATTATAGTTTTATAGTTTAACAAAAGATATTTGTGTACATGAATAATATGAATACATGGATATAACATAATAATATGAGTACATGAATATAACATGATAATACTCAATAATATGTAAAAAGATTTTCTAATCATAACCTTACATGTGGTATAGTTGATAAATGCCCTGATTGAAATAAATTATGATTTTGACATTAACTTAACTATTTGATAGTATTGTAACCTCATAAATTTTTTCAACCACTTGTGTCTCAGATTTTCTCTTTGTTGAAAAACTTAAAAAATCAATTTAGTACATAGATTTAATATGAGAATAAAAATAGTCGGGCAACTATAAAATATTCCATCATTCTGACAAAGTTTAAGCTAGTCTTTAATAAACTGAATTTTATAAAAATAACATTAAGGTAGTGGAAAGTGTCTACTGTCTGGATCCATTAAATATAAAGAATTCTATAGTTTTAACAAGAATAATGGTGTAAAAATACATGAAAACAAATATGTATTTTTTTCCCCATGAAATCACCAACATTTTATGTGGTCACACCAACTACACGAACTTGAAGTACAATAGATGAAGTGAAAAAGGCCCATTCATTTTAGATTAAAACTAACTCACAGGATTTCAATTTCTATTTCAGATAGTCTTGCTCTGTAGTCCCTCAGGACCTGACACACATAGTATTTTACAGCACTTAGCATCCTGAGATGTTATCACTCACTTCAGAAATTAATGCCCCATGGAAATTTCGACAATATAGTAAGTGGTGTGTCATTAAATAAACTCATTGGGACATTAAAGTTTTATATTTACCAAAGATAGGCTGTCTACACTTCAGTGCCTACATTTGTGAGGAAAGTGAATTTAGCCTTGCCATGCTTACAGGAAAATTTAACATGGCCCCTGGGCTTATCATTACAAACTTGCTACAATGAACCATTCTCCTGCATATTCTAGAGAAGATTGCAATTCAAAATGTATACCTTGGCCTTCCATGGGACCAAACACCCTTGTTTTCTTGATTCATCAGTGAGAGAATAAAGATTTTTCCAGTTAAAATATCTAGTATGGTAGCTCACTCAGCTAAGGTAACATCTAGAATTTCAGCACTCAGCTTATGAATGTAAAGGACAGACTGAGATATCTGCAATATCTTCAATATGGCTCCAAGTTTCAACATGAGGAATAAAAGCTGAAAATTTGGTTTCTTTGCCTTGTCACATTCTTCAGATGGTATGTATCGTAATTTATGTATACCCAAATATTATTTAAATTTTATCAAAAAATTGATATTATAACATTACAATAAAATATTATGGAAAGTTAAATAGGCTCAACATTTCTGAGGTGACATTTCAATGAATGTGAAACTCCTAAGATGGCTGAATTTTACTATTATAGTTTCCCCCCCCCCTTTTTTTTCAACCACATCTGGTGGGCTCATCAGAGTAAAATATGCAGTGTCTAATATATGCCATTGCCTTCCAATTTTTTTTTTTTTGGTTTTTCGAGACAGGGTTTCTCTGTGTAGCCCTGGCTGTCCTGGAACTCACTCTGTAGACCAGGCTGGCCTCTAACTCAGAAATCCGCCTGAATCTGCCTCCCAAGTGCTGGGATTAAAGGCGTGAGCCACCACCACCCGGCGCCTTCCAAAATTTTCAACTGAGAGCCTTATTACATATTTTAAGCATTGTCTATATAAGCCTGAGTTTCTGATTGACTGTTCTACAACCCACTCATCCCACAGTACTTTTACATACAAACACACACACACACACACACACACACACACACACACACACACTGTAGGTATGTGTATATTTGTTTCTCTAGTCTCTATTATCTCGTATCTAGTATGTAAGTAAGCTCTTTTAGCTTTACCTTAAAAATCTCTCCCTAATCTCACATCTCTCCAATCCTATTATCACCACGACCCACGTGAATATGTAAAAACTACATATCTCTTCTCACAACATATTTCTAAATATTTCTTTCAGAGCCACCCAAGTCTTCATACTCTAAAATATAAGTCAGACCCTAGAATGATGCATCTGATAACTTCAAAATATTTCCATCTAAGACAGTCATGAGAAGATGGTAGTCCAGTTCTCAGCAGCAGCAAGCCTAAGAGGCTGTAGTAGTCCCTGCCAAATTTCTAAAATCCATCGGCCTGTGGTGAGTGCTGTATTCTTGGCAGCCGGAGAGACCTGAAACACTTTCTGCTGTGGACTTGACGGTTACAGGTAAGAGAAGCTGAAGCACTAGCAGGAAGCACTTACTGCCTCTGCTTCTTGAAACTGCCACTCACTACTGCAGGAAGCCAAAGATGACAAAATCTCCCAAAGGACAGAGCCACTGGGGGTTAAAGCCCAGACAAGCAACCTGGGTGCCTAAATTTTGTTTCTGTCTTCTAAAGCCTAGAGCAACAGAAACTAAGATTCACGGTTTGAACCTGGAGGTGGTATGTCCATCTCTGAAGTATTGGGTACTTGAAGACCCAGGAGCGTCAGCCATTGAGAGCTTTTCCTCACGTACCCGTGAGCTTGATGGATTGCTCTACAGTTGAGGTCTATCCATGATGCTAAGTCATTCCGTGTTTCCAAAATTTAGAAGAAATTATTTTCACTGTAAAAATATTTAAAGAGACAGGCATTATTTCATCTGATTTCAGTGTTATACATTTTATAGCTGGAGATGCAACTAAATTGGGCAAGTACCCACCTAGGGAGAAGAAAGTCCGGTTTCAGTGACCCTACATCTACCTCCATAGTGCTGGGATTATAGTCCTGCCCTACCAGCACTATGGAGATGCAAGTAAGAGAATCCTAAGCTCAAAGATTCTGAGGTCTACTGGAGAATTAAGATCGACTCAAAATTATAAACATTTTGTTTTATAAATTATGTTGTAAAAAAACAAAACATTGTTCAGAACTCAAAATGTGTCTCTGTTTTCATGTGTTGTACCTAACAGTATTCAGAGTGATGTTAAGAAATTCAATAAGGCCTTCCAGTCTACACCTGCTCCTGGAACATTTCCTAAGGCATCAACTCTACACCCAATCTCCCAAAACCCAGAGTAGGCTGGACTCTCAGAAGCTCTACACTCCCATGAGTGTAGGTGAGACGGCCCCAAAACCGCCCCTCCCCCAAAACAGGGAGTAAGTGGGACCCATGGGGACCCAGGAACTTCCTCAAGGCCAGGAGCACGGGATCCTTCCAGTCTGAGACTGTGCTCAAAGCAGTCCTAGGGTGCCAGCTCTACACTCAATCCCCCCAAACCCAGAGGAGGCTGCAATTCCCAGGAGCTCTAACACATAGGAATATAGGATAATAGGATCACAAGATCGCAGGAGCTTGGGCACACCAGGATTTCTGGAGCCCAGAAGCAGCTTAACTCCCAGGAGCTATTACAACCAGAATCTGAGGATCACAGGATCACAGAGACAACTGGACTCTGAGGAGTTCTGACACAACCAAGATAACAAGACAGACAGGCTCCAGTCAGAGACAGTGAGTGAAGGTAGCACTAGAAATAAACAGATAGCAAAAGGCAAGCTCAAGAACATAAGAAACAGAAACCAGGGGTTTTTGGCATCATCTGAACCTAGTTCTCCCACCATAGCAAGTCCTGAATACCCCATGACAGTAGAAAAGCAAGATTCAGATTTAAAAATCACTTCTCATGATGATGATAGAAGACTTTAAGAAGAACATAAATAGTTCCCTCAAAGAAATACAGGAGAACACATGTAAACAAACAGGTAGGAGCCCTTAAAGAGGAAACGCAAAAATTCCTTTACAAATTACAAGAAAACAAGTAGGTGAAGGAATTGAACAAAACCATATAGGACATAAAAATGAAAGTAGAAACAATAAAGAAATCACAAAGGGAGACTACCCAGATAACTAGGAAAGAGATCAGGAGTCATAGATTCAAGGATCACCAACAGAATACAAGAGATAGAAAAGAGCATCTCAGGTGCAAATGATGCCATAGAAAACATCAACACAACTGTCAAGGAAACTACAAAATGCAAAAAAATCCTAACCCCAAACATCCAGGAAATTCAGGACACATTGAGAAGACCAAACCTAAAATAATAAGTATAGAAGAAAGCAAAGATTCCCAACTTAAAGGGCCAGTAAATATCTTCAAATTATAGAAGAAAACTTCCCTAACCTTAAGAAAGAGATGCCACATAAATTCAATAAGAAATTCAAAAGATATACCAATCACTTAAAAGTAAATGCTTTGTAAATCTAAACTCACTCTTTTAATATGTAATGAATTAATAAACTTATTTATTAAATTAATTTATTAATTATTTTTTTAAAATCACAGTTTCACACGTAATCAATTTTAAATAAATTTTAAATAAATTTTCAATGGTGCTATTATCTGTGTAATCAAGAACAAATAATAGCCAAGATTTGATGCCCTAAAATACAATTAGTTTTACTGATATAAGAAAACACATTACAATGGGAAATATTTGATATTTTCTTTTAAAAGATGAAAAGACACATATGTGTAGAGCTTAGGGAAATATCCATATTGTGTGGACTAACAAACCAGTACAAAAGAAAATTGAGGTAGCACAGTGGGCAAGAAAACATAATTTTTTAACATATATATGTATTGAGATATATATATATATATATATATATATATGACAGTGATGTACTGAGAAATGAGAGTATACTCTGTCAGTGAGAGAATGGAAATGTTAACACTGACACAAATTAAAAGCCATATTTATCAGCATATACAAATTTTCAGAAGTCTATTCTATGTGTGTGGATGTGTGTGTGTGTGTGTGTGCATATGTGTGTTACCTGTGTAATACATGTGCCCATTTGGTGAGGTTTGTAGAGTTAATATGTAATGTCTTACTTTACCAATCTATATGTTATTCTTTCAAAACAGATCTGTCATTCAACTTTAAGTTAGACTGAAGCTAGGTGATCTTAGTGATTAACCTGGCTCTACTCCAAAGAACTCTGAGGTAACAGGCACATGGCACCATTCTATGATTTTACATGGGTTCTAGGAATTTCAACTCAATGCTTCATTCTTGTGAACAAGTGCCTTTATCCATTATTTATCCATTAAGCCAACTCTCTCATTTTTCCATGCCAAATTTTCCATGTCATTAGTGGAATAAACTTATGTATGAAAATAGGCGGGAGAGGAAGTCCTTGGTCCTGTGAAGGTTGGATGCCCCACTATGTGGGAATTCCTGGGCAGGGAGGTTAGAGTGGGTGCATGGGTAGGGGCACATCCTCATAGAAGCAGGAGGAGGGGGGATGGGATGGAGGTTTCTGGGTGGGGGTAAATGGGAAAAGGGGATAACATCTAAAATGTAAATAAAATATTCAACAAAAAATATTATACAGTACAATACTAGAATAAATCTTAAAACCCAGCAAGATAAGTGCAATACTATTTTTAAAATTATTCACTAAAAAAGATGGCTTAAATCTATTGTTACTATATGACAAAAATTAAAAATATCACATTTACCCTTAAAGGTAATTATGAAGCTGAAACTGGGGGAAAAATATAGGACCCTCAAGACAAAAATTAAGTTCCTGATTCTTTATTATGATTTTGATTTATAACTTGCATATATTTTGCCTCTGTATATGATGTAGAGTTGTCATTAAGAGAATTATTATGACTTCTTTTGAGTGGATTATTTGGGTGAGGCCTGAAACTCCCCATGGAATTGGTGGTGGCAATTTCTGAAGATATTTGAGGAGAGTCATATGCTTGCCTTGTATTCTGCTGAGAAAACACATAATCATCATAATTACAAGTAGGTGAATATCCAATGTTATTATATGTGATCTTTTCCAAATTGTCTGACAAAGAAACTCTTGAACCCTAACCATCTATATATTTTAGTAGTCTCTATATGCCCATGTAGACACACAAATCACACAGATGACTGTGCTAAGCCTCTTAACAGCACAAAAACTGAACTAAGTAATCCCTGCTCCTTCCTAGTTTTCTTTCAACGTTACTTTATTCCATATTCACAAAGAACACACACAGTTTTTTAAATGAAATGGCCCAGAATTGAGCAACAACCATATACTCTTGTAAAAATAAGTAAAAATCAGATGCAAACCCAAGCTGTCTTATCACACTCATGGCACTTCTGAGTGGTTCTTTATAGACCCACAAAGATCCATTTGCACTCTAGTGATAGAAGGCAGGCTTTGTTTCTATGAGTGCCCTATCAAACTTGACAACCAGGCAGTAACAAGATGTTATGTATTTTCATGGCATTCTTTCATGAAATTGAAATATAATAACGTTAAATCCTAACCTCATTTTGAAGGTCATATATACATTTCATGAAACTTCATATTTGTGGATCTGCAATAAAGTGCTTGATGTTATACAGAAAACAAATCTCTACTTGATTTTATAGAATTAAACCTAGGTACATTTTATTTAATAAGATCCATGGTTGGGTAATGTTGTTTACCACACAGACTCAAGGAGTGGTCACCATTGGTATGGGTGATATTAGTCATTTTTCCTTTCTTAATAGTTTAAGTAGTTATTGACTTTATTAAGTATTATACAGTTTTGTAGAGTTTTTATAATTTCCCTTCATTTTAAGACTTTAAAAGTCATTTATTTTGATGAAAATATGTATTTTCAAAATAATTATTATAGACAAAGTAAACTTTTTGGCGAACAAAAAGGAATGAAAACTTTTAATATAATTACAAGTGTTCTAAAAGAAAAACAATTTATCTCTTCAATTTACATTCAACATTTATTTCTTGAATCTCAAAAAAATAAAAATATTTTAGATTGTTTTTACATTATTTATTTTTATGCATCATCAACAGACCACAACTAGTATATAAATCTATGTTTCATGCTCATTATGTTTCTACAATCAATATGAAGAGTACATGTAAAATATAATTCATTGTCAAACTACCACAATACTACATCATGTGAGAGAATATTATGCATGGGATAAAATAGTCACATGATTTATTTATTACTTTTATTAGAAATAAATATGATAAATTATGAATTATCTTCTATATTATCTATTTTCCAGTCATCTAAATATACAAACTACTTATAGCATTGCTCATTCAAGAATTACTAAACTTGTGAGTAGTCTATTTTATGAATATAAAACATGTAGATCATAATCTAGGTGTCTCTGTATATAAAGTCCATCAAGTCAATAACCTATCTGCAAAGAAATAATATTATAAACTTATGTAAGTGTAGCCCAGTTACCACAAATGTGCAGTGGAAATGACAATGGCATAGATCCTTAACTTCCTAGGTGGATATAAGAAGATATATATTAACAGTTACTTACCCGTAATAGCAAAATACATCATGTTTGCACTCTATTGACAACTTAATGTCCTCTCTACATTTTCTCAATAATTTGCATGTATGTACATATCTGTGTGTGTTTGCATGCATGTGTATATATGTAAATAATGTGTGTCTGAATGATCAATTACCTTAGTTGGATTTCTATGGTTTACATCAAAATTCAGGCTCATCAATCATATAAATGACAACATAGAAATTAGACTACCTAAACTATATCCCACAGTTACATGAATTAAAATCAAACATCAGAAAAAATGGAAACAAAATAATTCAATACCAGAAGTTTGGTATTTATATAGTCTTGATGCAACTACTGTCTTTAAGGTCTAAATGAAATTATATATGTTCTTAATTGTAGTTCCAAAAAGTTAATAAAAATGGTTTTATTTATAAATGAATTTGCTAAAATACATAGTCAAAGTATGTTTTTCATATATATATATATATATATATATATATAAAATGAATTCATAATTCAAGTATCTAGAGAGATGGTTCAATGATTAAAGTATTTGTCAACCAAGCAAGAGAACCTAAGTTCAGATTCTCAAAACCCACACAAAAGCCAAGTGTGCTGAAGATCTTACTTACTGTTCCATTGTTGTAGAGAGACACCATAAACAAGTAAAGAAAAATATTTTACTTGGGTTTTGCCTATAGTTCATGATCATTATTGTGAAAAACATGGAGATGGAATGATAAATGAACATGGTATTAGATCCGTAACTGAGAGCTTACTTTTAATCTACAAGATAGAAAAAGCAGAAACAGAAGAAGCAGAAGAAGGATAAGGAAGGAGAAGGGGAAGGAATAGGGGAAGGGGGGAAGAAGAAGAAGAAGAAGAAGAAGAAGAAGAAGAAGAAGAAGAAGAAGAAGAAGAAGAAGAAGAAGAAGAAGAAGAAGAGGGGGAGTAAAAGGGGGAGGGGAGGCAGAAGGGGAAGAGGAGGGGGATGGAGAGGAGGAGAGGGAGAGGGAGAGGAAGAGAAAAGGCAAGAGAAGCAGAGAGAAAGGGGGAGAAGGCAAAGAAAGAGAGACAGGAAAGAGATTGAATAGGCCTGATGCAAGCTTTTATTACCTAAAACCTACTGCCAATGATGCGCCTCCTCCAGCAAAGCCATAGTTCCTAATCCTTCCTAAGCTGTCCAAAGCTGGGAACAATATATTCAAATATGTGAGCCTATGGGGTCTATTCTAGTTCAAACCACCATAGTGTTAAATGTCTACAACCCTAACACTGTGTTAGGAGGAGATAAGTAGACCAGTGACTCAATGGCCACTTAATACCATCAAAATGGAGAAACTAGGGTTTCAGTTAAATATGTTATCTCAAATCCTCTCTGGTAGCAATAGAGTAAATCACTAAGTGATAACTTCTGGTTTCCACATTGTGAAGCACACACATACACACACATACAAATACACACACATACAAATACACACACATATACACATAAACACTTAAAAATATCATTTTAAACACACTTAAATCATAAAATATTGCCTACAAAGCTTTTATCTGATCTCATTTGAAGATAAATGCTTTAGAGTCATGTTAATAATATAATAACATTTTTCTGTAATTTTGTTCTTAATTCTAAGCTTCCTTAAAAGGTGCATTTTTTATTTTTATTTATGCATATGAAATTGCATAAGTTTTTACATATACTATATAAGTGCAGGTGTTTCCAGAGACCAGAAGTGTCTAGGATGCTCTCGATCAGGAGTTACAGGCAGTTGTCAGTCACCTGATTTGGATGCAGGGAACAGAACCCACATTCTTTCTAAGAGTTGTAAGTGTTCTTAAACAATCTGCCATATTTCCAGGCCCTTTAGTCCATCATGTGCAATTTTCTATAGTCATTCTTCATATTACTCCTGGCATATTGATAGTTAAATGCTTCATGACCTTCCTGTGACTTTCTATTGAGGCATAAGTACTCTTTAGGCTAGAAATATAATCAACATCTTTGCCTAATGATTCTTAATATTTCATAAGCCAGTACTTCATATTCGATGAATCCCCAATACATGCAGGTAGCCATTTTCAAAGTAGCTGACATTTGATCTTTTTTCCATTATTTTGGAAATGTAATTTAAACTCAATAATATGAGATGCTACATCAAACTGAACTTTTCTTTTTATTAATTATTTTATTTATTTACATGTCAAATGTTGTCCCTCTTCCCAGTCTCCCCTCTGCAAACTCCCCATGCCATACTCCTTCCCCTTTGCTTCTAAGACACTACTCTCCTACCCACCCACCTACTCCTGCCTCACCCCTCTAGTATCCCCCTCACTGGGGGATGGCATCAAGGCCCTACAAGACCAAGCACTTCCTCTCCAGTTGATACCAGATAAGGCAATCCTCTACTACATGTGTAGCAGGAGCTATGGATCCACCCATGTATACTCTTTGGGTGGCAGTTTAGTCCCTGGGAGATCTGGGGTGGTCTGATTGGTTGATATTGTTGTTTTACTTATGGGGTTGCATTCCACTTCAAGTGCTTCATTCATTCACTAAATCTTCCATTGTGGTTCCCAGCCTCAGTCTAATGTTTGACTGTGACTGTCTGCATCTGTCTTAGGTGCTGGCAAAGCCTTTTTGAGGACAGCCATACTAGGCTCTTGTTTGCAAGTACTTCTTGGCATCAGCAATAGTGTTGGGGTTTGATGTCTGTGGATAAGATGGATTTCAAGGTGGAGTAGTCTCTGGATGGCCTTTTCTTCAGTCTCTGCTCCACATTTTTGTCCCTGAGTTTCCTTTACATGAGAACATTTGATCTTAATTGAACTTTTGGAGACTTGAATTTCACAGAATAGTCTGTCTGGAAGTACAACATGGAAGATTCAAATTGAAAGACTTGAAGGACTTGGTTGAGAAGAAAATTATACATGGAAAAAATTTACCCGTATTTTATTATTTTAACAGTTATGTTTGTATTGCAAATCTACATGCAAAATTTCATAAGGCATTAAAATACCTATTTATAAATTGGAGTTCCTAAGATTTACCAATTATTATAGACATTACTTCACAAAGTTACACTTAGATGAGAATACTTTGTATCTAGTATTTTCAAAACCATACCATTAATTATATAAACCATGTTGTGGAATGAATATCTTTAATTTATTCCTCCTGTATAGCTTAATTTTTGGTATCTTATACCATTTTTACCTGGGTCCTTGCCACTCATTCCTAATATATGTTAGCCACATTCTAATATCGATCTCTATGAATTTAAATACTTGAGATTCTACAAAAAGAAAGATCATATTGTGTTGAACTCTCTGTGCTTGCATTATTTTTATAGTATAATAGCTTATTATTAAAACTTTGATATAGTTCAAAAACTCTACCTAACACATACAAAAAGATAAATTAGATTGAAAAGTACTAAAAGTATCTCTTTTGTAAGCAATTTTCTCATTTCAAATGGCTAAATAATGCTGTGTATATTTCCATCTTTCTGTATAACTTGTAAAACTTGAAAAAGCCCATCTCATGAAAGTTAAGCTTTACTCAGAATCTTGTACAAATATATAATCATATTTCTAAAATATATGAATGTTATGTATAGTTAGGTAAAATATAAACATATAGTATATATTTATAGATTATAGATTTATATACAGATAAAATATATACTATTATGTTTATAATACAAAAGATAGTGTAGATAGCCATGTCTGAAGCCATTTTGAGAAAATCTTATCAGTTACTAACTTTTTTATTAAAAATGCAAAACTGTTTGCATTTTTCAAATGAACTAATTTAATTTATCCAAAAATTCATCAGATTTGAGAAAATACTTTTCTGAGACATAAATGAAATTTGGCACAGAGAGCTTTTCTTTACTCGAAGACACATTAAATGCAAGTTTAGTACATTAGTGGTAGAGGTAGATTATGCATTGAGCTTACTATATCTCCCTAAAGACACTCAACATTTTGCTAGCTTACATCAGAAACTGGGATGAGATCCAAGATGGGAGGATATGGGGAAACAAGATGTAGGATAGTGTCTTTGTAGGTTAATCTCAGCCAAAATCTTCAGAACTGTCCCAGGGGTTATTCAGGCAACAGAATCAGAGCTCACAGGGCTGACAGATATCTCTTTATATACAATTGTTATGTAAAAGAGGGGAATCACCCTGATTTCGACTTAGCAAATAGATTTTTTTTTTTGAGAAAACTCTTTATAAAGATTTATTTGAAACAGCTGTGCAGGCAGCATTTACAAGAACCAAAGTCTGTTTTTTAAACAGCAGGCCACAAGGGAGGTATCTCAAGTCCCTTTGAAACCAAAGGGAAGTGTGCTTTCTTTCCCATATGAATAATATGATGTCCTCACAAGGTCATTTTCAATAGAAACAAAATTAAGTTCCTCCTTTTTTTTTTTCTATGATAATGAGAATGCATGTCTAGGAGTGAGGAGAAAACAATAGTAATATCCAATGTTTGCCAAACTCATTCTGTCCACAGCACCTCATACATTACAAATTTATAGTGCCCTAAGTCATGTAGCACAAATAGTTTTGTAGATAAAAATTCCCCCCAAAATGCATTTAGTGGTCTAACTTTGAAATACAAGGAAAAATTGCTATAAATACACATTTTACTTTTACAATGCTGAATAACTACTGATATAAAAGTGGGGTGTTTCAAATAAAACACATATATTTGAAGATTCCAGAGTTAACACACACACAAATCAGAGATATCATGTTTTATTTTGATATACATGGAGGACAAGAAATAAGCAAGGAACTAGTATTGGGGTAGGTTTCAAACAAGAGGACAAACATTGGAGTGGTATGAAGAATTGAGGAATTAAGAAAGGGAATAATGGAGCATCAATGTATGTTTAGATTTTTTTCAAAACCTACTTTACTTAGGATTCTTAAACATTCAATCTCCCTTCTAGCCCACTAACTAGAGGAAAAATTGTTAGTATAAAAAGGGTGTTGTGGATCTGTTTAGAAGTAGTTCCTTGGGGCAATTCCACTATTTCTTGTCAGGATAACAAAAATCTAGTTCAATAGCAAACACCAGACACAAATCAGTAAGGGTGCCATGATCCAGCAGAAACAGCAAGACCTCACCAAATCAGCACGAGTCAGCAGAAGCTGCCAGAATTAGCCAGAATACCATAAGAAGTTCTTTAGTGTGTTTCTCTCAATGGCATGAAGACTAATGAAGACCAGCAAATACAAGTGAAAACCAGTGAAGTGTTGCATGGCATAGCAATGCAAGAGCCTTCTCTCACTTAGTGGGGTTCCATTTATATTCTTTTAAACATTACACATCCTTTCATGTGCCTGTTTCAGCAAAATATCACATGCCCTCTCATAAGACAGATTCCAGAAAAAAATTATGTAAAGAAATCAAAAATTTCCACTTCACAGAAAGATTAAATGGGGCAAGGAGTAGGAATGTTAGGGGAAAAAAAAAAGACAGAAAGAAAGAAAAAAAAGGAATAAGTGAAGGCATAAACAATACTAAAGCCCTTTCAAAAAGAGTCGCATGGAAATCTCCTACTTTACAGCCTTCACAGGATATACAAAAAGAATATAAGTGAGGTTACCCTATAAAGGGATAACCATCAACTCCACTGGACACTACAGGATAATGTATAGGAAGTTGTTTGCCAGAAATGGGTTACTTCTTTTTTGAGTTTTTGAAGATTGACATTCCATAGACCCACCCCAGCCCCTAAGAATTACAGGTGACTTCCAATGCTTTTGGGTGCTTTCAGAACTTGATAGTAAGGTCCAAGTGCTTCAGGTACTGTGCACTTGAATCAGAAAACATGACAAAAGTCAATCTGGTATTCACCTGAAGCTTCATGCCTAATGGCTACATTTCCTAGTACTAGAAAGTGCTGTGCATGCTATAGGAAGAGAAGCTAATCATCTATCTTTCCCAGGTATGAGACCCATGAGCTACAGTAACAACGTGTCTGGCAAGATATACATGCTGGTACAATGTTAACACAAACAACATGAAATTAAACAACTACATTCTGGATAACTTTAAATTTTGTTCCAAAAGATAAAACACATATATGTCACTGATATTAGAGTCAAGAACTACAGATTAGACAGATCACAAACCCTAGGGGAAAAATCCATAAGTATTATTCTGCTAGGCATAATATTAAACCATCTCCTTAGGAATTATCTGATAGGATTTTGCTCTGCCACCAATGAAGTGAGCCAATTTAGGCCAGATTATATTAATAGGAAGTTTATTGGGAAGCTGCACTCCAGTGGGCAAGTTCACTGGCCACAAAGATCAAGACCAAGGATGTTGCCATGGGGAAAGGCAGGGGACGTAGGAGAGACAGAGAAAGGGGCATGCATGTGTGAGTGTAGAGACAGAAGAGAAGAGAAAAGAAGGGAAGGGAAGAGGAGAGGAGAGGAGAGGAGAGGAGAGGAGAGGAGAGGAGAGGAGAGGAGAGGAGAGGAGAGGAGAGGAGAGGAGAGGAGAGGAGAGGAGAGGAGAGGAGAGGAGAGGAGAAGAGAAAGAAGAGAAGAGAAGAGAAGAGAAGAGAAGAGAAGAGAAGAGAAGAGAAGAGAAGAGAAGAGAAGAGAAGAGAAGAGAAGAGAAGGAAGAGGAGGAGGAAGAAGAAGAAGAAGAAGAAGAAGAAGAAGAAGAAGAAGAAGAAGAAGAAGAAGAAGAAGAAGAAGAAGAAGAAGAAGAAGAAGAAGAAGAAGAAGAAGAGAAGAGGGGGAAGGGGAAGGGACAAGGGACGGGAGGGGAGGGGAGGGACCAAAATGTCTGGATTATGAAGGGAAGAACCTCTGGGGAAAGGGCAGCTCAGACCCTATGCTGAGTTCAGGCTTGGGGGTGGTCAGGATATGACAAATAGAGACTAAGTGATCTATAGATCTAGATCTGACTAAGCAGAACCTAGAGGCCAGGTCTGCTTTGGTATATAAAATATGCAGCACTGCCTTATCCAGGGTACTAAAACCCAACACTAGCCATGTACAGAAAGATTAGTGCATCTTTCAACCCTCAACAGAGATGTTTCTATTTACATTTAGATGGTAGTTAACACAGAAATAGTCAAGGTGTACAAAAGAAACTGTAAAGCACTCTGCCTTCAGCAGAACACCTGTGTTACATCCCCTCCATCCAAGTCTCAACAATCATAGTGGCAGTGTGGGCAAAAGATTGTAGGAGCTGGATGTGGTGAATAACTTCAAGGAAAAGTGTTTCTTAGAGACACACATGAATTTAAAGGGATATGAGAAGATGTACAAGATTCAGGCAAACTCAAACAAAACAAAACAGCAGAACGGAGAAAGAAGGTAGCCATTTAGTCCCACACCCAGCTGAAAAGCTATTTGTAATTGGTAACTTGTAAGGAGACACATTCAGTTTTCTTTAAGGGGTGTGGGCCTTAGTAGGCTGACAGTGTTTCCGTTAAAAATCACATATTCTCTAATATATGCCCACCACAAATTGCACTGGATGGAAAAAGAGAAACAGAAAGAAGAAAAAGATATAAAATTGAGTGTGTAGGAAAAGGAGGTATATTTGAGGGAGGAAATAAGATCAAAATATTCTATACAAACTTTTCAAGGAACTAATAAAAGGAGAAAAAAGGAGAAAGTACAACACTCACATGTTCTTTAAATTCCCAGGGTCCTTAATCTCCCTGTATTAAATTATTTTAATTTTTTATTGAAAATAGATTTTTTTCTCACATAATTTATCTGGATTAAGACTTCTACTCCTATTACTCCTCCCATTTCCTCCCTACCTCCCCTCTCATCCTCATTCACTCCTTTTATGGCTTGCATTAGAAAATAAACAGGCTTCTAAGGGACAATAATGAAATATATCTATATTGAGATAAAACAGATAAAAAAAGATAAAACAGATAAAACAAAAGCTATCACTTCAAAGCTGGACAAGACAAACCAATAGAAGGCAAAAGCCCAAAACAAAGAATCCGTAACCTACTAGTTTGCTCACTGATGAATCCTCTTAAAAACAGGACTCTGAAAGCCATGATATGATATATTCACAAGGATCTGACATAGACCTTTGCAGGCCCTGTGCATGCATGAACTCTATGAGTTCCTATAACTCAGCCTGCATTTATTTAGATGGCTAAAAAAAATTCTTGTCCTCCATGCCCACTGGATTTTATACTCCTTCTGTCTCCTCTTTCTTGAATTACCTGTACTCTGACTGAAGGAATCTGATGGACATATCCCATTTAGGAATGTGTGTCCCAGTGTCTTTCACTCTGTGAATTATGTCTCTCTGTGGGTCTTTGTTACCATCTGCTACAGGGTCTTCTCTGGTGATAAGGAGAAAGTCATTGACCTATGAGTTCAGAAGTATGTCATTAGAGATTATTCTATACTGTTTATTTGTTTTGTTTTATTTTAACAGTATTATTTGTTTTTACTCTATATCTTAGGACTATGTAGATTCAGGTTCTTGGCTACCCAAGTAATGTCAGGAATGGATATCATCTTGTGAGATAGGCCTTAAGTCAAATCAGATATTGTTTAGTTACTCCAATCAGCTTTGTGTCACTATTGCACTAGCACATCTTACAGTCAGGACATACTTAAATCAAAGGGTTGTGTCTGGCTTGGTGTTTACACTTGCCTTTTGGTTTCAAACACTTTTTCATACCAAAGTCTTTAGATAGGGGTGAACACTCTATGTATGTACAAGCTGGACTTCTCCATATTCAATGAATTGTGTAGGCGATGTCTTTAGCAATAGGCCTGTGTCATCTATTTTAGGAGAAAAACCTATCATCTTGATAATAACCTAGGTTGTTTGAGGATTCATGTGGGACCCTGTTGCTTAAGAAGGCAATTTAGATGTAATCAATGCCTGCACTGAAAGCTTCATTTGATGACAAGACGTGGGCTGTTGGAGGTCTCTTTCCTCCATTATATCACAGTCTCACTTAGAGCACTTTTATATCGCTACATGTTTTAGAAAGCTTCTAACATACTAGGTTTTCATACTAACCCTCCCTTAATCTTAACTGTTACTCCCTATGTCCTTCCCTTGTTCCTCTTTCTTTTCTTCCTTCACCATTGGATACACTAATTATAGTCACTCCTACATCTATCCATAACTATTCATTTCCCTTTTATAACAAGATCTACCTTGTTATAATACTTAAATCTTAAATCTCTATATAAGAAAATACATACCATATTAGTATTTCTGGGTCTGGGACATATCACTCGGTGATTTTTTTCTAGTTCCATTTGATTACTTGTGAATTTTATGATTTCACATTTTTTTAATGGCTGGGAAATACGCCATTGTATAAATGTGCCAATTTTCTTTATACATTTTTCTGTTAAGGGACATTTTTATTGTTTTCAAGTTTTGGATATTACAAGAAGCCATGAACAACGTGGTTGAGCATGAGCTACTACCACAGAACTGTGTCTGTGCTGGAATGAAATAGTCTTTGTGTATAAGCTCAAGAGTGGTATAGCTGGATCTTAAGGTAATGGCTATACAAGTTTGCACTCCCAACAGCAATGAATAAGTGTTTATCTTCTTCCACATCCTTCTCAGCATGGGCTGCTACTTGTTTTATTGATCTTAGCCATTCAACCAAGTGTAAGATGAAATCCCAAAGTAGTTTTGATTTGCATTTTTCTGACAGCTAATGAGAAACATTTCTTTAAGTGTTTCTCACCAATTTGAGTTTCTTCTTTTGAAAATTTTTTGTTTAGATATATACATTATCTTGTAATTGTTTTTTATATCTAATTTTAAAATTTTTTTATATATTTTGGATATCAGTTCTCATCAGGTGTGCATATATTAAACTACTTTTTTTTCATCTGTAGGCTGTCACTTTGTCAGAGTGAAGGTGTGTTTTTCCATGAAGAAGTGTTTCAATTTCATGAGGTGCCATTTATTAACTTTTGACTGAGTGCATGTGTTAATGGTTTTCTGTTCAGAAAGTCTTTTTCTAGGCCAAAACTGTTTCCCTTTTACTATTCGAGCCAGTGTATTTACTCTTATCCAGTGTACTACTCTTAGGTCAGTGTATTTGCTTTTATGTTGAAGTTAAATTCTATGGAAGATTATGACCATAGATCCACTCACATTCTTCTGCATTGAGTAATCCAGTTTGACCAGTACCAGTTGTTAAAAATGATGTTTTTTTCAGTGTGTATTTCTGGATTTTTGTAAACAATCAAACAAACAAAATGTTCATAGGTGTGTGGATTTATCTGAGTCATTAGCTTGATTCTATGATTGACATATCTGTATTTATACCGATAGCATACAATTTTTTAAAATATTCTGTTTTTTAAATATTCTGTTCTGTAATATAACTTCAAATCAGAAATAGAAATATCTCCTCTTGTTCTTTTATTATTCAGAACTGCTTTTAGCTATATTGGGTTGGTTTGGTTTGGTTTGGTTTGGTTTGGTTTGGTTTGGTTTTTGTTGTTTGGGGTTTCTATTTGTTTTGTTTGGGGTGTGTGTGTGTGTTTTCATATGAAGCTGAAAAGTATCCTTTTAACATCAGTGAAGAATTGTGTTAGAATTCTGATGGGTATTATACTGAATATGTAGAATGCTTTTGGTAAGATGGTCATTTTTATTATATTAATCTTACCCATCCATAGTCATAGGAGATCTTTCTATCTTCTTATATCTTCAGTTCTTTTCTTCAATTCTAAAAGTTTTTATCATACAAGTCTTTCAATTGCTTGGACAGAGATATCCCAAGATATTTTATATTTTTGAGACTACCATAAAAGTTATTGTTTCTCTGAATAGTATAACTTCTTATGCACTTGCTGGCTATTGACAGCTACAAAATTGAGTTACATTGGAAATCTACAGGTAAAACTTCATTTCTTTCATCAATATATCCAGGGACTTAATTAGGTGAGTAAAATATGTACTTGCCTAAAATGTTATCTGAATACCAAAGGGAACCCAAAGGTTCTCATTTCACTAACTCCAGGGACTTACAATAGAACATTTTTCAAGAAATAAATATATATGGTGATATCAGCCAAAGAAAAAATGAAGTGCTGTGGAAGTTAAATTTAACCTTTTTGCTATCAGATATATAACAAATAACTTTCTGTAATTTTTTCAATGGATGAGTGAATATACATGCTACAGTGAAAAAGACATTATTCTTTGATTTATCTTAAGACTTTGGGTAAAATAGGTTTTATACTTACATTGTACAGCTTTCCTCTGGTATTTTATTAAAACAAACTTTATAGTCACGAAGAATATTTCACAAAGTAAAATGAGCTAAAATGGCTTTATTTTCCTAATTTTTTTTTGCCACTATAAGGGCACAATGTTTAAAGTAAAATAATTGTGGAATTCAAAGGAACATGTAAGTAGAAAATGGGAAAAATTAGAAAAGCATATTCCTGAATATGAGTACAAGTGACAATTGATATCCTCAAAACTAAAGCCATATCCAGTGTTGCTTCAGCAGCTTTTACATATCACCCAAAGTAGCAGATATTGGAGCACTTACAAAGAACACAAAATAATGTCTCTGAATACAGTGACACTGGAGCATCCCTTTGATTGGGTGACTATGAAAATGAGTCACACAGAAATTCAGACAATTACATCACCATAAATTCTTTTTCATCCTTTCCTCAACTGTGTGACTAAAAGTTTGTTAATATATCTTGACGGATGATAGATAGATAGATAGATAGATAGATAGATAGATAGATAGATAGATAATGTATTTATTTGTTCTTTTCTATCATGTATTATAAATGTTACATATATATATATATATATATAGTCACAGTTTAAGATAGGTTAAAATATATAGATATAATATATTATTCTGTTTCTTCTATCATAAATTATAAGTTAATATATTGATATATATTTTATATATTTTACATATATTATATATAATATATAATATTTTTCATTAACTTATTCACTTTAGTTAATCACAGTCCCCCTTCCTCTTATCTTTACAGTCCCAACCTCCCACACTACTCTCCCATTATCCTTTCCCAGGAGCCTTCCTCCCATGCCCCATGTACCTGACATCTTTGGCACTTCAAGCCTCTGTGGGGTTAGGTATATCCTCTCCCACAGAGGCCAGACAAGGCAACGCATCTAGAGGGAAGTGATCCAAAGGCAGGCAACTGATGATGAGTCAGAGTAATCCCCTGCTCAAATTGTTGGGGGGCCCTCATGAGTACCAAACTGTACTTCTGCTTTATATGTGTAGTGGGCATAGTTGCAGTGCATGCATACTCTTTGGTTGGCAGTTCAGTCTCTGTGAGCAACCATGGACATAAGTTAGTTGGCTCTGTAAATCTTGAGGTGTTTTCAACCTCTCAAGCTTCCTCAACCCTTCCTCCTACTCTTCCACAGACTTACTGAGCTTTGTCTAATGTTTGTCTGTGGGTCTTTCATCTGTTTCTATCAACTGCTGGATGAAGCCTCTCAGGTGACAGTTGTGAAAGGCTTCTGTTTACAAGCATAGTGGAGTATTATTAATAATGTCAGAGATTGGCTCTCTCCCAAGGTGTGGGTCTCAAGTTGGGCCAGCAGTTAGTTGAACATGTCCTCAAACTCTGCTCCAACCTTTTCACTGTTCATTTTGTAGTCAGAACAAATTTTGAATCGAAGGTTTTGTGACTGTGTTGGTGTTTTTTATCTCCATTGGAAGTCTTGCCTGGCTACAGGAGGTGGCCAGTTCAGACTCCTGCTGCTAAGAATCTCAGCTAGTATCACCCCCATATCCTCCAAGGAAAGTCCACAGTCCCAGGTAACAGCTTTTCCAACAGATGCCTCTCTATACATACCAAATTCCCTTCCACCTTTCAACCCTCTCACAAACCACCCCCCTTCCCCATACCTAAACGCTACAACTGGTCCACTCCTTATATTCTCTCCCACCCAGTTTCTCCATCCACTTCCAATATCTCTATATCTATCTATCTATCTATCTATCTATCTATCTATACCTATATCTATATGTATATATATATATTTGTAAATGTGTATTTATTTATGTACTTATATTCACATTTATTAGTTATTTAGGTGGTTTTTATCTGTATATATTTTTATATTCATTTGTATTTTTATATGTTCTATACTTTATATATCATGTATAATTATATTATGTACTAAATTCATACATATGTACAATGCATGTATTTATATATAAATATATGTTTAATGTGTATACATTTTTATATATAAAGATAGTATAATTATACACACACACACACATACACACACACACACACACACACACACACACATATATATATATATATATATATGAACAGATTTCCAATACTGAATATATATGTATATATGTATGTATGTATCTTCAAGGAGCATCCATACTTAGTTGTGCAGATCCATACACATGCACATACATACATATACACACACACATATGCACATATACACACACATGAACACACACATGCATATACATACACATATATACAAACATGCAGAAACAATTTTTAAAACCTTTACTGTAAAATTAATTATTTGCATGAAATTCACAATTATATATATATATTGTTTTCTAATTGTGCAGCTGAGAATGTAGACACATAGATGGATAATTTTACTGATCAAGGTGTACTTTAGTAATTCTGTTTTAAATGTACTTAGTGTACCTGTCAAGAGTGTCTAACAAGAAAGTCCTAAATGAGTATTGTTTTGGATGAGAGGTACCAGCAAGAGTGTTGTGAGTGTGTGAGAATGGCATTATATCACAAAAGTATTATTTCGCCTTAGTAAATCTTCCAAAATGTTCCTTAGAGAGTTCATCATCATAAGCATATTTCTTTCTCAAAATAGGATTAATGTGTAATACAACAGAGATAATCATTTAATAGATTTAGAAATCCATATTCATATAAATAGATTCCCAATACTGAAGAAAGCAAAGGAGTCCAAACCTTTGTCAGCAGGGGCAAGACTAAACAAAACTAACTATACAGATAATGTCATATTATTCATTCTTGAAGAAGTGAATTGGAGGAGGATAAATTAGAGACAATGGAAAGTTATATAATGGGCATATAACTTCAGGTTTTCTGATTCAAAGCTATTAATTTTATGACAGAATAATATGTACATAGTTGATGTTACTGAATTATACTCTTTGGAATAGTTAAGACTGTAAGTTTTATTTGTAAGCTTTTGTTTGTTTGCTTGCTTGGTTGCTTGCTTGTTTCACCACAATAAAAACAAATACAAAGTAGAACACATCTGTGGGGCTTAGACAAATGTGAAATTATGTGCATGAAATCCTAAGACCAACTCTTGAAGCAACTCCAGAGTAATCAGTGTCATTTGGAGCTGAATTCTTGCTCTCTCAGCCAGAGCTCCCACCAAGTTTGTTTGAACGCTGCTGAAACAAGAGTGATGTAACAGCAAGATGCTTTAAAGTTCTCCCTACCAGAAAATACTCTCACATTGGAAAAAAAAAAAAAGGCCATGGCTTATTTCCCAGTAGTAAAAACTTCTGGCTCTTCCCAGCTTTGATTTAGAGGCAGGTATAGGTAACTTTTATAACACATGTGTTATGAAAATACACCTAAACTATAAGAAATTAAAATTTTTTATACATTTTATATGTACTTTCTAGCTCCACAAATCACACTGTTCAGAATGAGACTCGCATAGGTCACTTTTGAAGATATCTGGTTTTTATTTAGAACACTATATGCATAGGGCATATATACTTTGATTTGAATCCTCACTGTGATATACTACACTTGACATTCACTAAAATTTATGAAATCAAAGATGGAAACTAAAGGTTAAGATGGTTTTCTACTTAGCAAGAATTTTTTTTCCAAATTGAAACTATTGAAACCTAGCAGTGATTTCTCTCATGATTTGTTATTTTTAAGCTGCAATGATAGAATTTTTAGTTTTGTCCTGTTGGCAAGCTTCCTGAGATTGCTTTTTTGCATATGAGAGAGAAATGCTTTGCAATCCATTTTTTGTGTTACCATTTCTATAAAAGTGTGTACTAGGCTGCTATAACTATCTAGTCTGCTGCCACAAAATATATACATTGTTCTGAGACATAAATCTCCATCTTCAGTGACATAATGAGCTATAGATGAGTAATCTAAATTTTAAAGATGAAAAAGCAAGTGAAAACCCATTTCACAAAATGACATAACAGGCTATATACCTGAAAAAGAACCCTCTGGAAGCCCCTTCATCATTGTAGCAGCTGTGATTGTAATCATTTCTAAATGATGTGCTCCACTGAAAAGAGTTGATCACACACTTTATGCAAAGTTAGAGTACCCAAATATATCTCCTTGTCTTGTTTTGTCATCAGATGGATGAGAGCATATTTGGGGCACTTCATAAAATCCAAAATCCTGTACATCAATGTGAAGCAATTTCCACTTGAAGCTCTTCCCTGCCTGAAGTATTCCACTGTTGCTCCCAGAGTACTGAACTACAAATACAAGGAAAGGGCATGCAGCTATTCAATAAAAAGTGCTTCGAACATGCCCTTATCTACTATGGTGGTATTCTGTCAGTAGATCATTTAAACCAATATGAGAATATGGGTTTTTTGCAATAAGATGTTCCTACCATAGGTTCATAATTTCTTTGAATCAAGACTTAGATTGTTTTCTTGGGGTCTGTATGCTACCATTGTGTCAATGTATATATGTACTGCATTGAAAAATGTAATGGTGGTAGTAAAAGCAACACATGCATACTATACAGGTATTTCAAATCTGGAATATCTGAGTTCAACAAAAATTGTACATTTTTTTTTCAGAAAGGTACTCATCCCTTCAGCCCCTGTTTCACTCTGGAAAAAGTTGTACCATTTTGTTGGTGAACAATAAATGTGCTTCTCTCTGAATTTTAATATTTTCTGACTTATGCTCAACCATATTTTGAGCATGAGTACTTAAATTGAGACCTCTGTTTTTCACCATTATTCATGAGATGGCCAATACTCCAATGAACACTGAAACATTACTCTCAAATTTGTTTATTTGTCATGCACCATAGTCTGGTCAGTTGGCAAGGTCAAATCTTCCTTCTCTCTCTTCTTTCCCTATAATGGGCATTCTGACTTGATTTCTGTTTATTCTACAGTTCAGACTTCACATCGCTAAAGAAATCCCCATGGATGATCTATTATTATTACATACAAATCTTTCTAACTTTAAACCGACAACCATAGTGGACACTGAATACCAAGTACTAAGACTTTACTCATGCTAGCTCTCCATGTGCTGAACTTCTGTGTTCTTTCACTGTGTTTCCTAATTGAGGTCAATATTCAACATGTACTTCTAAAGTCATGTTCACTCTAGATTCTGATCATCCTTTCCCTTGGTAAAATTTCACTGATAAAAATTTCCTACTTCTTTCACACATATCCTTGTTAGTTGTTCTGAGGCAAGTGAACAATGTACAGGGACTGAGGTGGAAAGTAGGGATTTGTACGATCATATATGCTGTGTAAAGAAATATTTGTATTTTACTAAATGTAACTCATACATACATAGAATACAATAATTCATTATTTTATGTTAATTATTCAGATACTTCACAGACTAAACAAACAAATTAATAACTAGCAACATGGATACTTAGTATCTTAATCCATATGACCATGTAAGAACATTGCTATTACTACTCTTGTTTTATTGTTAGTTAAAGGTTTAAGTCTTGTATAAAATAAAGACTTTGTTTTGTGCTTTTAACAGAACCTCAAATGAGCAAAAGTAATTGCGGAACCAATGCCATTTTGTCTACTTCAAAGTTACCCTCTTTCTACTTTCTCTAATATCAACAATATAATTACTTCTCTAGGTAAACATACATAATTATCTTGTAATGTTAGATTGATTTTTATAATTGCAAAGTAGGTATATTTTATCAAATATGGAATGGCAATATTCCGTTTTTTAGATATATATACTTTGGGAGATAATGTTTTTAAACACTGGTATGTAACATTAAGAAGCTGAATATAGAAAGATGACAATTGATCCCTGTCTAACATGCTGCACAAAACTCTACAGCTAATAGATTAAGGACCTCAGCATAAGATCAGACTCTATAAATCTTGTAGAAGAGAGAGTAGAGAATATACCTGAACTCATTGGCACAGGCTAGGACTTTCTGAACAGGATACTTGTCAAGCATCAGCCTTGGCTTGGTGAAGCCAAGAAAATGGGTGTTTGAGAGCAATGAAATAAATGCCTAAAATCAAGTTCTTTACCCATGCTGGCAGCCTATGTATTTCTGCTCAAGACAGCTTTCTAGACAGCTCTCTATATATTCTGCTTTTACTGGAGATCTCCGGGCAGCTCTTTCTCTACTTTTTCCTGGAGAAAGTTCACTGAGCAGTTCTCTCTTGTTATTCTAAAAAGTTCTCTGGTTAGTGCATCTCTTACAGATCATAGACCCAGTCTTTTATTTTACTTATCAATCCAGTCATTTGCTCCAGGTTTCCTTTTGATTAACATATGAATCAACATCCCAGTCTCTTGATTCTTAGGAGTCAGCAGTGTTTGTTTTAATTTAGTATTGCAAAAGAATTCAGAGATCTGTCTGCCTTTGTTAAGCACAGACAATAAGCTAGCTGGGTGAGAGCCACACTGGAGTTTTTATTTCTACCAGGCCTAAGCCTGGACCTAAATTCCTGACCTTGAAATCAGGAATATGTCTGCCTTTGTTAGCAAAACAAACAAACAAATAAACAAAAGTTAGCTGAGTGGGATCTCCTGCCATCCATTGGCACTGCCTAAATCTCTTTATTTCCTTCCTTAGTATCTTTCTGACAAGTTGGCTCACAGCATAGCTGCTTTTGTTGTTTTTAGATTCATGAAGAACCTAATAATTGCATCCTTATATTTTGCATAGTTGAGATACTATCTATCTTTATCTATCTATCTATCTATCTATCTATCTATCTATCTATATCTATCTATATATCTCTCTCTCTATCTCTATCTCTCTCTCTCTCTCTCTCTCTATATATATATATATATATATATATATATATATATATATATATATAATTTTCAAGGTTTTTCCCATAGCCTCAAGGACTGTCCTGAAGGTCCCAGCATTCATCATTTTGCTGAGACATTAGCCACACCTTTGCCTCCTAGACTCATGCTGTCTCTGATTATCATTGAGTAATTAGTGTTAACAGGGAAGACATTCCTTGAAGAAAGAATGTAAAAATACATATATTGTTATCCAAACAAGCCTTACACACACAGCAGCCATCAACATACCTGGAAGCTCATGCCCTGTTAGTCTTGTTCAAGGGGCAGGAACCATGTGATTCCACCTCAAACAAGGCTATGCCAAATCCAGCAGACACTGATAGCACAGGCATTATGACCAACAACAGTTCATAAAGCAGATAACCTGTATAGCAAAGGAAACCATCATCGAAGCAAAATGTCAGCCTAGGAATGGGAAAAATCTTTATCTAATTTATAAATTATACCTGTCACAGAGTGTAAATATCTAGATCATATTAAGAATTAAAAAAAAAAAAATGTACATCCCGGAAACAAATACCGCAACTAAAAATGGGTTATAGAATAAAATAAATACTCTTCAAAAATAAAACACAAATGGTCTAGAAACACAAAACCCTGTTTAACATTCTTAGCTATCAGAAAAATGCAAATTAAGTCTACTTTGAGATTCCATCTCACTCCAGTCAGAATGGCAAAGATCAATAAAGCAAATAACAGACGCTTGTGAGGATTTGGAGAAACACTTGTTCATTGCTCTATGGAATGCAAACTGGTACAGCCTCTATAGAATCAGTGTGGAGCTCCTAAAAACTATGAAAATAGATCTACCACAAGATCCAGCTATATCTGTCTTGGACATTAACCCAGAAAACAATATGTCCAACTGTAAGGATACTTTACATTCATTGCTTATTCACATTCATTTTTTTTATTCATAATGGCCAGAAATTGGAAATATCCAGGTGTTCTTTAATAATAAAGAGATAGAGTACATGTATTACATTTACACAAGGAAATATTTTAAAAACAAAATCATAAAATTTTCACGTAAATAGATAGAGCTAGAAAAAAATATAATTTCAAGTGAGGTAACCGAAGCCCCAAGATAAAAAAATAATAATAATAACAAAATAGAAAGATTACATGATTTTTTTATATACAGATGTAGTTTTTAAGCTATCTATATGTTGTTTCAATCCAAATAACCATAGAGGTTATTTATAATCTAACAAAGGTCCAAGATGGGTGATAGGATCTACCAAGGAGTGCAAATAGAATACAGAGTTGTAAGGAGATGAATGGAAAACTAAAAATAAAGGCTTAAATGAGGAGAAGGGTAATAGGGCAGGGTAAAGGGATGGCTGTGCAGACAAAAGACTTCTTGAAGAGCCATATGGAAAACTATTAGTCTAGAACCTTCTTGAAACATATAAAATGAATTTAAATGAAGCTATCAGATAATGGGAAAAGTAATGTCCTAACTAGCTAGACATTATACTCCATAAATTAAAACTTCTAGTATCAGGAATGGGTTACATTTTAGTTATGTAATTATCTATAGGTCAAAGTGGTTCTATAGATCCCCAAAACATTACACAGGTTACTGCTAATGCTATTGATTACCCTGTACAACCTAACAGTAAGACTTTATTGCTAAGGACACCACTTACCAAGGTCATCAAACAAGGAGAAATTGAACTAGTTGCCAAGGACCAGCCTCACCTTGGAGAGGATTTCCTGAGAGAAGGGTATCTGGGAGTGGCAAAACAAATGACTCAAAGTCAAATTTTGGGTTATAAGCCGAAGGTCTATGTTCTGCTTGAGATGATTCCCTAGACTGTTCTCTGTATGTAGCTATTGGCTCTGAAATCTGCCTGAGAAAGCTCTCTGGTTGAATCCTCATAGAGAAAAGCTGGTCATTCTGATGCGTGATTATATTCCCAGTGCTCAGAAGAGACAAGAGGATCCCTCATTTCTGTTGGTCATCCAGCCTAGCCTTACGGGTTCAACACAGCCAATGAGAGTCCCTGTCTCAAAAATTAAGGAGAATGGCTTCTGATGAATGGTATCCAATGTGATCTTCTAGCCTTTCAAGGCTCATACAGGTGCATATCTATCCTCCCAAATACATATATCCACACACACATATCTGTGTTATCGTATGTTATGTGATTCTATTTTCTTTCTTTCAAATTATGGTTTTTGACATCTGCCATTGTCAGATGTATTGGTGTCTCCTTCTTTCAATGATAGTTAATTATGAATAGCTTGTGATTTATTTTCTGACAGTTATTTGTATTATATAGTTGGCTTAAAAGCTTTTATGAGCACTACTGTACAGAAAATTGTAAATACATAAATTATTTTTTTACAAAATGTATAGAAATGAAATCAGGTAGGTATGTGTGAATTGATACATTTAAAAAAAAATGCTTCATTTAGAAGTTGCTGGGTTTCAAGTGGTATTCCATGTTACATTCTCACACTGTATTTTGCTGTATTTACATTACAAGTAATTTGTATGTATTTTTTATTGACATGGGTGGTTTTAGCTATTTTAATGTTTAATGTTTTTTTAGTAACTATAATGAATAGCATGTTACCACACCTATTGGCTCTTAGTACTTCTCTTTTTGAAAATATTAACATAACGTTACTATTATTGCATCACTTTCCATGGAATTTCATGATTTAGACTATAAAATTTCTTTCTAGATCATCCTGTGCCTTTTCTATTTCTTCTGTAATAGTGTGTTTTCATTCACTTGCATGTTTTATTTCATAAAAGCTGGTTTAAATTTTTTTTCCCTTGGAGTATTAACTAGTTCAAAGATCTCTCCGTTTCTCAGAAAACTGAAGGGCAGGTGAGGGCATCCTGCACAGGGGTTCACTTTTGATTGATCCTGGAGATATAGAATCCTGTACATTCAAGTCGCCGTGGCCTTGAAGCGAGTGCTGACCTTCTAGAACTTCCCAGGAGACACACAGCAGGACAGAGAAACAAAACACAGTTTCTTAGTCATGAATTACTGAGATAGCCTAGCCAGTTTAAAGCACTAGTTATGAATTTGCAAGCTATGACTTTCAGTATTGTATCCATGTGTGATAGATTTTCAAAACCAAATACAGTTACTGGGAGATTTTCAAGACTAAATACAGTTACATGGAGGTTTACCAGTAGTCTTACTAATCTCGCTCTCTTTGCATTTTGAGTAACCTTAGATGATAAAGGGCTGTTTAGCTATATACTGGTAACTCATTCTGTTTCTGCTTGATTTGCTTCAAAGAGAAAGGAGTCATCTTATTCTTTGGTATTTTTTTTCCTTAATCACCAACCCAGTTCTTATACATATCCTGGTCACAGCTGGGTTTGCCCTTCCTGCCCTCTATGCTGGACTGCTGTGAGGAATTCTAATCAAGGGTTTCTTGAAGAGCTACTCCAAAGTTTCCAGAGTTACTACCGGGGGAGAACACAGCAGAAAGCTTGTTAACTGCCTCTGATTGCTAACAATGTGTGCCCTGAGGGAACAGGGCCAGATCTGTCTCTGAATAATGCCTCCAGTCATGCCAAGCTCCTGAAGTGTTTCATTTGATATTAATGGCTGAATCAAAACTTATTTACTGAAAATCTTCTTTTGGTCACTTAAAGTTGAGAATTTAAAAAATGAAAAAATCCACTCACACATTTCCCCTTGACAATTTTTTTTTTTTTTTCCAATTTTGGTTGGAAATATATGGTGAGGTCATCATAACAAGTATACACTTTAATATCTACTTTTTTATTGCACGGAGATCAGCAGCTAGGTATTCATATACATCTGAACACACTCAGAGCATGCTTATACTTTTAATAAAATTGGTGTCAACTTTATATCAATTTGAAATATGTACCTACATGATTGAGCTTGTGTATAAAATATATAATAACACATGTTTATGTACATGACAAAGATTTAACAATGAAAATCATAGCACATGTTGTAGAAATCAGTAATATTAGTTATGACACATTTTGGCATAGTGAGTTCTTAAAGCCATTTGTTGTCATAGCGCATAGCACACTTAACAATTTATAGCCCATGTCAAGTTTATCTCTTCCCAGTGCAGTTGACTTATGGAAAAGTGAAGACTTTTTTCTAACACATTCTTTTCTGGACTGTTAACAAGTCACAGGCAGAATGGAGCTTTATCTTTGCCCACAGTTCTTTCTCAGACCCAGGCTCTGATGCTAATGATCACAGCACTGGCCATAAGTCAGCATAAAGATCCCAAGGTGGAAGCAGAGAATTTCTGAAGATGGCAATATTTGAATATGTGATTTTTGTAGGCATCAGATAATATTTAAGTTGGCAAGATCCTATATTTTCATCAATAACAATGCAGTAGTATGTAAGACAGTTTACCTTAGCTAAGCTCCAGAAGGTTGTTGTTTGCCCTGTTTTTTTTTTTTTTTTAAAGTATATTTGGAATTGTAGCCCATTGATCTGTCACTAAGTGCTATATCTCTGTTACTTTATATTCGTAAAATACATTCGGGTAGGAAATATAACTTAGTCAAGTTTAAGCTTTTTATCTCTTATTATGGAAGAAACAAACTCCAATAAATCCTATAGTAAATACAGTGTAGTTCTAAAGTCCACATACATAACATGAAGCTATTTATTCAAACATACTTATAAAACCACATTTATAATTCTAATTGCTCTGTGTTTGTAATTACTATATATAATTAAAATAGTGAGAGCTGTGTCTGTAGCAGTTGGTCTGTCAGAATCAAATAGTAACAGAACTTAGTGGTTACTAGAACTGGCCATACAATTGCCCCAAACAATGGAACATAGCAAATCAGCAGAAGTTTCAGGATCTCTTTTGTCATATGTCAAAAAACCAATAATTTCTAAGAAGATGTTATTGAGAATGTTTAGTTGAATGGCAACATAATATGGCGATTTTGTTGTGGTGAGGCTGGGTAACTGAAGATTGGGCCTTATGTTGCTCGGGATAGACATATTGACATATATTGTCAACTAGAAAAAAGAATCTGACAACATTTGGTGGATTGGGTGTTAAGAATTATCAGAAATGTGTTGTATATGCTTAGGATAAAGTGATTAAGAAACTGAAAAGTTAGATGGGTGTACCAGCATGGGAAAGATACATCCTATGAGTGGGCTTTCCCAAATGACTCCCCAAAAGGCTATCATAAAATATTGTTAATTAAAGATAGTTCTATCAGTCCTACCATATTAGGAGCATGAAATTAAGTGTCATAGTTGTCTTACATTAGGATATTAAGGGAAATATTTGTGGTTTTAGAACCCATACCCAATGATTTCTTTTTTTAGGAGATTTGCAAACATAAAAATTATGTTAGAATCATTAGATATCATAACTTTGGGTTGCTGGGCATATAGAGCCAAGGGTCTTGAAGCAAGTCTTGATCAGGAAGCTGTTAGTCCTGATAAGTAATCCGTTTAGCTGGTTCATTCTCTTATCTTCTAGAAGCAGGTATGTCCTAAAGCAAATAGCTAAATCAGTTTTGCTGGGTTTTGGCGGAGTTTAACACAAGGACAGAGAATTATCTCATTCTCGTTTTCCATGACTGGGAAAAATTAAATTTTAATTGTGTGTGTGTGTGTGTGTGTGTGTGTGTGTGTGTGTGTGTGTGTGTGTGTGAAAATTAGAGGGAGTTAGCATTGGATATTCATTAAGTTTTTGTCCCTGTGATAAAACACCTTGACCAAAGGTCTATAGAATTCTTTCCTTGGTTATGGAGAAATTGCAATAAACACCAGGAGCAGGAAACAGAGCTGACATAGTCAATAACGTACACAAACCAAAGGATCATATTGAAATTCCCAGGAAGCTATGACATACTTCCTCCAGACAGGTCAAATCTTGACATATCCCCCTCCCCAAAATGTCACCATTTGGCCACATACTCTTCGAACATATGAACCTTTTAAAATGTTTCTCATTCAAACTACCAGCCACAATTACATTCCTCTAGTTATTCCTGCGAGTTCTTGATAATGCATATCAGCAAACCAAATTTAGCTTAATTTAAAATAAAGGTTTGGGGCAGATTACAATAACCTTGTATATTTTCCTAGCTGTCTTCACTTGGGGTCCAAGATACACAGAGGTATTTAACTGGCAAAAATAACACCAGTAAGGCACTAAAGACAATTATGATCCAGGATCTCAAACAATTTCTTTGACATATTTCTGCTATTGCCTTAATTTTAAATATTAATTACAGCTAGGGAAAATATTTCATTAAACATTTTAAGCATTATAAAAGTAATTTTCTTCTGCATCATTTTTGGTTTTGGCTTGTTTGTATTTGTCTTCAGGTAGGTCTCATTCTGTAGCCCAGGCTGTCCTGAACTTTACCATGTAGTTAGTGTGTATTGGTTTTCATTCAAAATTACTTCATATGCTTCTAGAATACACATTATAAGGACATTCTTTAACAAAATAAATATGTATTCTCCTAAATTCAGAAAACCAGTGACTATATATTAGCTTTATTTTGAAAATAAAAATCTAAAATTGCTCACTTTCCTTCTACAATTTTTTATGGAAAAGTAATTCTTCTCCTACAAAGAGTAATCTTTTCATGATAGTAAAAATTCAATACAGAAATCATTTAAAGTTAGAATATTATGAGACATAATTGTTTCAGACATCATAACTACAAGCATGAGCAGCATGCTTATATTCCTATAAGCATGTTGTGAGTTGTCAACTCTCAGAGTTGAACAAGGATTTCTCACATGGATAGACTGTATCAGAGAACTTGCAAAACTATTATTACATTTCTAAAATCCATGAAACAACTTTAAACATGAGAACTACCTCCAAAACCTCATTAGTGAGAGGGTTCAGAGGATGAAGGGTCAAAATAGACACTGAGACTGACAACAGGAAGTGAAGAGTTTATTAGAAAGGCTCATGGATAGATAGATAGATTGGTAAGAATGTAATGGGACTCCAAGGAGGGTTCAGGAGCCAGCACCATAGACAGAAAGCATGATAGAATCTCTGAAGAGTATTCTGAGCCCAGAGGGCAGAAGTGGGTTCTTTTCTCATACTTTTCTGAGTATGGAGGTCAGTTCACAGCAAAAGCCAGTATCCAGACTCTCTTATTCACCTGTCGGAGGCAATAATGGGGTAGAGACAAGAGAGGGAGAGAGAGACTCTGTGATGTAAACTGGCTTTTACAGGGAAGAGATTCTGGCCCCACAAACATTTGTTATCTGAGGCCATATAGTCAATGTCTCAGTAAATTTGTTGTAATTTTATATCTGTGAGAAGAAAAAAAAATCTGCTGTAGATATGATGACCCGAGAGCAATATTTATATTATAACTATATTCTTATAGTTTAATGGTGTAACATCATAATTCAAAACATAGTTTCATACAGATAAAATTGTCTTAAAATTTGTCCCAGTTTTGTTCAACTTAACATTTTTTTTTGTCTATAGACTTTTAATTTTTGATCTCAGGAAACTTTCCTTAGAGAGAAATAGTAGGGCGAGAGGAATCGTATCAATAATAGAAAAGAAGGGACCAAGAAAAGGTGGTACAAAGAAAAGAACAAATGAAAAGAAAGTATAATGTGTGAAAATATGATCATTAAACATATTGAATATTAAACATATTAGAATCCTTACTTAAAATAATAAATAACAATGACAATAACAAAAGAAGTCCTGCTTAATGTTGAGTCTTTTCTTAGAAATACAACCTTTCAAAAAGTCCTGCCAGAAATCGAATCAATGTTGCATTTTAAATGAGAGATGTCCTCAATATATTCATTTATTTAAACATTTGCTCTGCATGTGGTAGCTCTGGAATGGTTATGGAACTATTAGAATGTCAAGCCTTGCTGAAGGAAATATCTTTCTGGGAGCAGGCTTTGCTCTGTCATCTTCTCACTCCTTCTGCTTCCTGTATGTGGCAGAGCCACACACACACACGTGAACAGCCAGCTTCTTGTTTAACCACCTGTTGCTGTGTCTTTCCTGCCATTATGGACTAAACACTGTAGAAACCATAAGCCAAATTTAAATCTTTCTTCTTTATTTGATCTTGATCAAAACAAAACTTTAAATCACACACTGAGTCTTGGAAACTTTCTCTTTCCCTTCTTAATAAAAACTATCCCTTCAAAATACAAGCAACAAGGAAAGACCTGTACAACAGGTTAATGTCAAACAGTCCTTAGAAGGAAACTAACTTCAGTGGGTAATCATTGCCCACGTTTTTATAATATCTCCAGTCAATTTGCAAGTATAACTGCATATCATGTTCTTTGCACCTATGTTAACCTTCTAGCCCCTTGCTTCATCTTCTCATAAAATAAAGCTCAAATTTGAGGCTCAGTCATTTTTCATCCACGAATTTGGCATGAAACACTTTTGAAGAGATGCTAAGAAAGTGCTTGAAGAAGTGTTCTGTTTTCTCGAGACATCATAATCAAAAGATATGAACAAAACTTTTTTTTAAATGAAGATTAAAATAACATATTTTCTGGAAGGTGTGGGGAGATACATCATGCAAAGGAGTTTCCCTGAGCCTAAAGTAGGATTTTCATACAAGAAGAAGAGTGGGCTGTGAAGAGACAAACGTGAGGAAGTAGTGACGTTTCAAAGATGACTGTAATCGATTTTAGGAATAAGCAGAAGTTTCTAGAAGCTTTATGAGCATTGATGTCAAAGATTTTGACTTTTCTTTTTTAAAATTTTTTCTTATCTTTTATTGGATATTTTCTTTATTTACATTTCAAATGCTATCCCCTTTCCAGGTCTTCCCTTCTAAAACTTCCTATCCCATCCCGTCACCCATGCCTCTGTGAGAGTGCTTCCTCCCACTCCCTTTTTTTTCTGCCTTGGCATTCCCTTACACTGAGCCATTGAACACCCTCAGACCTAAGGGCCTCTCCTCGCGCTTATGTCCAACTAGACCATCCTCTGCCATATATGCAGCCGGAGCCATGAGTTCCTCCATGTATATTCTTTGCTTGGTGGTACAGTCTCTGAGAGCTGGGGGAGGGGGGGACGTCTGCACAGATGACAATGTTGATCCCTAGATTATTACAAAGTGTTGAAATGCTTTAAACTAGAGAGAAAAGTGACTTGGTTATATTATGGTAGTTGTCAAATATTTCTATGCTTCCTAAACTACCTTGCCTGGAAGTTCTTGAGGAATGAATGTATTAACTTGATATGAGTACAGCCTCTAAACTAACAGTTGGAATTGGTGGCTCGTGAAAAGGAAATGAAAAAGAATCCACACGAGGTAGTGAGAACTGGGGCACCTGTCCTGATTCACAATAGCCTTAAAAAGAGCTACTCAGGGATATGAAGGATATTTCAAAATTATATGAGTCTATGAATTCCTTAATAAACCTTTTGCATTTCCAGGAATCTAGATATATAATTTCATCAGTTAATTAACTAATTAATCCACTTTATAGGTGTATAGGTGTATGTTGGCAGGGTACACATATGCATACATATGCATACCCATGGATGCATATTTTGTGGCAAGAGGATGAAAGTTAAATTAAACATTTTGTTATATCTCAATTCACCTTACATTTTGAGACTGGACCCTTCACTGAATATGCCACATACACTTAGGGTCAAAAATAGACCTTGAGATCCTCTCATTTTGCTTCACATCACTGGTCCTAAACCTTGTTTTTTGAACTAGTGTTAGAGATCCAAATTATGGTCTTCATGTCTGGTCAACAAAAGCACTTTGCCATCTTGAGTGGTTTGAATATGCTTGGCTTTTTGGAAGTGACACTATTAGGAGGTACAGTCTTGTTGGAATAGGTGATGCCTTGTTGGAGGAAGTGTGTCACTGTATCGGTAGACTTTGAGGGATCCTAGTGTTCAAGATCTGCCCAGTGCATGTGCTAGAGAACAGTCTCCTCCTGGCTGCCTTTGGATCAAATAGTAAAACTCTCAGCTTCTCCAGCACCACATCAACCTCCAGGCTGCCATGCTTCTCACCATAATGATAATGGACTGAACCTCTGAACTACAAGCAAGCCTCAATTAAATGTTTTTGTTTATAAGAGTTGCCTTGGTCATGGTGTCTCTTCACAGCAATGGAACCCACTGAGCTGCGCCTTAGGCCCAAACATAAAAGCTTAAAGGCCCCAGAAGACACTACAGAATATGAAGGTCTCTGAATAGAAAGATTACCAATAAACTTTACATAATTCTAAGCAGAAGTTATCCAAGGTTTGAAAAAGACAGGTGAACTACTTTTAGTTCTCAATGTTTAACAAGCCACTGGCAAGCCTACTTACCTAATTGTTATTTGCTATTCATGAGTCTGCTAGGAAATTCTGTTTTATTTGAACAAGCTGGGCTGGTCTTGAAATAATCCACTCTTGCCTCTCTGATGAACACTTAAGGGAAGTTGAAATCTTTGTATTACTTCTTTTTCTTTTCCTGTGATGAAACACCATAAGCAGGATAAAACTTAAAGAAGACAGAATTTATTGTTTATGTGGTAGTTTGAAGGAAAATGGCCTGATTAGCCCAGAGTGAGTGGCACCAATATTAAGTGTGGCCTTGTTAGAGTAGTTGTGGTCTTGTTGAAGAAAGTTTGTCACTGGAGATAAGCTTTGAGCTTTCAGATGCTCAAGACAGGGCCAGTGGCTTATTCTCTCTGCCTGTTGCCTACAGATTGGGATGTAGAACTCTTGGCTGCTTTTCCAGCACCATGTCTGCCTGTGCGCTGCCATGCTTGCTGAACCTCTGAGATCATAAAACAACCTTACTTCAGTGCTTTCCTTTATAAGAGTTGCTGTGGTCTTGGTGTCTCATCACAACAATAAAACCCTAACTAAAGCAGTATACAATTTCAACTGGATAGGAGAATATCATGGGAAAGCCTAAGCATTAGCTGGAGCAGAGAGCCGAGAGCTCACACCTCCAAACCTCAAGCACAGAGCTAGGAGAGTGAACAGAAGTGGCTAAACCTACTGCAAGGAATAGACAAAGGTTCACATGCAAAGCAAAATCTCCTCTACCTCACAAAGTAATACCACTCGCTAGAGTCCAACTTTTAAAATGACAGGACCTAGGGGGACATTCTTATTCAAACAACTATGGCTTTAACCAACAAAAATGGCTTTCTCCCATATACAGGCTGGAATACTGAAGGCAAATGAGGTTGCATGTGTCTCATACTCACAAGCCTCATCCAAGCCTGAGGCAGGAGATGACTGAATGTGCAGAGTAAAGAAGCAATGGCATTCTAGTCCTCTATATGTCTGCTGTATACTTTAAGCCTACAATGTTAGCCCAGAATCAAAGGACTTGGAAATAGTCAGTGATGCTATTTAAGTGCAAAATTATTGCAATTTAATAATTGTATTGTTTTTCTTTATGTTTGATTGAAACGTTTTTCATATAATATATCCTGACTACAGTTTCCCTTCCCCATAGGCTTCCCAATTCCTCCCCGTATCCTTTCCCATCTGAACCTACCCCCTTTCTATCTTTCATTAGAAAACAAACAGCCTTCTAATAGGTAATATTACAATAAAAAATATAAGACAAGACAAAAGCAAATGAAGTGGAATAGAAGAAACAAACAAACAAACAAAAACAAAAGAAAAGAGCCTGAGAAATGCACAAGAATAAGATATAGACTCAGAGACCCATTCATTTATACATTCAGGAGATTCTTCCTCTCTCTGTCTCTCTCTGTCTCTCTGTCTCTGTCTCTCTCTGTCTCTCTCTCTCTCTGTCTCCTCTCTCCCTCTCTCTCTCTCTCTCTCTCTCTCTCTCTCTCTCTCTCTCTCTCACACACACACACACACACACACACACACACACTCACACACACCATAAAACCATAAGCTATATATGCAAAGGACCTATAGGGTTAATAAAAGAAAGAAAATGAAGTTGTTAATGAGAATTATTATGTAAAGCTTAGCCACACAGGAGAAAAGAACTGATTGTTTTTCTAATCAACCACATTGGTAATAAAAAGAGTACCAGGGAGATATTCGATTGGGACTGCTTTAAAATTAACACTCTTGTCAAGAACTGGCAGGATGAATCAGTGGGGAAAGACACCAAGGTTTAGAGATTAATGAGATACGAAGCTTGGGTGACATATTGTAATACAAATTCAGACAGGATAGATGGTGAAGAAGAAAATGCGTGACCTTAAGGAAATTGTGGATTATAGAAGTAAAAGTTTCATGAAAATTAATTTTTGTTCAATTTTTTCAAAATATGAATTCCATTCAATTTCATTGTAACAAAAACTTATTTCTTTAAGTACCATGTCTTTAAAGTTAGCCAGTTTTATTAAGGACTCAATGACTTATTACATATATATCTTGGGAAAAAAATCAGCTCTATAAATTAACAAATGAGAAAACAATATATCATTCAGTTGTGCATAAACACAAGTTCCAAAGTTATAAACAAAGAAATGATTCAAAAACCAAGGGGAATAGAGATGAAGTAGTTCTCAACTGTGTGGACTGAGAAAAAATATCAGGGTATAAGCAATTGAATGAAGTCTACAAGAGCTATAAAATTAATCAGCCATCACTGACAAAATTACTAAGTATTCAATAATCACTGCTTATATATCCTAAATCATAGTAAATTGAAAATAGGGAACACTTTGAATAAAATTGAGGCAATTGAGTAGAAAGTATGGTTTGTGTTCTGACATGGCATGTGGCTTGATTCTTGGGTTTTTGTTTGTTTGGTTGGTTGGTTGATTGGTTGGTTGGTTGGTTGGTTGGTTGGTTGTTTGGTTTGGTTTGGTTTGGTTTGGTTTGGTTTGGTTTAGTTTGGTTTGGTTTTGCCTAAGAGCACACAACTTCATGTAGCACCAGCTGGGGAAGATGGACAACTTCTTGGGCTTCTACATACTCTCATACTCACCAGTTCTATACCTTCCATTCATTTCTCTATTTCAGGTCAGGTTCAGAAACTATCATTGTGGGGAAAAAAAAAGCATTGGAAGATATCCAAAGGCAGACAGGAATCACAGTGATAGTCAGAAACCATGGCATTGACTGCAAACAGAACATGTATTTGTTTTTTAAATGTGTGATAAAAACACTATACACATGAATGTTGATCTCACTGCTCTAGGAAAGTGCTTCATTGTGAGCTCCAACTTACAGATTCATCAAATGATCAATCTGGAAATCTTTCTTAATTACTCATTACACCCAAGTCTCCACATTCCTTTTATCTGGAATGATCTTAGAGTGATTAACCAGAGCTAGCTTAACCGGGTATTCTGATTAATAACAGATTCATAAATTTTACACATAACTGAATTTCCAAACATTAGAATTCAGTCAATACTTTTGGCATTAAGTCTCTACCAAACAACACATTATTTGTCTGTGTTGAATCAACAGATATAATAGAGCAGTGTTGTTAAGACAAGCTTCATTGTCTTTTTGCTGAATTACAAGAGGGCCTGAAACAACTGAGTTTTAAGATCGCTGAATGCAGCACAATAATCCAATTGTATCTAAAAGAAAAAAATTTCTTCCTGTGTATAGTGCATTGAATGTCATATTTTTGTTTATAAATTTTACACATTGGCAAATGCTCATTTTGGATTGTAAATAAAGACAGAGAAAAAAGCAACCCACAAGCAACTTGGTAGTTACAACAGATGGTGTTAGCCATGTGGGAATGCTTGGGCTTCATTTGTAATATCAAGAAAAATACACTGTTACATTGTGAGGGAGCTCTGGCTTAAACAAATCCCTGAAAGAAAAGAATAGATACTAGTTCTGTCTCCCAGTGTTTAGAAGCACTGATGAAATTTTTAGACACTTGGAGTTAGAAAATAATAGATAGACAAGAGACCTAGGATAAAACCATATTCTATGGTTCTTTAAAAAGTAGTGATAAAATGACTTCTAGTGATAATCTGCTATACTAATAGATCAGTTTCTTATTCAGCTATCATCAGAAAAGCTCCCTTTTTTTAGCATATGGGAGCAAATACAGAAACCAATAGCCAGACATTAGAAGATATACACACACAGACAAAGACACAAACACACACACACACACAGAGAGAGAGAGAGAGAGAGAGAGAGAGAGAGAGAGAGAGAGAGAGAGAGAGAGAGAGAGAAACTTTGGAATACTCAGCTGTAAATGGGAAGTCTCCATTAAATACCTCCCCTCACAGCTCAGGAAACCCTGAGGAGGAGGAAGCAGAGAGTGTAAGAGCCAGCTGGGATGGAGGAACACCAGAACAAGGCCCTTTAGATAAAATGAACAAGCTCCTATGAACCCACAAACTGAAATAGCATGCACAGCTATTTCATGAAATAGCTATTTCATGAAACAGACCCCTACATGGGTCTGCATCAGTTTCTCTGGGTATGCATTATCACTTTCAGTTTAGTGTTTTTATAGGACTACAGGGTGTTTGAAGAAAGGGGTCTGATTATTGTGACTACTCCTTCTGTTCGTTTGCCTTGCCCAACATTCATATGATGGTTTTTGTTTTATCTTCTTATATGTTTTTTGTTTTGATATTATCTCTTACAAGCCTGTTCTTCCTATTGAGATTAGCAAAGGAAATGAATCCATATGGGAGGAAAGGTGGGGGGGGGGGGAACCGGGAGAAGTAGAGGCAGGGAAACTATTATCAGAGTAATCAGAATATGTTAAGTAAGAAAAGAATATATTTTCAATAAACAGGAATAGAAAATAGTTTACCAAATTATAAAATTATATAATTCCCATATATGCAAGCTATGGAAATTTGTGTTTATTCAATTATGTTATCCATCGAAAATTAAGTGAAACTGGAATTATTAATTTTATTATTTTAATTAAGTAGCCTTAAACAGACAAATATGGTATGTTTTTATTATGTTTTCTGAAAAAAATACATATATTATACACACACACACACATGCACACATGTATATAACATGAAAACACAAGTTAAAACTGACTGAAGAAATACCAGAATGAATGGAAATGTCAGGAGTGGGAAGGAGGAAGGGGTGGAATAGGAGAGGATGTTTTCACTGTACAGTGGATATACTCATATGAAGATGTAGTTTTGTGACATGAGACCCTAGTCAGTGAATATGTACAAGGAAAAGTGATTTGATTGCTTTAGAAATTGTTCTTTGTTATTCTTATAATATAATGATTCCTACCATTACAGGGTGCTTACTAAATAAAGTAGGAATAAATCATAAACATGTTTATTTGGTTGGTTTATTTTTTATACCCATGAGAGACATTTTTATTGTATAATACAAAAAGTCATTGTTAATATTAATATAAAATTCTGACTAGTTGCTTTTAGCCCTCTGTTTTGTGTATGGTTTGAGTCCGATTATATTTATTATTATTTATTTTCTTCGTTTACATCACGAATGATATCCCACATCCCGGTTACCCCGTCCACCAATCCCCCATCCCCTATCTGAGCTCCCCCATTACCTTTGCGTATATAAAGGTGCTCACCCACCCACCCATACTCCAGCATCCCCAGATGCTGGGGCATCAAACATCCCTGGGACCAAGGGTCTTCACTCCCATAGCTTTCAGGCAAGGCCATCCTCTGCTACATATGTATCTGGAGCCATAGATCTCTCCAGGTACATTCCTTGGTTGGTGAGCTAGACTCTGGCAGAACTGGGTTGTCAGGCCAACCTATGTTGTTCTTCCAATGGGGTTGCAATTCCCCTCTGCTCCTCCAGTCCTTCTGCCAGCTCCCACACCAGGTTCCCTGAGCTCAGTCTGATGGTTGGCTCCAAGCATCCAAATCTGCATTGGCCAGTTGCTGGCTGAACCTCCCAAGGAGCAGCCACACTGGGTTCCTGACAGCAAGCACCTCTTGACCATAGCAACAGTGCTGGGGTTGGTGTCTGCAGACATGATGGATCCCCAGGTGGGCAGTCCCCCATTGGCTTTTTCTTCAGTCTCTTTCCATTTTCTGTCCCTGTTCTTCCTTTGAACAGGAACATTTCTGGGTTACAAACTTTGAAATGAGTGGGGTGGCCTCATCCCTTGACCAGGGTCCATGCCTATCTACTGGAGGTGGTCTCAACAGGTTCTATCTCCCCATTCTCTGCACATCTTGGCTAAAGCCATCCATGTTGAGTCCTGAGGGCCTCACGTTTCCCTGGTGTCTGATACACTCCAGTGGCTATCCCCAGTTCCTCATCCCCTCTGCTACATATTTTTGTTCGATTTCCTGACACTCTGTACCTCTCTCACATCTCTTCCAGTTCCTGATACTGCTTCCTTATTTCCTCTCCCTCCTCTCTTGCTCTCAGGTCCCCCTATTCCTCCACCTTCCATGATCATCCTGTTCCTCTCTCAATGCAGGATTGAAGCATCCACACGGTAGTCTTCTTCCTTCTACGCTCCATCTGGTCTGTTGACCTATTGTTTCAAGGACACAATTAATATTATCTATTCCAATATATGTAGTTGCTCAAAGGATATAGTTAAAATAGAAATTTAAGAGTCAGTAAGATAAATAGTATTTACAGGCTTGACTTAAATCCTAGAACATAAATGGTAAAATTCCATAGTAAAGATTGAAAAACAAAATACAAATACTTCAAGAATATTATTGCGACTTATTTTAAATTGTACAGAGGAAAAAATTATTTCCATCTTCATTGTTGATCAGAAATTATTTACAAGTTTGTCATACTCTAAATCATAGTTAAATAAAAAAAGCTGCCACATCTGTAATGGCGCCAGAAAACAGCAAATAAATGTGTAACTCACTAAGAGCCTTTGCCTATTACTCTCAGTATTAGATTCTTTGATAATATGAACTGAAATATGGGTTTAGACACAATAACAAACGCACTAAATTTTTTCTCAAATATTTATCTTAATACAAGCCCTATACCCAAACATTTAAGTACTTAACTCGTACTAAAGAAGAGAGAAAATAGTCTGTCATTAACTAGGTCCAAAACTGAGCTCAGCTTTTAAAATTGGACATGTGAGTGTGTGGAGACATCTGTGCCCCTCATACTCTTCCATCTCTTCTAAATTACAGGAAATTTGGAAATAAGATATGAGTCCAACAAGTGTTCCTACTGGGATGCAATCAGGTGACCATGGACAGTGGGATTCAGGAATAACAGAGTGCTTTACCTATTGCTGCATAGTAGCCCTGTAAGTGTGCAGAGAGCCTCTTGTATAACACACATTCGATAAGGCTCTTCATCATTACAACTAACAGTCCCATATGGCATCGAGCAGCAAGTAGAAATGAATATTCAGCTTTAGATGCTTTTCAGGTACATATGACTGTGAAAATCCCAGTGGGCAAAATAAATATAAAACATGTCCATCATAGGAAGATAACCTCCCCTAAAGTCTGTACAACAGACCCATTTCCAATAAATAAAAAACAAGTTTAATGAATATTAGCATGTTTATGTATCACCTAAGTGTTTGCCATAAAAGTATTATTTACACAGTATCCTGGTGGGTTGTGAGTCAATAAAATTTCTGAAATTGAGTCATTTATATCTTAATCTTGAGTTTTAGTTTCTAAACTTACCTGATTATATATATATATATATATATATATATATATATATATATATATGCATGTGTATATGTTTTGGGGATATTTTTGTTTAGTTTTCTATTGATCCTTTGTAAATTTCATATCATCACCCCAATCCAATCCCGCTCATCTTTCATCTCTTTGTACTTGCTGTCTACCATTGCCACTTTGCTCCCAAAAGAAAAACAAAAACCCATCCCTTTACAAACTCTAGTAGTTAATAGATTGGGTAGATGTTGGGGTGAACCAACTCAAAGCTCTGGATTTGGCCTGGGTAGTAGCTGAGCTGGTCAGTTTATCAGCTTTTTCTTGAACCCATACTACCAGGGTGAACTCTCCAGCATTGTCTTGAGTAGCTCACCCAATGCTCATTCCAGAAAAGCCAAATCTATTCTACTACCCAGGCAAGGTGTAGGGCTCACTCTCCTGAGAAACAGGGCCAGCTTTTCTGATGTCATGAACTAAAGGTGGAGAGCATCTCTTTCTCATCCATGTCACTGCACTGCAGAAAAGTTGTAGCTCCAGCTCACTTATCCCCCTGCCCCGCACCACTACAGTTAGCTGTACTCCCAAGTGCCTCAGCCAGTTAGGCGCAGGGCCACCTCTTCTGATAGCTGTGGGTGGTCAGGGTGATCAGGAGTCAGGGATGAGGAGGCACCATTTCCTGCCTACATCACAGCATGATGGACTAATAGTAGCAGGGTCAACTCTTCCATGCTCTGCAAACAAAGTCATTTCTCTTGGGCTGACCAGGTGAGGGACAGAGGCCACCTTTCTAAATACTGCAGCTGTCTCCTAGCAGTGCCTAGCAGTGCCAGCTCTTCTGCTTTCCTCTTTTCTTTTTCTTTTTTTTTCTTTTTTCTTGGATATTTTTTATTTAGTCTGGCTTTTTGTTTGTTTGGTTGGTTAGTTGGTATTACTATTATTACTATTACTATTACTATTACTATTATTATTATTATTATTATTATTATTATTATTATTATTATTATTATTTGGTTTTTCAGGACAGGATTTTCTCTGTGTAGCCCTGGCTTTCCTGGAACTCACTCTGTAGACCAGGCTGGCCTCAATCTCAGAAATCCGCCTGCCTCTGCCTCCCAGGTGTTGGGATTAAAGGCGTGCACCACCACTGCCCGGCTGAGTCTGTTATTTCTATAGCTTTCTTTTCTGTCTCTTTCTGTCTCTTCTCCCTGCCTCACCTCCCCCCCTCTCCCCTGCCACTCCTTCCCTGGCCCCCTGGAGTCCTGCAGTGCCTTACCTGTGGCTGGCCCTGATCCCTCAGCTGTGTGAGTCAGCACTCCATCAGGGAAACTAATACCTGCAGGTACAAATCCCAGATGAACAGATGAACTGATGAATGGTCACCAGAAGCCCCAGCCTGTGAGCCAAGGGCTGCAGTCTAACCCCTGACCCCCTTGAGCCAGGCAGATTTAGCATCAAACTCACACCGAATCCTTCTTCATCCTTCTTGAGTTTTATTTACTTTTCAAATGTTATACCCTTTCCTGGTTTCCTCCTGGAATCCCCCTATTACACCCTCTCTCCTCCTGCTTCTATGAGAATGTTCCCCAACTAACCACTCACCCACTTCTGCCTCCACGCCCTGGCATTCCCCTATACAGGGGCATCTAGTCTTCAGGAGACCAAGGGTCTCTCCTCCCATTGATTCCAGACAAGACCACCCTCTGCTACATATACAGCTGGAGCCATGGGTCCCTCCATGTGTACCTTTTGGTTGGTGGTTTAATTCCTGGGAGCTGTGAGGAGTCTGGTAAGCTGATATGTTGTTCTACCTATGGGGTTGCAAACCAAGGGCTCCTTCACTCCTTTGTCTAACTCCTCCATTTGGTTTCCCTTGCTCAGTCCAATGGTTGGCTGTGAGCTTCCATCTCTGTATTTGTCAGCCTCTGTCAGAGCCTCTCTAGAGACAGATAAATGAGGCTCCTGAAATCATACACCTCTTAGCATCCACAATAGTGTCTGGGTTTGGTGACTGTACATGGGATGGATCCCCAGGTAAGGCAGTCTCTGGCTGGTCTATCATTCAGTCTCTGCTCCACACTTTTTCTCTTTATTTCCTCCTGTGAGTATTTTGTTCCTCCTTCTAAGAAGGACCAAAGCATTTACACTTTGTTCTTCCTTCTTGAGCTTCATGTGGTTTGTGAATTGTATCTTGGATATTTTGATCTTCTGGGTTAACATCTACTTATCAGTGAGTGCATACCATATGTGTCCTTTTTTTGATTGTGTTACCTCACTCAAGATGATATTTTCTAGTTCCATCCATTTGCCTAAGAATTTCATGAATTTATTGTTTTTAATAGCTGAGTGGTACTCCTTTTTGTAAATGTACCACATTTTCTGTATCCATTCCTATGTTGAAGGACATCTGAGTTCTTTTCAGCTTCTGGCTTATAAATAAGTCTGCTATGAACATAGTGGAACATGTGTTCTTGTTATATGTTGGAGCATCTTCTGGGTATATGCCCAGGAGTAGTATAGATTGGTCCTTAGGTAGTACTATGTCCAATTTTCTGAGGAACTGCCAGAATGATTTCCAATGTTTGTACCAGCTTGCAATCTCACCAACAATGAAGGAGTGTTACTCTTTCTCCACATCTTCAATAGCATCTGTCACCTGAGTTTTTGATGTGAGGTGGAATCTCAGGGTTGTTTTGATTTCCATTTCCCTGATGACTAAGGATGTTGAACATTTCTTTAGGTGCTTCTCAGCCATTTGTTATTCATCAGTTGATAAATCTTTGTTTAGCTCTGTACCCCATTTTTCTTTAGGTTATTTGGTTCTCTGGAGTCTAACTTCTTGGGTTCTTTGTATATTTTGGATATTAGCCCTCTATAGGATGTAAGGTTGGTAAAGATCTGTTGGATGCCGTCTTGTTCTATTGACAGTGTCCTTTGCCTTACAGAAGTGTTGCAATTTTATGAGGTCCCATTTGCCTATTGTTGACCATTGAGCATAAGCCATTTGTGTTCTCTTCACGAAAATTTCCCCTGTGCTTTCCATATGTTCGAGGTTCTTCCCCACTTTCTCTTCTATTAGATTCAGTGTATCTGGTTTTATTTAGAGATCCTCAATCCACTTGGACTTGAGCTTTGTACAAGGGGATAAGAATGGATGGATTTGCATTCTTCTACATGCTGACATCTAGTTGTTGACCAGCACCATTTGTTGAAAATGCTGTCTTTTTCTCCTGTTTTAGCTCCTATGTAAAAGATCAAGTGATCACAGGTGTGTGGGCTCATTTCTAGGTCTTCAATTCTATTCCTTTGATTTGCCTGCCTTTGCAGCCAAGTCTTGTGGGATACCCAGGCCAAATGGTGGAGCTAGCTCTACAGAGCCCTCAGATATCAACATGGTCCCAGGCAGCAGCCCAGATCATGGGATGTCTGCCTGCCTTTTGGTTGTAACAAACATCTACTGCTGCTGCAGGACCATGGACTCTGATAAGAATCTTGGTGGCATCACAGGCCAGCACTTCACCATTACCTTAGGTGCATCACTGGCTACTCACATCAGGTCTTCCTCACTACATGCAAATTTCCAAGTTATGCCTTTCTTCATGATGTACACCTCCTTCTGCTTCTCTTTCTCTTCTGTCCCTACTCATCTTAGTTGTGCCCAGGGCCTCTGGATGTCTTGGATTATATCAGGAGTGCGATGTCCTTCCCTGCTTGGTGGCACTGGTCAAGGGTTTTGGTGGTTTGAATATGTTTGACCCATGGAAAGTGATACTATGAGGAGGTGTGGCATTATTGGAGGAGATGTGGCCTTGGTAGAGAAAGTGGGTCACTGTGGGGTTGGGTCCTGAGGTCTCTATGCTTAAGTTACACCAAGTGTGGAGACTGAGCTTTCTTCTGGCTGCCTGCAGAAGAGAATCAAGATGTAGAACTCTCAGTTCCTTCTCTAACATCATGTCTGCCTGATCACTGCCATGCTTCCTATCATGATGATAAAGGACTGAACCAGTAAAACTGTAAGTCGGCCCCAATTAAATGTCCTTATAAGAGTTGCCTTTGTCATGGTATCTCTTCACAGCAATAAAACCCAAACTAAATCAGGAGTCTTCTTGGGTGTGGACTGCCTGCCCAGGCCTGTATCGCACCAGGTTGGTTGTGATCCCAGACTTGCTCTACCTGACTAAGCTGTATTTTGCAGACCTGGGGGTTGTTCTGAGCATGATCTGGCCATCCAAGCTTAATGTGTCATCTCAGGTTTGATTTCCCTCTCTGGGCTACGTGAGACGAGGCAGGAGTAGTTTCAGGAGTGGTCTGCCTGCCCAGGTTGCATTGTGCTGTACTGGGAGTTGTCTTGGGCTTGCTTTATATCTTCAAGTAATAATAAATATTCATATGTATATGACTATTACATACACAAATAATTTGACTTCTGTACGTATCTATAGAACATCTTGGTATCGAAATATTAAGCAACTTCACATCTATAAATTTATTTGAAGGCCTTTGCAGCTGCTTCCTAAGCCAACAGAAGTTCTGTGAATCCTCTGGTTTGCTTTAGATCACTGCAGGTAAAACATTTCTTTCCTAAAATGTGAGATAAGTGTGCTTTGTATGTGGTTTCTTTAATTCTGCATATTACAATGAGCAATACATGTTTGGTGCATACTTAAAATTTTGCTTTCATATTATAATTTTTGGAATTGATAAACTTATAATTTGTTAATTATTGTCATGAAGATGAACAGATGTTTCTGTTTTGGAATTCTTATGAATTAACTGCCCTATGTGCTCATATATATTATAACTTAGGGAAATCATTAAGAGTAGCATTTTAGGATTATGCAATAAGCTTACGTATCTTTCTCAGGTGTTTTAACACTTGTACGCTTGCTCCTTTTCTATCTTCACAGTATTAATGAGATTTCTGAGGCATTGTATTTTTTCTGATTTTATTTTCTATTTTTCTGGTGACATTAAGATATCCTTTCAAGTGCTTTTTCTCAATTGAATATTTTCTGTGAAGTTCAGCTGAGAATTCCACTTGGTAGATGTTTTGTTAATTAATCATATTTATCTTTAAATTTTTTGTATTGGATATTTTATTTATTTACATTTCAGGTATTATCCCCTTTCCCCATTTCTCCCCCCATCCCCTATCCAATCTCCCCTCCTCCTGCTTCTACAAGGGTGTGCCCTACCCACCCAACCACACCCTCCTCCTCCCTGCCCTCAAATTCCTTCAGACTGGTCATCCAGCCTTCACAGGACCAAATCACAGATCACATGAAGCTCATGAAAAAGGAAAACCAAAGTGTGGATGCTTTGGTCCTTCTTAGAAGGAATAACAAAATACTTATGAGAGAAAATATGGATATAAAGTATGAAATATAAACTGAAGGAGGGGCCATACTGACACTGCCCAACCTGGGTATCCATCCCATGTGCAATCACCAAAGGCAGATGCTGTTGTAGATGCCAGGAAGTTTATGCTGACAGGAACCTGATATAGCTATCTCCTGAGAAGCTCTGTCAGAGCCTGACATATACAGAGGTGGATGCTCACAGCTAATCGTTGAACTGATCATGGAGTTCCCAATGGAGGAGTTAGAAAGAAGACTGGAGGAGCTGAAGGGGTTTGCTGTCCCATGGGGAGATCAACAATACCAACCAAGCAGAGCTCCCAGGGTCTAAATCACCAGCCTGGGTGCACACAGGGAGGGACCCTTAACTTTTATTTTCATATATTGAATGGATGTATTATATGCATGTGTGTCACAAATATTTTCATCCAGTCTTGTTTTATCTTTTTTACTTTCTTTTCTGTAGTGTTGGGAGTTGAGTTTAGAGCCTTGTGTATGTTAGACATGCACTTTGCTACCAGGCTACGCTCAAACACTTTTTGTTTGCAACCAAGATATAACATCTATAAGCAGTAATTTTAATCTTGAATTTTAGACTCTATAGATACAAATGTAGATAGTTCACATTTCTTATTAATATTTGAAAATCATGTGCCTTTCAAAGAAAAGTTACAGCTTCTAATCACAAAGAAATGCTTGAAAATAATAAAATGCTAAGTATGCCAATTCATTACCTGCACATTGTATACATGCATTGAATTAACATAGTGTCTTAGAAATATCCTAAACTAATATGCGTTGATTAAAAATACATAAAACAACACTGGCGATGTTGGTACATGTCTTTATTCACAGTATTCAGGAGACTGAAGCAAAAATATTATGAGTCAAAGGCAGCCTACACTGTATAGAAAGCACTTGACACAAGATAAATTTTAAAAATACCCTTGTTTTCATAGAACACTTTGGCATATTGATGAAAATTACTGATAATTGTTATGGTCAGTTTTATTTGTCAACTTGAGATGATCATAAAACACGAGAAGGCCTCTGAAAATGTCTGTTAGAGATTACATGACATACATTAATTGATGTCCACTGTGTGCACTTTTCTCTTGTCTTGAAATCCTCAGCTGAATAAAAGGAAAAATAAAACTCTGCAAAGAACACAATAATTCACTTCTCCCTGTTCTTTCCTGTGGGTGACTACAAGTAGTTCTTCCAGGCTTCTGCTTCGCTGACCTTCCTGCTGGATGACAGTGAGCTGGGACTAGGAGCTGAATACAAACTTTCTTCTTTATGTTTCTTTTGTCAAAGTATTTTATCACAACAGGAAAAACCTAACAGTGATATGCATATAGACGTATTATTGGTCTCTATTTTTTTCACTTATTCATGTCTATGCTTAGGTAAAAACTTAATTTGCTTGTTAGTATTTCATAGTGTTGAAATAATAGCATTTCCATAAAATTCACAATTTGTCATTTCAAGAACTGATTGAAATTTTGATTTCATTGTATAACATCTGTGAGATAACTAGGAAATATAATAAGGGTGTCAAGTCTTACAAGTGATGTATATACCTTTATTTTATTGTTTTAAATTCTTGGCTAGAGTCTGCAGTTTTCTTTATATGGGTGTGCCTGTGTTTTGCTAAATTCGATTTATTTAGTCTTCCACAATATTAAACATGCAATTTTAGCTAGCAATTTGTTCTCAGTTTCTTGGTTATTTTGTAAATAAAAAAAAATAATTGATATAAAACAAATCATATACTAAGCTATATAATTATATAATATATAAATATATAGAAATGCAACTTTTTCATGGTTGTCTTGTATTTGTGAGAGCATTAAATTCACTTATTTGATCTATAGCAATTTGTATGAAAGTATTCATTTTCCCCAAGGACAGTCAGTCATATGCCAATAAAATCTACTTCATGGGGATCACCGGCGGCAGCTCTGCACCCAACCTCACAAAACCCAGATGAAGTGGGCTACCAGGAGCTCTAACTGGGGCAGTATCTCAGATTATTGTGAATAGTGCTGTTTCTTAGTTATGACCATTGTTAGCAGTAAAAAAGAGAAATAGTTTTCTCAGAGTGTAACCCTGGTAAGTTGACAACTTTCCAGAAAAAGTCCACTCATTGAATCGATATTTGAGCAAGAAATAAAACCCTTAAACTTCAGGATTAAGCAAAGACAAAAAGATGATTTTGTAGGGAAAGGAGGACTTTATCTGAAAAGAGTTGCGGGGTAATAAATATGAACAAAACACATAGTACATGACTCAAAATGAACTAAAACAAATAAAAAAAAAACAAATAAAATAGAGAACAAAATAGAAGTGGTTTTAAAATTTGGTCATAATTTGAACATCATATTATACCCATCTAATATTAAATATCTAATATTTTTCAGTGGTGTGTGTTTTTATTTTAATAACATAGAGAAGGAAATTGAATCTGTTAATATACAGAGATTAAAAGCCTATGTCAAAAAACAATGGAATTTCAAACTTGCAATTTGAGATATATATATATATATATATATATATATATATATGCTTTAAATGAAAAATATAGAAGAAACTATCCATTTCATGAATTTTTCATTTTTGCCAGTGATGTGTAGTGTTTTACTTTCTTCCTTTGTTACCTTGACTATTGCTAATCCAACAGCAAACAGAACACTCAGTGTAGAAAGCCTGGTCTGGAGTCCCTCCCTTGACTTTAGCAATATAGATATGTTTCATGGAGTTTCTTTATTAATTATGAAATTTAGAAAAGTAATTTAAAATAATGAAACAAGAAATGCAGGTAGTAAAATACTGAAAAGGTAATATGATGAAAATGTAATGCAAAAGTCAATTCCTCAAAAAGTCTCGCATAAGTATTGAATATTTTAATTTTTTAAGTAACAAATGTTATCAACACAGTTCTTTTAAAAAGCATCAATTTTAAGGAGGAAAATTACAAATAAACAGATGAACACAATCAGAATATGCTTTGTTCCATTTCAGAGTGGATGCTCTTCTGAGTCTTTCACTGTAAGTGGTCACAAGATTGTGTAACCTCCCTTGCTTCTCTGAACTATATTTACTGCTTTGGGTAATTTGTGGTTTCTGGTGCCTTTGGTTTTGTCCTTCTATATATCTGCCTGCCTTTTACCCTCCCCTTTTGCAGATTTCTACTCAAATTCCACTTCAACAGAGGTGCTTTTTAAACCACTCCATAAAATGTTAAATCTCTCTACTTGTCCCAATCATCTCTAGACTGTTTTAGCCTCTGTCACACCATTTATCAACACCCAATATATTTTATCTTGTTGTTCCAAGAAACTCACTGTCAGTTGCCTTGACTAACACTGGCACCATTATGGAAATCTATAACTCATGCTTTATTATTCCGGCCACCGAGATTAGCACCTGACCCAGTGTGCAAACCAAGTTAACACTTGTTGACTTAAGCAGTCAGTATTCTTAGAGAAATGTGAGATATGGAAACATTTAAGAATTTTTAGTCTATGGACTAAAAGTCAGATTTTAGAATTAATACTTGAAAATCCTGGGCTAATTTTTTTTTATCTTACCTTTTAAAAATTACAGCTAGCATCTCTCAGTTAACAAAAGTTGCATCCTTAAACAATATTGTTTTAAAGTAATGTAAACTGAAATCACAGTTTTCAAATATTTTAAATCTATGGTTGTTTAAAATTGTAATATATTCCGTGTTTACACTACATACTAACTTCTCTGACATTAGCCAGGAATTGGAAGAAACTGTAAGGAATTTTGTCTTTTCTACTAATTATTGATTTGGTTCTGGTGAACTATCTCTCTCACACCACACACACACACACACACACACACACACACACACACACACACACACATTGTATAAAATAGTTTTTCCTTACCCATTTTGTGACAATTTGGGTTGAAGTAAAGCTCCTTTTCTACATTTAAACAACTCCATCATCATTACAGTTTTGTAGTTTATCACAAAAGAATTATGAAAGGCTTGTATTTGTAAATTCACAATTAAAGGTAATTGTGAATTTTCAGGATTTGGAAAATTACTTGATTATCAGTAAGATGTAGCACACATCAGACTTAAGCATCCTTTAATGCACATCAAATTAAAGCACAATGACCGCATTTGAAAGTGTAGTTATTTTTAGGGTTTGTTAGAATTTGGACCTCAATGAATCTATTTTTACATGATTGAATCATGGCGGAATGTTAGTCTATAAGGCTAACAATACCCTATCTGTTCAAATTCATTTAGAACACATTAAGATCTCTTTTGTAGAAGTAATTAACTTCAATGTGCACTTGCATGCATATTTCTTCAGCAAGATTGATTAAGATTTGATAACATAAATAGTTTCCGAATAAGCTTAATCAACTCGAAATGTTCATTCAGGGACAAGAAATTGAGCTCACATAAGAAAATCAATAGCTTCCCATTTTGTATCACTTGAAATGGCTCTGAGAAAGTGACACCTACAACGTCCACCCATGCCCTCTACCTGTAAAGCTGCAGTCCACATATCACTCAAATATCCAGTCAATGAATGGCTAGTTTAGTTACTCTTATTTGACAAGAACACAAGGTACATATGCTTGGGAGTATCACATGGAAACTTACATATGTATACAAATATTATTAATTAAAACATTTTTAAACATTAAGAAAAAGAAACTGTATTACATTGGTTTATGTATTGTGCATATATTGAATGACCTCACACTTATGAATATGCATATAGAAAATCAATAATGAAAGAATAAAAATCTTTGGCTATATATAAGTATCTTAGTTATTGTTTTACTGCTGTGAACAGACAACTGACCAAAGCAACTCTTATAAAGGACAACACTTAATTGGGGCTGGCTTACAGGTTCAGAGATTCAGTCCATTAACCTCCTGGAGGGGGAATATGGCAGTGTCCAGACAGGCATGATGCAGGCAGAGCTGAGAATACACCATCTTCATCTGAAGGCTGCTAGTGAAAGACTGACTTCTAGGCATTTATGGTAGGATCTTAAAGCCCACACCTGCAGTGACACACCTACTCCAAGTCCACACCTCTAAATAGTGCCACTTCCTTGGCCAGGCATATTCAAACTTTGACAGTAAGTTTGCTTAATAAGAAAGCATCACTGTCCAGTCACCTACCCCTGATTACAATAATTTAATATGTTATAGGGCCTAAGAGAATTTCTGACCAGAAGGACAGTTCTGGCAGAGGTAAAAGGAGGTCCAGAAGAGAGTGGAAGAACCATCATCAGACATTACAACCACTAATACTAAATAGTGACTGCTGAACATTCAGCCATGGTGACATGGATCTCATCAGACAGAATAGGGATCAGGTAAAAAAAATGAAAAAGATGGAAACAAAGGCTGCATGGTATAATGGACATGTTTCACAGCCAGGCAGACTGTACGGTTTCACTGATGTTAAAGGATCGTTTTAGAGAAGCTTCTTCTTTTCAGTGTATAGCTTTGCAGGGAAATAATAGCAGAACTGTTTGCCTAGCATTTATTCGTGCTTACATCTTCAAGATGCTATTTGAATGAAAGAAACTGCCATCACAGAGAAAATTAGTTTGATATTTATTTCAACAACTTGACTACCCAAATAATACTGTAAAGAGGAACTTGCTGCTCTATCTCTAAATCACACAGGTTCTTATGTCCAAGGTATACTTAGTTTTAGTTGCTATAATCCATGAGTCTTGGAGACATATATTATAGACCAGTACTATACTATACATGTATGTATCAGCATATGGAGGAAGATGAATGAAATATTCAAATTTTATTTTTTAAAACCATTCATTTCTTCTAGTCAATTAGTGTCACTACTCACTCTCTGAAGAAAAATTAGAAATGTGGCTTTAGAAGAAAAAGACAGTGAGCTGCTATGCCTAGCTCACATCTTCTCATACAACGTCATGAGAGTTAGGAATGCCTCAGGCAAACTCACTTTCCTTAAGCATTAACATGCAGGAACTGACTGCCAGACACTCACTAGTGACAATTTCTTTCTCCTTTGCTGGGTTAGATCAAAGCAGGTAAAAATTTTTATGCCATATTCAAGGTGTGTGTCACATGAAAATGGTTAAGGACAAACGGTCCCCCACTCTCTCTGCATTGAACAAAAGTACAATGTCGTACATTTTCTATTAGTGGAAGAGTATTTAATCTCATTGGATTATAAAAATAATGATTCCAATGATAATAGATAGATTTTTACTTGTTAACTTATTCATAGTTAAAAGAAAGAGATTCCATTCTCTGTTCCTAAAGGTATATACATTATTGTCTACAATTGGAATATAGAGAATGAGCTCCCATAAATCAAATGCTGAGAGTAGGAAACCAGGAGGTAATATGCACACTTAAGACACTGACTGTGAAGTACTATGTAAGCTATTATTTTTGATTTTAAAACTATTAAATGGATTGCGTCTCTGCTTGGATACACATGAATGAATGAGAGTTTCATTTCAGGGTAGAACCCTAAGTCAACAGAGCAAATGTTATTCATAGAATAAAAGCAATCAGTAACTATCAACTAAATATGCAAAACTTTATACCAATAAACATGTTAAGCTATCTTAAACTTAAACTTAACTAAAGCTATTCTCTGGGAGCCCTAAATAAGTGATACAAACATAGAGAAAATAAAGCCACACTAGACACTGTCATTTGTGCTCATACCCTAACCCATGTACTCTACTACTCCTTTTTGACATTAAGTAATAACCAATTGCTTCTGTTTGCACATACACAAATTGCTTCAGTGTGGTAATTTGTCTTCATTTCTGTAAAGATTTTCTAGTTGACTTAATTGTGCCAACCACTATGTTTAATATTATTTTTTATATATCATGCGGCATTTTCCTCTAAACAGTTTAGACTTATGACTTATTAATTTTTGTAACAATCCAATTTAGATGGACATGGTTGCTAAACTCATTTTATTAGAAAAGAGGCTTAACAATAGATTAAACAATTAATTTTTTCTGAATTATTCAGTTCATATGAAGCTGTGTATATAACTAAAGACTATTTGAATCTAATCTCCTATGCATTACTGCACTTTCAGTAGCAGCATACAATGGAAAAGAATCAATCCAAAATAATACTGTAGCATATTTCTATTTCATCCCTGGAAATGATGTTATTTATTCCTCTGACATTATCCAAGAAAGGCATGTCTAAAGAAAGACTTTGTAAAAGGATATAGAAAAGCAAAGATAAAATGAAGCATGGAGATAGCTGTAGAAGTAGCCTGTGTAAAGCTCTGGGTTGATCCTGGCATCAAAAGATAATAGGGAAGGATGTATAGATAGATAGATAGATAGATAGATAGATAGATAGATAGATAGATAGATAGATAGATGGATAAGCAGACAGACAGATGGATCAATGAATGGATAAATAAATATGTATAGATGGATGGATGGATGGATGATAGGTGGATAGATAGATGATAGATTAGATAGATAGATAGATAGATAGATAGATAGATAGATAGATAGATAGATAGATAGACAAGATAGTATAGATAAATAGTCAGATAAATATTAGGTATAGACCAAGGCATTTCAGTAGAGTTAAGTCTGTAAGGATTTTATAGTCTTCATTCTTGGGTTTAGAGGATAGATTGATAGGAAAAATTCTTGCCATGCAAACACAAATACCTGAGTTTGACTTCAAAAACCAAATTAAATGCTAGGCCTGGTCATCCTTGTAATACCAGAGCTTGGGAAACAGAGATCGTCATGTCTCTAAAGGTAAATAATATTTGGTACCCAAGGAAATTCTATATTATCATCTGATCTGTGATCATATATATGTGCATGAATACATACATATATCTGTATAATCTGTGTATATTTGCATACAAATTATTGTGTACATATGCACACAGAAAAAAAGTGTTCAAATTCTTAAAACATTGTTTATGAATAAACAGAGGAAGAAACACAAACATAGGAAGATTATAATAACATGCTTTAAATAAAAGGAAAATATGTCTGAAAGTCCATATTTTCTTGATCATCTAACTTTATACTCCTGAAAAATAGCTAAAGAAACACATGCATAGCATGAGGTAGCCATTTCTTTTCATGTGGTCATTAGTTTTACTCTTAAAAATCTACTCTGGGAGTAACTGGCAATGTAGTATCTCTGAATGTAGCTCAAATGTGTCTTTTTATCTATCTATCTATCTATCTATCTATCTATCTATCTATCTATCTATCTGAATGTAGCTCAAATGGGTCTTTTTATCTATCTATCTATCTATCTATCTATCTATCTATCTATCTATCTATCATTCAACGACCCATCCATCCATCTATTGTCTATTGATCTACCAAGCTATTCTTTTTTAAAGTTTTTTATTGAATATTTTATTTATTTACATTTCAAATGTTATCCCCTTTCCTGGTTTACTCTCTCTCTCTCTCTCTCTCTCTCTCTCTCTCTCTCTCTCTCTCTCTCTCTCTGTTGTTGTTTTTCGAGACAGGGTTTCTCTGTGTAGTCCTGGCTGTCCTGGAACTCACTTTGTAGACCAGGCTGGCCTCGAACTCAGAAATCAGCCTGCCTCTGCCTCCCAGGTTCTGGGATTAAAGGCATGCGCCACCATCGCCCGGTGAAACACTCTCTCTTGATGCTTTTATGGGATGGATCCCCAGGTGGCAGAGTGTCTGGATGGCCCTTCCTTCAGTATCTGCTCAACACTTTGTCCCCATATTTCCTTTAGACAGAAGCCTTTCTGGGTTAAAAATTTGGAGATGGGTAGGTGGCCCCATACCCCACTCTGGAACCTTGCCTAACCTCCGAACATGGTCTCTATAAGTTCTCCCTCCCCGTTGTTGGGCATTTCAACTAACCTCATCCCCATTAGATCCTGGGAGAATTTTACTTTCCTGGCGTCTGGGACTTTCCAGTGGCTACCTCCAGTTCCCCATACCTCATTGCTAAACACCTCTGTTCAAATTCTCCTCCCCTTACCTGATCCTGCACCCCTTTCTTTGCTCCCCCTCCTCTCTCCTTTCCAAGTCCTTCCCACCCTCTAACTCCCTTGAGTATTTTGTTCTCCCTTCTAAGAAGAACTAAAGCATCCATACATTGGGCTTCACTTTTCTTGAACTTCATATGGTCTGTGAATTGTGTCTTGGGTTTTCCAAGTTTTTGAGCTAATATCTACTTATCAGTGAGTACATACCACGTGTGTTCTTTTGAGATTGGGTTACCTCATACAGAACGATATTTTCTTTTCTTTTGTCATTGTTTTTCTTTTCTCTTATTGGATATTTTCTTTATTTACATATCGAATGTTATTCTACTTCCTGTTTTCCTCTCCAGAAACCCCCTATCCAATCCCTTCTCCAGCTGCTTCTATGAGGATGTTCCCCAACCAACCACCCACTCCTGCCTCCCTGCCTTGGCATTCCCCTACACTGGGGCATGGAGGCTTCACAGGAGCAAGGGCCTCTCCTCCCACTGATGCCAGACAAGGTCATCCTCTGCTACATATGCTGCTGGAGCTGTCTAATTCCTGGTATTTCTGGGCTGTCTGTTTGTTTGATATTGTTCTTCCTATGGATTGAAAAACCACTCCAGGTCCTTCAGTCCTTTGTCTAACTCCTTCATTGGGAACCCTGTGCTCAGTTCAATGTTTGGTTGTGAGCATCTGCCTCTGTATTTATCAGGCTCTGGCAGAGCCTCTCAGGAGACAGCTATATCAGGCTCCTGACAGCAAGCACTTCTTGGCATATGCAAAATGTCTGGGTCTGGTGACTGTATATAGGAGAGATCCCCAGGTAGGAATCTACCTGCCTGTCTCTGTACCAATACCATACAACTTTTAATCTCAATTGCCCTGTAATATAGCTTGAGGTCAGGGATGCTGATTCCCCCAGAAGTTCTTTTATTGTTGAGAATAGTTTTTGCTATCCTTGGTTCTTGATTATTCCAAATGAATTTGCAAATTGCTCTTTCTAAATCTATGAAGAATTGAGTTGGAATTTTGATAGGGATTGCATTGAATCTGAAAATTGCTTTCAACAAGGTGACCATTTTTACTATATTAATCTTTAAGCAGACTTTTACTACCAGGACAAAATTGCTGGCTAAGAAAGTAAAGAAAATTATCAAATCAGAAAGTCTACTTCAGATTCCATATAAAGGACTGTCACAGGTCAACTAGACTTTGAGATATATATATATATATTACCATAAGGAAAATTTTCAAGTGGTTATTTTTTTCAAAGTAGTAACAAATGATATGCTTCATTAAAAAGAAGTGTTTGTAAATTCTCTAGTCCTAGTATAGGTTTTTCTGCACCTAATCTCATTTCCTGAGAATGAAAAAATTTGTAGTACATTAGTATTTGTCAGCTTTAGCTAAATCAGTGAGTTGATTTCACATTTGTACCTCTATACTGTGTTGGTTATTTTATTATTTCAATTTAATTTATTTTTAATTGTTGTGTTTGTTTCAACAAATCTAGTTCTTCATTGCCATGGTTCCTTTGGAATTCACTGCATACTTTTGAAGTAAGTACAGCCACTCCTTCACCTTCTTGGTCTTCAATTTCCCACCAGGTTTGGTGGTATACAGCTCTAATGTTCATGGGAAACAAGGCCAAAGTCTTGTACCTCTTCTTGTCCTTGTAGAATTTCCTGAGATATTCTTATTGAGTCTGGATAATGAGACTGAGGACATGAGTGATGGATTGGAGAGTTTGGCCATGGAGTCACCTGTAACCTTAACAATGTGAAGTTTCTATACATCCAACCTCAGATCATCTAGTTGTTTTAGCAGCTGCTTCCTGCCATGCAGGTTCTGAGTCTTAATCTTAGCTATTGCTGCATTGCTCACCACTGTCTGTATTGAATATTTCAAAGACTGTTCATTACTAACATGTTTTATCAATTCTTATATATTCTTGGATAGTTATATAACTCAATATATTTATCTTTAGTGTCTTCTACAGATCTTTTCTTAATACCCAAGAAGAATAGTGTCTCACAGTCAGTTTGTTCCCATCAATTATACAATGTTCTCTTTTCACTATTTTGATAATAAAGAAATAGTATTTCTCTTTTGGCAATGAGACTAGCATAATCAGCACAGAATCGAACAAAAAAGAAAAACCCTGTGCTAATAAGGTAAAATGTGAGACCAAGTTACTGAATTTGTCTTCTGATATGCAATCAATTTCCTGTGACACATGTAGTTCCTAACATGTGCACATGCACACACAAACACATGCACAGAAATAGAGACATATATATATATCATATAATATATATATATATATGCACAAACACAAATCTGTGAAAAGCAAGTAGTACTAAATATGATGAAAGAATATAGAACATGTTCCAGATGGACAAAATAAATGAATAAGTAAAATGGAGATATCACAGGTGAAAAATATTAGATTTTAATTTCTCTAATTCTTTTAATTTGGGAAAACATGACAGAAAACTTGAACAACTATGTCATCACAGAACACTAAAAAAAAAAATTTCATTGAACACAGAATTTCAATTATATACAAGTTTCTGAAAGCACATCTAAAAAATTAAAGAACATAATAAGTCCTAAGATAAGTTCAATGATAAAAACAAACCTAAGTGGTCATTAATATACATGATCCTTTCAAAATATTTTTATATGGGGTAAAGAATGAGTAAATAGACTTTGAAAGTTGTAGAAATAAAACATCATAGCAGAATCTTCACCAGAGCCTGACATATATGAACTCAAAGGTGGATGCTCACAGTTAACCATTGAACTGATCAAAGGGTCCCCAATGGAGGAGTTAAAGAGAAGACTGAAGGAGCTGAAGGGGTTTGCAGCCCCATGGGGAGAGCAACAATACCACCCAACCAAAGCTCCCAGGGTCTAAACCACTAGCCTGGGAGCACATAGGGAGAGACCCATGGCTCCAGCTGCATATGGAGGGGAAGAAGGCCTTGTTGGGCATAGTTGGGAGAGGAGGTCCTTGGTCCTGTGAAGGCTGGACGCCCCAGTGTGGGAGAATTTGAGTGCAGGGAGTTGGAAATGGGTGGGGGCACATCCTCACAGAAACAGGAAGAGGGGAGATGGGATAGGGGGTTTCTGGCTTGGGGGGAAATGAGGAAAGGAGATAACATTTGAAATGTAAATAAAAGATCCAATAAAAAATTAATTTCAATAACAAGAAAAAAGGAAAATAGGATCTTCTTAGAATTTTCTGTTCTGTCAACAAAAACATGAAAATAGGCGATGTTGATGTTCTTAACTCATTCGTGATATAGTAAAGTATACTGACTACAAGTTCTGCTTTAAAAGGCTTTTAAGAGGCTGAGCAGGACAGAGAGATAAAAAAAAAAGTCTGTGCCAAAGAATTTAGTTGGCAGTGAATCCATTTGAATATGATTAAAAATAAGAGAAATATTTTCACGCAACAGAAAACAATTATTTTTATAATTTATAAATATATTTCCTTCATAATTTAAATACCAAAGTACAAGATTGGTTATGAGAATGGAGTAAGAGAATAACTTTAAAACTGATAAACTGTGCATTAGAAAATATAAAAATATATTTTAATCGAACAGAGACCACCAGTGAACTACAAATAATCATCTGAGAAGGATAGGAAGATGGGGGTGCTGAAAGGAAATAGAAGTATATTAAATATGTCCTCATCTAAAGTGAAGGATCAATATATACTCTAAATAAATGATTATATTTTACATTCATACCATAATAAAGTTAGCCACTAAAGGACAAGTTTAAGTTTTCTGAAAGATCATTTAGGAAAAGACGAAACAAACACCATCCTACAAACAAGGAAAGAAGCATCAAAAGCAAAGATCATAAGAGTGACCTCCAGGAAACACAGAACAGCAAATATCATGCCCATGTACCTCCATAGCAAGGATAATATGACAATCATTTAGAGATAAGCATAAATTTGGGAGAAATAATGTTCTAGACAGAAAAGTGTAAAAACTATATTGATTCTAAGGTTGAGAAGAGTTTACACAAGTCCCTAGAAAAATCTACAACTGGTATTTTGCTAAATAGATGTCTTTTTGAACCTTTTTTGAAATAAATGGCTTTTTATTTTACTTACATGTTTTATAGCAAGGATATTACATTTCTAGGTACCTAAAGTCAAAATTCAACACACTGATATAAAACTTCTGTTTAAATCAATGGGATTCTTTTATGATATTAATCTGTTTACACTAATATTTACAAGAAGGGAGGCAGAGGCAGGGAAATCTTTGTTTTGAGGCTTGCTGTCCTACAGAGTTCCAAGACAGCTGCTGCTACACAGAGAAGCCCTATCTCCAAAACCAAAACCAAAACAAACAGAAACAAAAAAAGCTGTTTAATCAAGAGAATCACTTTATGTCTTTTGCGGTGTCTGATTTACATAAATTCACTGCAGGGATACTTTAATTGATCTTGTTTTATAAGAATCTGAAGATGTGAAGAAGTTATAAGAAGCACAGAAATCTATTTTGAGGACATGCTAAAACATCAATATGTTTTTACCCTTAGATTAGTACTTCTCTCAGTCTTCCTCAGAGAAGCATCTTATTACAGAAGGTGCCAGTTGGGCAGTAACTTAGACCGAGTCCAACTGATAACAAACATCCTGGAGTGGTTGGCTATAAAAAGAACATCTGTACTGCCCCCTCTAAGACCCTCAAGCTCAGGGAGCATCAAAGAAGAGGTGATGAAAAGAATCCAAAGCAAGAGAGTGGGAAGCTTTTCTGTAAAGGATGCCTTCTGGGCATGGCATGGTATTTGCACTCATGAATTTGTCACAGCTGTAGTTATTTACATGAAAACTCACTCATCAGCATTGCATTATGGATGAAGTAAGGCTCACAAGACCCATTGTTTGCTAGTATTCCATCATCTGTTAACAGATGCGATGGGGGATGGGAAGCAGCTATGTCATTTTCTTTGGTGATGTAGCCATTGACAAGCTGTTCATGCTCCACTAAATAAACTACTACCATACAAGCAGCTCTAATTCAAACTCAATGGGTCACACACATGTAATGTAGACATTAGTAATTGAGGGCTTTTTAGGCTTATATGACAGAAGATTTCAAAGATAGAGGAAAAGTGATGAAGGAGGTATTGGAGGTGAAATCATTAGAATACATTATATACATATATGTAATTGTTGAATATCTATTTTTAAAGGCATTTTCCCTTCCAGACAAACTAATTTAAGTAGTCCTGATACTGGGAAAAGTCCTAATCCACAGAGTTTCTTTATTCATATATTTGTATAATATTTTGTCATACTTAGAAGAACCCATGCTCACTGCTACCTTGACAACAATCTCAATTCTGGTAGTGGATTCTAAAGCATCCTATGATATGGTTTTAGAGATTCATATTCAATCTGGGAACAGTCTTGCCTAACATACAGAAAAAATATATATATATACATACTCTCGGTCCCAGAGAGAACTGACCTTGATTGGACCTCGGATCTGAGATCCTTTACTATGGGCTAGTCAGTCACCCTCCAAAATTGGTACAAACTTACTAGAAAGATATACATGTTCTCTAGTGTAGACCTGCATATCTTCTTCTGTTTATTAAATGTAAAAACAATGTCTTAGTTAATATTCATATTATCTATCCTATGGGACAGTTCTGATTTTGGGGGAGGGGACCTACTTTTTGACTTAAAAGGAGGCTTTCTAGGTTCCTAACAGAAAGCATACCAAAATTTATGAATGTTGCTGTAAAACCTGTCCTACTCTCATTTCCAGAAGTTTCCATTTGTCAAGAGTTTGGGCCAGATTTCCAACCTACCAAAAGGCGATCAACAAAAAGTTTGTATGTAGTGCCAAAAATGGCTACAGGATTTTTGCTCAAAAATAGGATTATGAATTCCCAAAGGTGAAACCTCAGCTGGGAGGCATATTGAAATACTTACATGTGGGAAAACAGTCTATGAAAACTGGAAGTAGTATCTTCTCCTTCAAGTTCATGGACACCAAAGTTTCACCAAACTCACAGAATTTGGCAAACCTGACATCAAGAGCAACATAAAACACCTTAAAGAACTGGTGATTAACAAATTGAAAAGGAATACAAAGTAATTCTTAAAGATGCTCATTAATACGAAACTGATGCAGAACATTGAAAGACAATTAGGTAAAGCTGGGAAAATAACAGACAAACAAAACAGTAAAGAAACAGAAATGATCCAAAACAATCAAAGAGAACTGTGGAAGCTGAAGAACACAATAAATGTGCAGGATTCCCCGAGAACATCAATAGCCTTCTGAGTAGTCAGACAGGTTCAAAAATAATTTCTAGATATTCATCTTTGGAAGCTCAAGCTGCTATACCAAATCAATACACATCAATAGATTATACAACAAACTTGTATTTCTCATGGTTCTAGAAGTTACATGGCAAAAGTCTAGATGTTCATGTGGTTGATAAAGGCCTTCTTCTTGCTTATATATTCACACGACAGAGAAAAGTTTCACTTCCCTTAGATTTTACAGGGACATAACTCATACCATGGATCTCAACTCTTTCATCTCATACAAAATAATACCCTCACCCAAATTCCATCTCTAAATGTAGTCATGTTCTGGACTATGACTTCTACAACTATTTGAAAAACACAGAGATATTGAATCTGTAGCTAAAGGCATATTTACATATAACTATTATATTGTGTTTAACATACATACTCAGATATATTTATATATTATAAATAAATATATATAATATATGTCAAGTATATAGTTCTTTAAATATATTTAAATTGAGTTAAAATTAAAATGATAAAGTCTAAAGAATATAATTATTATGTTAATACTGAGTACAATACCTAATAACCCAGACTCTGCTACTATACCAAGGTTTAAACTCAAGGCAAAATATATCAAATAGAGCCAACAACCTTTTAGTAGTAAACGTGCAAATGTAGAGCACTAAGTGTTCTTAGGTGTTCTTAAATGTTCTATTGTCTTAAATCAGATTCTGGAAACAAAACTCATAAAGTTACAAGTTGACTATAAGGGGAGTCATCAAGGCTGAAACAGTAAAAACTATATTATCTGTTCATCATGTTAGGAAATGAGAAACCAATACTATAATCTTAGATAACAGGAAAGGAAAATAAACACCCTAGAAAATGCCAGGGTTAGTGACAACATTAAATCTATCTTTGGTGATAGGGCAGGGAATGCAAAAATAAAATTACAAAATATTTAGAAACTTTCATGCATAATTGAATTTAAAATTTTATGCAATATAATAATAAGACACAATGTTTATAAGGAAATGATCAGTGGGCTTTCCCAATTCTCACAACATTTTGGGATAGCAGAGTATCATTAATAGTGTCAAGAATTGACTCTGTTATAAAGGATAGGTCTCAAGTTGGGTCGGCCATTGGTTGGCCATTTTCTCAGTTTTTGCTCCATCATTGTCACTGTGCATGTCATAGGCCAAACAAATTTTGGATTGGAGATTTTGTTTATGGATGGATGTTCCCCTCCTTCCACTAAAAGTCGCACTTGGCTACAGCAGGTGGCCAATTCAGTCTACTTATACAATGCTTTAGAACTCTCAGCTAGGGTCACCTCCACAGACTCCTAGAGCCTCTCCTGGTCCAGGGTCTCCAGCTAGTCCAAGAAGTGACCCCATTAATTTCTATTCTCACTCCCAGCCCTCTCCTGCACCCCTCCTGCACTCCTCCTCCCACACCTGATACTCATCTACATTCCCTTCCTCATCCCTTCTCTTACCCAGTCTCCTTATTCCATCCACCTCTGACTATTTTATTTCCCAGTCTGTGTAAGATTCACACATCCTGCCTTGGGCTGTCCTTATTAATTAGATTTTTTGGATCTGTGGATTGAGGAATGACTATCCTATACCTTATGGCTAATATGTATAAGTGAATACATGCCATATGTGCCTTTCTAGATCTGAGTTACCTCATTCTGGATGGTATTTCTGAGTTCCATTTATTTGTCTCCAAATTTCTCTCCTGGGCATATACCTAAAAGATGCCCCCCTGTACCACCAGGACCCTTACACAACTATACTCATGGCAGCTTTATGCATAATAGCCAGAAACACCCGAGCTATTGGTGTTCTGTTCAGGAATTCGTCTCCTGTGCCAATATGTTCAAGGCAGTTCCCCACTTTCCCCTCTATTAGATTTAGTTTGTCCATTTTTTGAGGTCTTTGCTCTACTTGGACTTGAGCTTTGTTCAGGGTGACAAACATGAGTTTATTTGCATTCTTCTACATGCAGACATCCAATTAGACTGTCACCATTTGTTGCAGATGTTTTCTTTTTTTCTCCACTGTATGGTTTGGCTTCTTTGTCAAAAATCAAGGGTCCATAGTGTGTGGGTTTATTTCTGAGTCTTCATATCAATTATATCAATCAACCTGTCATTTCTTATGCCAATATCATGCACTTTTTATTGTTATTGCTACCTAGTGTAGCTTTTTAATCAAAGTATAAATCATATCAGAAATGTCATATTTATATTTTGGTAACACTAACAATCTTTTTACAATAAAAGTCATCTAAATCGTTTGTGGAGAGGTGTTTTAGGTTACTTCCTGTTATGGTGATGAAACACTGACAAAAGCAACATGAAGAGGAAAAGAATGTATTTGCCTTTCAAAGCTCTAGTCCACCATCAAAGCAAATCAAGGCAGAAACTCAAAGTAGGAACTGAATCAGAGGCCACAGACTTATAGTGCTTACTGGCTTACATGGAGGTACAGTTGCTTGCTACCATTTTTATATAGCTCAGGCCCATTATCTCTGAAATGACACTGCTTACAAGGGCTTGCCTTGATTACTAAAACAATTAGCAATCAAGAATATGCATAAACAAGACTACAAGTTAATCTGATAGAGACATTTTCTCAACTGAGGTTCTCTTTCCAAGGTATGTTGACAGCCAGTGTTAGCCATTACACAAAGGGTACACAGATGAGCTGATGTTGATAATGATGTTAATAAAAGCAGGGTACTTGATATTTATGGACTACCTATGTTGTGTTCAATGTCTAATCATTTTATATGTACTCCTATTTTTTATTTTGTTTTTAAAATACTTTGTTGAAACATATTACTAACTTTATTTAAGAAATCCCACCGTCTTACATTTTTTAGTGTCATAAAGCTAATAAATGAACCATTATTAGTACAGATAACCAATCTCAAAGCCTCTTCTCATAACCACTGTATAGCATAGTGCTTGTCTTTATCAGTGCACGCAATTTGAAGACACCACAACAAATTAACTTGTTACAGGAATCTCATGAGAAACAGTTGCTAAATTCATTATTTGATTATAAGTTATATTCAACTTATCAGCAACTGTTGATAACTTACTCTGCATGTGAACCTTTCTGATAAATACTTAAACTCAAAATCCCAAATTAGGTAGAGTCACAGTTGTTTTGAGGCTTTAGAATCAGAACAAGGGAAGTGTATTGTTATCAAGTAATATTCTGTAATATTTCAGTACCATAACACAGATCATAACAGGATGTTTTTCAAGAAACGTTGCTGTTCAATTATATCTATTTGAATGATGCCCATTTACCAAATACTGCCTTTTGTTCCTTACTGTAAGACATTCATCACTTCTGATCTCCCTTAAACAAATGACTCATATTTCCTCTTTTTTGGTGAAGACATTTCCACATGTTAAGAGAATTCTTGAGATAATTTTATTCTCAATTTTAAATTTTGAGTTTTTCTTTAAATTGATACTGTGTGTTAATTATAAACATTATGATATTGTAAAATATGTACAAATCATGAAAGGTTTAATTCCTGCTGATTAACAAATGCAGTTCTTAACATACATATATATTTTTTTAAAAAATCACAAAATTCACTCCACTTTTGTCAATAATACACTGTATTATCAATAATTATAGTCATATTTGCTGGTGATTTCTACAGTACAAAAAAAAAGGTATTTTTCTTCATGACATAAAAAATCACAGTAGTCCTGCATATTCTCAACAAGATTCATTTAAAAAAAGACTGTGAATAGAATATAAATTATACAGAAATATCAAAAAAGCATGCATTAGTAACTTGTGATCTTCATATGCACCTAGAATGTTAACTAACATAGTTAATAATTAATTAACTAAAAGAAATTGCAGAAATGCAAAACTTCAAAACGAATAAGAAGTACAGAAAATCTTGTTGCTTGTAATAATTCAGAGTGTGTAAGTTTTTATTACCTTTCAAACACTCATGCCAAATTTTGGTTCACTTTAACATTGAGAGCATGTACTCTAGGAAGATGGATAGAAAGAACACTCAGAGGGGAGCAGAATTAAGAAGCAACTATAGGTTACTGTGCATGATTCTTCTTCCTTCTAAATTTAGTTACACTTTCCAAAAGCCCATGGGTTTCCAGGTGTATCTATTAATAATTCTATCCTTTGTCTATGCCAGGCCTCTCAACTATGGTTGCTACTTATCTTTAGTCATGTTATCACTGTCAAAATTGTGCTATTTTAATCAAACATTTTTGTTTTCATTTTATGAAAAAATGCATATTCATTGCTTAAAATGGAAAAGCAAAGATTTTTCAAGAAGATTTTGAGCTTTTGTCTATCTCAAAACAACCCCAAATTCTTGACCAATGTATCTCCTAAATTTTATATTTGTATATATATATATATATTTGTATATATGTATATATACATATATATTTGTATATATGTGTATATACATGTGTATGTATAGATATACATATATGTGTATAGGATATATATATGTGTGTATATATATATATATATATATATCCTATATTATGGCTTACTGTTCTGTGTAAGTTAAATAATTTTTTAAAATAATAAAGACAATATCAGTGTTTCTCACAGAAGGAGAAAATCATCATGTTTTGTTTTTTTTTTTTTGGTTTTTGGTTTTTCCAGGCAGGGTTTCTCTGTGTAGCCCTGGGTATTCTGGAACTCACTCTGAAGACCAGGCTGGCCTCGAACTCAGAAATCCGCCTGCCTCTGCCTCCCAAGTGCTGGGATTAAAGGCGTACGCCACCATGCCCAGCTTCATCATGCATTTTTATAGAGTATTTTAACTAAACAGAAAATTTAAAGCTATAACTTCATATAAAATGGTAATTTCTTCAATGAGGTTGCCACTTGAAAAATTGAAGCCTGCCCACCCCACCCATATCCAGAGACAGCTTGACTCCCAGAAGTACTGACACTTCAGGCTCACAGTTAAGTCCCCCACCATGCCCTAATACCTAACCTAACTGGGACCCCTTGGGGCCTAGAAGACACAGGACCTCCAAGCCTGCTGGAGACTAACATTTCTTCTGGTTCACATCTGAAGCCAGGAGCAGATCCTGTGCTCCACCCACCATCCAGAGACAGCTTAACCCCCAGGAGTTCTGACACAGCCAGGCTCACAGATGATTTTACATCTTACACTATAAGAGAAGTCTCTAGTTCCCATGATCTTTATAATAATGAGTATGCCTTTGTGTTCAGTTCTAAAGTAATGGCCCTCATATTAAATTTACTTCCGTGTACTATTGACATCATTATCAGACCTTCATATTCATCTGATTTTATTCATTGTAAAAAACGTACTTCTTTGTCCTAGCCTAATCAGAGTCCTACCTGAAGCCCACTTCCTTGTCCTTGGCCAGTGTCATGTTACTGCCAAGCAGTCCATTTCATTGTCCTTGGCCAATGTCAGATTCTTGCCAAGCAGCCCCAAAAGCTCTCCACCTCTCCCCATTTTTTATTTCATAAACATGACTGAGCCTGTCTTAGGTCATTCAGACAAGAATGCCTTCATACCAGTCGTGAAATATGCATTATCAAAAGCATTGCACTTCTGTCTTAGATTGGTAAGGCTCTGTACAGAATCTTACCTGTCCTTGGCTTGCCAGCCTGTTAAATTAATAACTCTATCTGGGTATCTATTTTCAGTTTCAAGCATGTACTTTAGCTGTCAACATGTTGATGTTGTAAAAACAAGCTTTAACACAATGGGCAGGAAGAAAAGTATTTCCAGGACAAAAAGGGCTAGCATGATCAAGCTATATATGCCATTTTTGAAGCTTGACTAAAATAGAAATACAGACCTCAGGCCATGGGTAATTTTATTAGCAGTATCTGCCACATCAACACACAGCAGAGCAGCAGGAATCTAAATCTTAGGTTAGAACAAAGAAGTAATTTCAGGCAGGAATCTAAATATTAGGCTATAACAAAGATGTAGGCTTCAGACATGAATGTGACTTAGAGCTAGGACAGGGAAGTTGGCTCAGATATTTTGGTCATCCTGATAAGCCCTTAGAAATAGTGATCATGGGAGTGATTATGGAACTTCCTTTATTGCCTTGCTGTTCTTTGACTATTTGTGTTTATTGTCTTGCTTTTTCCTTGACTATTTGCATTTATTGTATTGCTAGTTTCTCAGCCTAGAACTGACCTTAATACTTACATGCAATTAAAACAGTATAAAAGCAAAAAGGAAAAAGGGGATGAGATACGGGGTGTCTGGGAGTGGGGGAATGGGGAAAGGGGATGATATCTGACATGTAAATAAATAAAATATCCAATAAAAAAATCTGTAGGATCTCAATTCAACATCACTGTTGAGCTGCCAAGCCTGAATTGTGTCCCTGATTGATCAGTCTTTGAGTGTGCCATTCAATAAAACATCCCTATTTGACTGGGGAAAAAAGGGGGAAATAAAAAAAAAAAAACACAATGCAAACATTGTAAACAATGACTTTTTTAAACCAAAGTCAAGATGCTCTGCTTATTTTTATTAAATATCCCATGTCCTAAATAACAGAAAATTTGTTAAATTTGTTTAAGTGTTGTATTTTTAATTTTTTTTTTTTTTTTTAGTAATTTTATACATAGCTATAACTGGTTCTATTTTCAGTGCAGTTACTCTGACAAAATAACATTTACTTCCTTCAGTGTGACTGCTGGGGGGATGGATAACTTTTGCTTATTTGGAAATGGACCAACCTCTAATGCCAAAGTATTTTTATTATTTTGCCACTTTTGTCACATTTATTTTATTTAATCTTTATTTTAGTTCATTGTTAAAATCATACGGTATCCATGTCCCATAAGCTTCTTTCAGGATAGACATCAGTCAACAACAACAAACAAAATATGAACAAAGTCTGTAAGCAGAAAAGCTTGACTGAAATACAACTAATTTGATGATACAATTTAATCTATTTCTAAGGAATCTAAAATGAACAAATTCACTTCTTCAATTTATACACTATACCCTTCTCCTGCCCTCTTGCCTGTTTAAGTCAATTTTATAGATGAGGTACAGATAAAAGCTCTCTCACAATAGTTTTTTTATTACAAACATACATACACAAACACATACACACACATATACACAAACATGTGAAAAAAGATATATATGTTTTATAGAATAAAATTTAAAGTTTGTGCCTGAGAAAGCATCTGAAATTATGTAATGATATGAAATACACATTAATCCTATTGCTATTGCTTATGAAATACAGATTTAAGGTCCACTACAAGTAAACATATCTGTACCATTTCATTATGTCCACTTGTGTTTGACTGTCCACATAGTTGGATGTATTCTTGCTGCAGCCAAATTCCAAGCATGAGCCAGCGGTCTCTACTTACCATGCTTTGGAATATGTCAGGAAAAACACCACTGGAAATATTGTTATAAAATGGTCTCTGATACCTATTACTTATCCTATTCATTTTCCATAGCTTTCACTGAAGCCTCTGGAGCCATGCCAGAGGAGACATTTGTCATAGAAAAGTCTTAATGAAACCTAGGGAAGGATGAGTCTCTAAGGAGATGACAAATGATACCTAGTCTCAGGGGACCTGTGGGCTTATATGACAGGTTACTTGTAGAAGTTTGTTTTAGAGGAAGAAAATCTTGAAAACACATTTTCTTCTTTTCCTTTCTTTTAAGTACTTGTCTTTTTCTAAGAAAAAATGTATAACAAATACCATGTTTTTTAAAAAAAAAAATACTGATTATGTCCTACAACCACTTGCTGACACACTATGAATCACGGTGAATACATGAAAATAAGTCTTTGTCCTTGATAGATAATCCAAGGAAAGTTTAAGCATTATCTTAATATTTAAAACAATGAAGTTCATAACCTTATAAGGTTTTTTCCATGTTTCTACAGCTATTATTGTTAGAAAAACACTACTTGCCAGAAAACATTATACATATACATTGATATGACACTGAGTCATGCTATCAAGAAGTGATACGCCTCTTCCCTGTTATTAGGGCTGCACACTTTAGTATGAAATGTGAACTTTTCTTTCAGTTTATATAAGCTAGGACATTCCTTTTGTCTTCAAATAAACTTTTCACACCTGACATATCACCGATGGCTTCCTGCCTAACACTTTAATATCACCAACAATCTAACTGACATGCGTCTTCTTTGCATGCTCTAAACAATCATGTCGCATATTGTCTAAATCTGGATGCTTGTGAGAATAGTAAAAACAGTAGCTGTGTACCAAGTTGATTCCCAAAAAAGGCAAGTCATAGTTGATAAATCCTTTGGAAGACTCCATGAATTCAATAATTCCCCAAGTGCTTCTTTTTATCCCTTTCCTCATACATAGATCATGCTACTATCTTTATATATGTTTCTATTAAAATTAAATTCTGTTCCTTAATTCTGACACATCTAAGAAGCAAATTCTTTTAAAGTCCTGGTATAAGAGATGCTCTTTTAGTGTAAGTACTAAGCCTGACACATACCTTCTCAAAAATAACACAATGTGGTAAATATATCATTTGCCTCAGTAGAACTGCTTAGTAAATAAATCAACAGGGACACCTTATTCATTGAAAACTGTGAACTATCTGTGCCAAATGAATAATATGTATATCTAGCCATGCTGCCAAAATAACTAGTGAAGAGATGGAGAGAAAATATGGATAGTGGGTGACAGGTAGAAGAAAATAAAAAAACATTCTTTCAAATTAAAAAAAAAATGGTTGATTAAAACATTGAGTCCAATAACTTTGGCTATTTAACCTCTCCCCAAAGTCCAGACCATCTGACGCTAATAACAAGGTTCCTTGAATTGTTTTCCTTTCAGAATGAAGTGGTTTGTTCTAATTGAATGAGCCTAGTACACTTTCTGCATGTAGAATAGATTTCTAAATTAATTTTTCACTCCCCCTGTCATCTGAAACCATCTAAGGTAACACAATTTTCAACAATTTAAAAACAAATGACTTCAATTTCACTGGCCTATATTTTATGCCTTTTAAAAAATTAACTGTTATCACAGCTCAATGTGCCAAGTGTCAACCTTATCAAATTTCTCAGTGCCCAAGAAAATGAATGTAATTGCTTCCTCTGTATGATATATTGTACATAATTGGCTTCCTATCACAAAGCAGCTGGAAAATATTCACAAAATCTGAAAGAAGCCCACATTTGTATTCAAGTCACAGGCTCAAAATGTGTGTTTTTGCTTTAATGTAGGCTGTGACAAAAGCAACAACAAAATCTGGTCGCTATAAAGAAAGTGATGGAAACAAATATAAGAAGTCATCAATTATTTTGTAAAGTTCAAATAGTATAAGTAAAGTTAGTGAGTTCAACTCAATATTTTCTTGATATTTTGTATTCTTATTAACATGATTACAAATTTGTATTGTCTCAAATATTTTGAAATTAATAGAAGTATTAAGTCCATGTTTCTCCCATTCACTTGGAGGTACTTCCATCAGGTGTCTTTCATCAGGAGACATAGGGATAGAAATAAACTTTTTTCTCTATGGTGGACATGCTTATTAATAACTTTTAAAATGTATGTGTTTTTGTGTATGTGTGTGTCTGTTTTTGCATGCCTGCTTATATGCGTGTCTTTGTGCATATGACCTAAGCAATTTGTAGCAATCACAGGACAAATTTTAGGAGCTGGTTCTCATTGTTCAACTTGTTTTGAAGCACATTCTCTCTCAAAGTACTTTTGATATTTCTGCTTCCTAGCTTATCATAGGATCACTGGACTTACAGATGCATACTACCATAATGATTTTAGGAAAATTGTCCTTTTAGGATACCCGTGGCTTTAGTACATTTCACTATGCACATGCATTTTATGTAAGAATAGCGCTAACTGGTCTCAGTGGGCCATGAAAAAAGGCCATGAACTTGGGGAGTAAATGAAGCTGGAGTGTTTGGAAAAAGCCAGAAAGGGAATAGAAGGCTAATGCAATTAGAATACACTATATACAGAATACACTCTGAAACTATCAGAGTAAATATAAGTACTAGAAAAAGATTTTATAATTAGATAATATCAAGATTCATTTGGTAAATCAGCCAGCATGCATGTACATGTACACACACATACACACACATACACACACACACACACACAGAGAGAGAGAGAGAGAGAGAGAGAGAGAGACAGAGAGAGACAGAGAGACAGAGAGACAGAGAGACAGAGAGACAGAGAGACAGAGAGACAGAGAGACAGAGAGACAGAGAAAGTTTCCCAAGAGCTTACTAGAGTTGCTTATTCTGGAGAAACAGTTCCCATAGCAAACTGCCATTTTTCCTATAGTTGGCCAGTCAGAAAGCAATATGAATCAATGTCTTCTTACTGGCAAGATGAGAGGGAATACAAATAGAACTAGGGATTCTCAATTTCCTCCATACATCCATGTATCTTATCTGTGTGACATTTTGGAACCCTTCAGTAGGAACATTGAATGTGAGAGTAGAGTTGATGATTGAAGGGCCAACGTACAATGATGAGGACAGAAATAAAGGAGAACTACAGAGTGTAAGATGATAAGGGGCTCAGGGAGACTCATAGCTTTCACGTCCAGCACTTAACCAGACAGAAGTGAAATCAGTCACCAGATTCATTGGCGTGAGGTCAGAAAAAAATTCCCTTAGACTGCTGGATAGAGAAGCTTGAGAGAATTATAAGAACATTCTGAAGATAAAGAGTTCTACAACTGCTTCAGTAAACACACACACACACACACACACACACACACACAAATGGATGATTAAACTATTCAGACTAAATAATTATCTGTCCTCAACTGATAAAGTCTTGATATATTGGTACTATTATTTTCATCTCCAGTGTTTTTAAATTCTTAATGTTAAAATCTAAGTTCTTATTTTTGTTTTTTGACTTAAGGTATTTATTTCTCTCCACTTAATTTAAACTGATGATAAGAACAGGAGATAGAAACTGAGTAGGCTGCTTTAGGGTAGGACATGCATGAGTAAACTATTTCTATAGAAACAATATGAGTGAACATACGTCTTAATGATAATTAATTTAGAAAGATAATTCATTTAGAAAGATAATTTCTAGGTAAAATTCATTTATTCATATCAAAATTATTTTAGAGTATGGAGAGTTAATACACTGATAAAACATGCCAATTACTGAAAAGTCATTGTTATTGGCTACTTGGCTAAGAGTTGGAAAGGATTAGATGCCATTTGGTATTCTAGCAATAAACACACTCAGCAATATCTTCTAATGTGGTATTTTCCATTACTTTCTTGAATTAACTTTCTCATATATCACATCAGAAATGAACAAGATGATAACAACTTACTTGAGAACTTATTTATTCTAGTAAAATTATTTCCTTAAGCTTAATGTTCTAATGTTGACTTTAAAGAGATCTCTGAATTTGATGCAAAAAGATTCATAGCCTGAAGGATTATAGAACAACCAAGAAAAAAAGAAACACTTTCCTATAGATCCTTGGCCAAATGACTACAATTCTAGTTGCCTCATTTTCCTAGGCTTTTAAATGGAGACTATAATAGTACCTAATTTATAAAGTTTTTACAAGAATTAAATGAGTTAATGTATGAAAACACTTAGCCCAGTGCCTGGAACATAGTAAATGTTCAATAAACATTATCATTCAATTCCCAGTTGAAAGAATGTGAAGATTAAAGATCATGTTCATGCCTGTTTAATGGGAAGGAACAAATAGTTATTGAAAAGTCAATGTTATTAGGCTTTACCCCTCCCTTTTCTATAGTCAGGATTCATTAACTCTTTATTTCAGATTTTAAAACTGATAACTATAAAAGCCCAGGAGACTGTCAAAGTACCACAGGGTGTAGGATGATCAATGAGAAATCAAACTTGGGGTTTTCATGCGGTAAAACACTCCCATTGTCACTACTGAATATTCTAATGCTCTGCAGCTTAGTTTGTGACAGGGATAGGAATCACCATGAATAGGAGAATTTTTAAGTGTCAGGTTACTTGATTATGAGTTTTAAAATCATAGATTTAGATTTTTATTAATCTTCAAGGCAGGCAGTTTTTAAAATTTTTATGCCTCTGTAAACAAGTGTGTGTGTGTGTGTGTGTGTGTGTGTGTATGTGTGTGTGCGCGCACTCAGGCATGCGTGTGCACACATGTGTGTGTTTGTGTGTTTACCCCAGCACACAGATAAGTGCTCTACTACCCCCATGTGTGTTCCAGAAATTAAACTCTGTTCATCAATCTTAGCATTGAATATCTTTACCTGTTAAGCATCTATAAATCCCAAGTCAGATCTTTTCATACCAGCAGTAAATTAGGATGTAATAACAATCCAAAGAAAAAATGTATGGGCTTTTTATCATCATTCCATCCTCTTTTCACACTGTCTCTTCTCCACAAAACAAGAAAGATGGCAGAAATTAGGTAGGGCAAAGGATTAAAATTCCACTGCTCTTTCCTTTAGGTGATGGAAAAAGCAAATCTGTACAAGGAGATTGTAGACTCTTGTGAATTCTAGGCTGTTGTGGAGAAAACTATATACATAATGCACCACAACAAATTACCTGGTTATAAATGTTTTATGAAATCACGTTCTGCAGCATCCAGAAGCATGATAGTCAGCTGGGTTAGTTACCTTTCTGAAAATCTCAGGCTCACTTAGGCATGTCTCCCACTTGATAGAATGGATCTCTAATATTGACATATGGTTCTTTCTGTTTCCCCATCCATCTAAAAGGAATGAGCACCTTTGGTTGTTCAGTTGAATAAGCAAAGGATAAAGTAGTCAAGGCTTTTGTGATTGAATGGACACATACTCAAAGTGTGTATCTATGCACGCAGGTAGAAAGCATAAATTAAAGTTATCTACATGAACATTCATAAGCTCACAACAACATCCTTGGCTCTTCTGAAAACAACAAATTCTAGAGGAATTCTGAAAATTTAATTAGCAACATGGTTGGAGCTTAAAGTACAACAAATTATATCCCACATATAAATTTAAAATCTAGTTCCCATGCAATATTTTTAGTCATGGAGTCAATCTAAAATATCTGAATACACAATTGCTAAAGTTCATTTTATACTTATGGAATAGGGCATACAGAGAATGTATAATTACATATCAACTTCTCGGGGGTCATAATGGGAAAAGTAGGCAAATGAGAAAGAAGAAAATTTTACCTGAAATCTGCTTCCTCTCATTGTGGTAAGGACACCTATAGGGGATTCTGCCAAATTTGTAAGAGTTCACTGGTGTTATGAACAAAATCTCACAAGCCTTTAGAGTATAATTGTCTTATGCAACTAGATTTTATTTCTATTGAGCTCCATATTCCCCATACTTTCTTTCTGCTCTTCCACACTACAGTCTTTCTACTACTACTTTCTAAAATCTCCATTCTACATTCTACTTCTCAATCTAGTTATTTTTGTTGCAACCTACTAGTGGAACACTGCAGCATTCGCCTTTCAGGCTCCGGTGTATTTCACTTATCTATCAATGTTTGTCCATATTGAAACATGTAGAATCTCTTTCTCTAAAAACTAGAATAATAGTTCACAGTATGAATACACAACAGTTTTCCATCAATGAGTATTTAATTCGGTTTGAAGTTTTGGCTATCATGAATCATGTTAAAATGAGCATGAAGATTTAATATGGCTCTGAGATGCCGACTTCAGTTTTGTTGGAAAAAGTACTCAAAATATGAATGCTAGATCATATAGTAATTCTAGTTCAGTTTTTTGAGAACTCCACATATTATTTTCTATATCAGATTTTATAATTTTTTCCAATACCTCCTATCATTTTCCTGTCTTGTTTATGATGTTAGATATTGTGCATTTTTTCCTCATGAGAAAATTATCAATTTCAAGTTTTTGTAGTTTATAAAGTAGTAACAGGGAAAGTGGGATGTCTCTCGGTTCACATTTATTTATATATTATAAAATGATTAGGTGGTAGAGTATTCCATGATTCTCTAATGTGACTCAGGTGTTGTTATTATGTATGGATCATTTTATTCTTATATAGATCATTTTAAGAATACAGTTTGCTTTACTCGTTCAAAGCATATTCAAGACTTTCTGTAAGACAGTGGACTTGTTCAAATATTTCTCAAAGAAAAACTTCAGCTTTATGTATTATATTGGTTTTAAGAGATATGAAACTCTGCCTAAATTGGCTGAATTTGTATGATAAATTTTATAAGAACATGTAAAGTCAAAACATATGAAAATACACCACACATTAATGTTTGATTGGCAGGACTAGCTGAAGCTCATTTGTGTTTAATATTTTGCTTCAAAATTTTAAAAATAAATCTCTTTTGCGCATGATAATGCTAAGCTATGATGATTCTTTATGAAATAATAACCCATATGCAAACCAATTCTCACACTAAGAACTGGTGGTTTTTCACTTTAATGACCTGTGATTCAGAGTAGAACTGTAGTAGGTTTTGTAAAATCTTAAATTAGAGGGAAAGATTTCCAGAGTCTTTTAACACTGAACTTTATTATTCTTTTCACTTGATAACCCCACTTATAATACATGGGTCCCAATCTGAAATAAGCTTCTCTAAAGATCTTCTCACATACAGCTTTGTACTGTCTTTGTCTCCACCCTCATGGACACCCTTTATATGAATACCCACAGGTATTTCTCTTGTCCATTTCTCATTCTGAGAACCTGCACTGACTTTCTCTACCAGGAAGGTAGCTCAGCATGTTTTAGATTTTCTTTTCTTCATTTCCTTTATTTCAAACCATATCTGGCTTGTCCCAATACTTGAAAATCCATGTAGTAAATTGTTAATAGCCAACAAAAGATTTATAACCCTATAAGAGATGTGAATTTTCATCAGGCACTATTATACATACAATTTAATTGAAATAAATTTAGGTCCTGTGGTGCTATTTCTGCCACCATGGCTGACTCCTAGGGAAGATATTACTGATTAATAACCCAAAGCACTGTGCAGCTAGTCTCCTTAGCAACCACTGCTGTAGGTCATGGTGTTTCTTTTCCATTTTTTTTTTTCCTAGCAAATCTAAACTCTGACAGAGATCTTGAACAATAACATTTTGTATAATGATGCTAGTGAAATTTCTGTTTTAAATGTGTAACTATAATCTAAGTATACAGAGTTAATGTTAAGCACACCTAGAACAACCTTTTAATCGGGCTTATAGAACAAGAAACCTATGTAGGTTTAGATGACTGACACAGGGCACATGAAGTTGCCAATAGATTGTTGTTAAACTCTAACTTCTATTCTAGCTTTTTGCTAAAATCAGAACTAAGACCTACAGAACTCTAAACAGTGGTTTTTTTTTGTTTGTTTGTTTGGTTTTGTTTTGTTTTGTTTTGTTTTGTTTTGTTTTTTGACCTTCTAACTAGATTCACAGTGCTACAAGCTCCTGAAAACTTTAAATAAGAAACCATTGTCCCTGGGTTATAGCTTCAATATTGACCTGGGTTGGATCTTCACTGGTGTGACTCTTCAATCAGCATCTTTATAAACTGCCTAGTGGCAATGACCTTGCAATCAGAGTCCAACATTCAGCAGTCAATAGCTTGAGCTCAGTCTACAATCATTGAATAATCACCAAAAAAAAAAAAAAAAAAAAAAAAAAAACAGTAGCCATGGAATCAAGAAGATGTTGAAGGTAGGTTGAAAGTAGGTGTCACAGCTTTGCTGGATGTGAAGAATGGGCAATTAAATACATTTCTAGGTGCAAATATAAACCTAGCGGACATTTTAGTTCTGATTTAAAAATAGCACATTTGTAGTTTGCAAATATAAATCTAAATTGTTTGGGCAACAACTTGCTAATTCAGAACACTACCGTCAATAAATAATGAAAGAGTTATATTTCTATTCCAGGAAAGAAGAGTTTTCTCTCATTTTGTTTATGGTTTCTGGCCTCAAACTACAGTGACTTTTAGAGAGTTGGTAGAGTTTTATGTTATAGGATACAACTAGAGAGGGGATGCCTCTGCCAGAGCGAAGATATCATTTGCATATTGACACAGAAAATTTGTTTAAAGTCATTTAATTTTAACCCAAAATTTATGTAAGATGCATAAGTTAATTTACTTCATTTTAAATAATGAACCAATTTACATAATATAAAGCATGTGCAATAGTTAAATAAACCTATAATTCTTAAATCAGTAAGACTAGATGAATGTTTATGTACTTATGAATTGGATACTGCCTGTGGCTTTAGGGTGACATTCCTATCTAACTCTTCAGCAATGCAGGAAAAATTGACATACAAATAGATAATTACCATTTTGTATTTTTTATTGATACACACACACACACACACATATGAATTTACTATTGTATATATTCTCATTTTAGATGGTCCTAAAAAATACTTGCCAGAAATAAAGAAGACAAAATACAAAAGAATCTAAGTAAAATCGAAGAAAAATTTAGAAACAGGACAAATCCATTATCTCATGCTATTCCCGCAACTTTGTAGTCTGCCTCCATTTTATCTTGCTGTCTACTTAATCTAAAGGCTAGTTCTGCTATAGTGGTAAGCAAAAAGCAGGACTATTTAATAAACTATTGTTTCATCAACATCTAATAAATGCTCTAATTTTGGTTTTACTATTTACACTTCTTTATTCACTCATTTATATTTTAGTTATCAAATTTCAGTAATATAACTGAAATATTTTAAATTAATTAGGTAAAAATCAATATATTTTAAAAAATAAATTGTGGGAATTGTCTCCATTTATTCAGGACAGTTCGACGCACTTTATTATAATATTTGGATTTCTCATTCTTTTCAATAATTTGTGTTGTTTGCTCTATGCAAATATTTAAGTTTTAATATTTAAGTATGAAAATATATTTTCTCTGTCATCTTTAAATTGCTTCCCAAACTCCTGCACTGTTGGTATAATTATTAGTGCAAACACACTTGGAGCATCCTTTGGATAATGTTTACAGAGCTCACTCCAACACATAGACTAAGCCTTCAAACCCCTTGCCTGCATTTCCAAAGACATAATCCAATATACCTCACAAGCCTTCAAGGAGATGCTCAGATTTCATGCCTTAGAGAGTTGTAATTAACCCCTGTGGAAACACTTTCACCAAATGAGAAGATGATTGAGATTCAGAGTTAAAATGTAAATACACTTCCTATATAAATTATATACATTATTGAAAATGGCTCATAATAGAAATATATGAGGAAAAAGAAAAGTATAAAACTATATTCAGAAATGCATAGATAAAAATAACCACAGTTTGCAGCTAATCAGAAAATGAAGGCTAGGCGCCTCATAGAAGAATGGCATCAGAAACTTTGATATTTTTAAAACACAGTAATAAAAATTAGCTAGTCTAAACAGAAACAAAAAATGGATCGAACTGAACTCAGTGCTATTGGATATTTGAAGCAGTGAAGCCCACACAAGCTTAACACTTCTCCTTAGGAGGAAAACAGTTGGTGCTAGAATTTTCCATTGAAATAAAGTAATGACATCCTCAAGTTAATTTATTTAAGTCAAACATGTAATTAAGGATATTAGTCTCAAAAATTTATGATTTTATGATGCTTTTACTCTCTTCTTTTTGCACCTTTTTAAAATTCCTGTCTCCATTTAATTTTTAATTGAGTCCAACTTCTTCATTACATTAGTTCAAATTTAATTCCTACAGGAATCTTTCTTAGATAGTATTACTCAATGGCCAAACATTAATAGATACTTATTTTACAAATGGATGAATAGATGCTAATAGGAAAAGACAGAAGTTAATTCCAAATTCTCTCACTCCTTTGTCTGTATCTACTTAATCATTCAATGCATCATATTATTTACTACTAGGATATATCCATCAGGAAGTGGCAAAACTATTGGCAAAATTAGTTAACTGTGTTGCTATCATTTTACAACTCCCTTATGAAATGTGGGACAATTTTGAAAGCAGTATACCACTTACCTTTTAATAGTAAATGAGCTCAGAAGCCAGTGTTGAATATATCGAGACAAATAAAAGAAGCAGGAAGAGGGAGAAGGTAATGCTACTGCAAAATATTCATTGTCGTTGTGAACAATACCTGACAGTAAACAACCTAAAAGAGAAGGTGCTTATTTTGGTTCACCATTTGAAGAGATGTAGTTTCCTATCCACAGAGAGGGAATTTTGACAGAAATCTTTTTATGGTGGCAAGAATATGTGGCAGCTGCTTGTTTACATTCAGCACAATAGGAAAATAGATAAGGCAATTCCATGGGACCACATGATATGAGACCACAGCCATTCTACCTGATGTTGTAGGGTAGAGCTCCTCACTTTATATAACTGTCTTCTCTAGAAATCTCAAGAAGCACATCAATGTTGCCTGAGAAAGTACTACAGTAACACTCTTGGAATTTCTCAATATAAACAAATTGAAAATGGAAATTTAACATGATACTCAATAAGAAGGATCTTGGGCTTTAGCATTTATTAAACTATAAGAGACAAGCCTTGGAGATCAAGAAATAAACAGATATCATTTCCTAACCTATTCTGACTAACATAAAGTTATAGTATGTTCAAACATAACTGTTGAAAGTTAGAAAATGAATTTGCTCTATAATATCAGTGTGTTGTTTTGAACACGAATGGTTCCTATGTTCACATATCTTTGGGTACTTGGTTTCCAGTTATTTAAATTGTTTGGGAAATATTAGAACATATGGCTTTATTGAAGAAGGTGGGTGACTTGGAGCTAGTTTTGAGATTTCAAAAGACTAGCATTATCCTTTGTCTACTATTTGTGGATCAAGATTCCAACTATCAGTTGTTCCTGCCTCCAAGCCTTTTTGTCTGGTTGTATGAATATTAAGCTTCTGAAACAGTAAGCTGAATTAAATGCTGTCTTTTATAAGTTGCTTAGCTCATGTTATTTTATGACAGCAATATAAAAGTAACTTTAAAAGATCAGTATTTTATACCTCAAGTAAAATTATAAAAATAAATGTTGCCTTTAAGTATACTTAATTAATTAAAACATTCATTGTAAAACAGATGAGTGAAATATTTGATAGACACTATCTATTATAAAAATAAAGAGTTTATTTGAGTTATATGCTTGTTAACTAAGTAAAAAGTAATTATGTCTTAGAAACTCATATTTATGGCATAATAAAGAATTTTATTCTCCTTTTCCTTTCTCACATATTTTTCTCTCTCATCACTACTGCACTTTTTCTTCTGTTAACATCTCCTGAACTCAAAGAACTGATAATAAGCATGACTGTACCTCACAAGAAAAACCTTCTACCCATTCTGGGCCTGGAGTTGTATTGGGATATAATGTTGGCTTGGAGTTCATACTGTTTCAAAAAGAGCAGCAGTAAAAAATCATTAAAAGCTAAATTTTGGTCATTGATAAATTATACCTAACTAAACAAAATTTGCTGATCATAAATTTTATTGTACCTAAGAAAGATCCTAGGAAGGCAGTATCTTATTTCTGTGTGATGTTACATAACAATTATCTTTATTGTGGGTAGAAATTATAACCAGTTTTGAAAGTTCAAAAGCAATAGGAAAAATATGAAAAATAAAAATAGGAAAGAAAACTATAACTATATTACAGAAGATGAACAGATTAGAACACATGGTATTTTTGCCTATAAAACACATTATTCACTCTGCAAAACCCAAATGAAGCTATGTCAATTATTTGTCTTATACCCAGAATATTTCAATTTGTTTTTTTATTGTATTACATTATTGTGATACCTGTGCTGAATGCATAATAGCATATTAACTCCCTATGGTAAATTAAGAAAAAATCAGTATAATAATCCTTTTCATATAGAAGGAGGAGATGAAAGCATTTATGCAATTTATTAGGAAATCATGCTTATTAGATTCCCAAAAGATACTTTCACTTAAAAGTCAATACTTTCTTAGAATGAACAATCACTTAGAAATTAGGTAGAATATATATGAAGAATGTTTTTAGGGGAAGTTTCATCAACACACAGCAGGTAAGTGCTTAATTTTGTAATCTCCCTTCCTATGCTTTACATTTGTGGCTTGGTTCCTATAAAAACCTAGGCAAAGGGCTAGAAAGATGGCTACATTATTAAAAGACTTGTACCAGAGTGTGAGTATTTGTAATTCAGATCTTCAGGACCCAGATAAATACCAGTGGGTATGGCAGCTCTCCTGGAATTCCAGCACTCAAAAGACAGAGACTGGGACTCACTGAAACAAGCTTACTTAGATAGACTAACTAGCTATCTAGGTAAGTTCTGAACTTCATAGGGAGATCCTGCCTTAATGAATAAAATATAGAGTGACCAGAAAAAATGCCCACATCAATCTTGGACATAAATATGCATGCACACATGGAAAGACTCACTCTCACATAGAAAATAAAGAAGATATTTAGATAAACATCTTCATATACAGACATAAAGAAGATGATAATTTGCTCAGATAGGATGGGAATGAAATAGGTCACATCAAGTGCTCACCACAGAAATGGACACATAAACACATCTTATGTGGCTTCTATAGCATCATCATCACTGGCCTCATGGTACACAACTGAGGCTTTCAGAAACAAATTGCTCGTATTTCATGAAAATAAACCAAGCAAGAATAACATTGCCAAAAATCTTCTATCTTCTTTTTAAGGCAGATTATTAATTTGAAATTTGAAAATACATTCATAATCATTGTTAGTGTACTTCATTGATTTGAAAAATTGTTTGCAAATAAACACAAAAATAAACAGAGTAGATGCCAACAATAGTTGAGTGACCTATCAGAACCTCTGCACTATTGGACACAATTTGAATATCAACGCATATCAAGGTCTACTATTTTTTTCATTTTCTTAATATTATTGAAAATAAATTATTTTCTCATACATTATATTCTGATTTTAGTTTCCCATCCTTCTATTCTTTTCAGGTCCTTCCCCCCTACTCTTCTCTCCAGATTTACTCCCTTCTGTCTTGAATTAGAAAAGGACAAGCCTTGAAAATATAATAACCAAACAAGAAAAATAAAATATAATAAGAATATCACATCAAAGTTGGACACGACAATGCAAGAGAGGAAAAGAATCCCAAATGTAGTTGCAAGATCAGAGACCTACTACACATTCTATCACTCAGGATTCCCATAAAAATACCGAGTCATATAATATATGTGCAGAGAATCTTGTCCAGACCCATGTAGGCTTTGTGCTAGCTGATTCCGTCTTTAGGATGTCAAATAAATCTTGTTTAATTGACACAGAGGACCTTGTTCTCCTGGTGACCTCTATTCCTTTAGGTTCTAACATCATTTCTACCTTCTCTTCCACAGGATTTCCTGAGCTCTGAGGAGACAAATTTGATGGAAACATCCCAATTAAACTCCCACTACACATAATGTCTGGTTGTAGGTCTGTGCATTTGTTCATATCTGCTGCTATAAGAAGGCTTCTCTGATGATGACTGAAAAAGGCACTGATCTATGAGTATGGTAGAATATCAATAGGAGCCATTTAATTGATACTTTTATTTTATTTTATTTTATTTTGACCAGAAGTGATGGGTTTCACCCTAGATCTCCAGGCTATCAGTCTCTGGCTCATGGTCACCCTAGCAACACACATATGGGTTCCATCTCATGTAGTGGGCCTTAATCAAATCGACATTAGTCGGCTATTCCAATAAATTCTGTGCCACTATTTCTCTAGCATATTTTGTAGGCATGCCAGATTGTAGGTAAAAGATTTTGTGGCCAGGTTGGAATTTATATTATCTTCCAGGAACAGAGGAGCAAATAGGGATGCACAGGGAACATAGGAGTAAAGTTTCCATATAGGTGCCAGCTCAAATTCTCCAATGTTTGTTAAGTTTTGTGAGTGCTGTCCTTGGAAATTCCCCCAACCAGGTCCATTTGTGGAAAGTGATTCTTTGTCTTAGAAATGGCCTAAAAGGCCAGATCATCAGTCAGATACCTGACCACATGCTACCTGTGTACTTCTCATGAAGTCTGAAGTTACCAAAAATACAGTTCCACTTTCCTTCTGGTATACTTCCCTGCCATGGCCAGATCAGCAGCTTGATACTGGCCCACAAGCTACATACAGCCCGAGTGCCACCCAGGAGGTCTGCAGTAACCAAAGGCACAGAGCCCAGTTGACCCAGAGCCCACTCACCTTCCTTCTGGACCAATTTTACACCCAGGCCTGGTCAGTGGGCCTGATTTCCTCCCACACCCTATAGCCTGTCTGCCTCCCAGGAAGTTCATGGTAAGCAGGAATACAACCTACCTACCTCCCAGGAGTTCCTCAGTAACTAGGGACACAGGAGGCCTGCTCTAACCAGAGACACAAGAAGCCCACCCAAACAAGAGACAGCACTGCCTACTTCCAAAGAGGCTGGCTTTAGTCAAAGAAACCCAGGCTAGTAAACACAAGAAATAAACAAATGGCCAGAGTCAAGCACAAGATCATAAGGAACACAACCCTAGTACAATTCACCACCACCAGTACCTAGTTCTCCCACAACAGCAAGCCATGGATACCCCAACAACACACCTGAATAGCAGTACAATGACATAAAGTTCCATCTCATGAAGATGATAGAGACCTTTAAGGAGGATATAAAGAACTCTCTTAAAGAAATACAAGAAAACAAAGGTAAACTGTCGCTACCCACGTCCGACCCGCGGAATAAGGCAACAACAACTGTGTTCTTCTTCAAGCAGTTTATTCAGCTATCCCTGTACAGCGCGCTTCCTCTCTCTTTCTCTTCTTTTCTCTTGCTTTGTTTTTCTCCCCAGCTCCCACAGCCCCTTATAAGCATTGCCTTGATCCTATCAGCAGCTGCCACGAAGTCACTGCTAATTGGCCACTCTCAATGATGCAAGGTGGGGTGACCTCTTAGCACATACAACTCCATATATGGAGTTATCTTTTCTCTCAAGCAATGCCTATGCCAAGTGCCACTTTGTAATGGTGAGAGTGGAGTCTCATGAAGGAAATAATCATGAGAGATAGAGGAAGGGAGAAACCTAGGTGAGAGATTGGAGAAAGAGAATAAAAAGGGAACAGGACCAGGTAAGGGAGGGAGGGCAGGAGAGGAGCCCCAAGGGCCAAAAACATGAATAGCATGGGGTTGGGGGTAGCAGGACAGGCTAGACCTTATCAGAGACAGGGGAGGTGAGAGACTCAAGGTCAATCGGGGTGACCTTAGCCAAAATGCCCAACATTGGGGAGAGGGAACTCGAAGCGTCCATGTCCAGTAGATAGGCCTCAAGTGGAGGGACAGGGTTACTAATCCATAGTCAAAATTTCTGACCCAGAAATGTTCCTGTTTAAAAGAACTGCAGGAAGAAAAATGAAGAAAGACTAAAGGAAAGACAGTCAAACTCATGGTGGGGCATCATGCCTGACAACATTACTGATGCTATGATATGCTTGCAGATAGGAGCCTGGCATGGCTGTCCTCTGAGAGGCCTTACTAGCAGCTAACCGAGACAGAGTCAGATACTTACACCCAACCATTGGACTGAAGCTGTGAACCCTTATGGTTGAATTAGGGGAAGTATTGGAGAAGCTGAAAGGGAGAGGGACTCTATATGAAGACCAGCAGCCTCAACTAACCCAGACCCCAGGAAGTTCCAAGAGATTGAGCCACTAACCAGGAGCATACACAGGCCTGTCTGAGGACTCTGGCACATATATAGTGAAGGTCTACCTGGTCTGGCCTCAGTAGGAGAAGATGCTCTTAATCCTCAAGAGACTGGATACCCCAGGGAAGGGAGAGGCCTGGTGTAGGGGAATACCTTCTTAGAGGCAAGCGGGAGGAGGAATGAAATGAAGAACTGGGAGGGGGGGGGGGTTGAGAGGTGGGTGGCAATGACTGAAATGCAAATAACTACAATTTTTTTAAAAAGAAGAAATGGCCTGGAAGTTATTAAATTTTTTACTTGGAAATTAAACACCCAATGCCAATAAAAAGAAAAGGGAAAAAAAATGTAAAGCAAAACAGCAACATAAAACTTCAATCCAAAGACAGACATCTATCCTAAGCTAAACCTATGTAAGACCTGAGTTCACTAATGCATTTGGATGATATACATCTGGGTTCATTAATTTGTTTCCATCCTATTCCCCTGATATGACTAAGTAAAGGAAAGTTTTCTTAGAGTTACTTATATGAGTACTCATTCTGTATTACCTATTTTCAAACAATACAAAAACCAGCTTACAATAAATATAATGTAGGTAAATAAGTATATGCTCCATTTCCTTGATGACATTGATGTCTACAGATGGCATGCTCACTAGGAATTTGGGTAAAACAAAATGTGTAACACAGTTAAAGGAGTGAGGATCAGAAATTAAGTGTGCTATTTTCAGAGAAGGGCAAAGTATTGTCATGAGCTGGATAGTGCAGGTGTGAGAAAAATGATGAAAACTGACATATTAATGTATGAGATTATACATCACCAAAACTCTACATTTAAGGGCATAGAGTAGAAAGAGTTTAAAATCAAGAATGATATATTTAGATTTACTTTCATAAAATAATACTGTTGTCACATCCTGAAGAAAAATAAACATTATCCCTGGTCACAGGCCAACCCTTTATACATTCATTCATGTATATATTCAATACATGTTTTACACATCTACTACACTAGGGCTTTGTAGCACATAGTGGAGGTACACTGAGGAACAGAAAATTGATCTGTTTCCTCTCTTCCACCTCCATTTCTTTCTCTTACTCAAGAAATGTTTGACAATTGATAAGGACCAATACAACAATGGTAACAATGCAATCTATAGAAAATTTCCATTGATCATATCCAGATAATGCCATTGAAGGGCAGGAGTTGGCTCAGGCTCCAAAATGCTTGCTGTACAAGCTCAAGAACCTGAGGTCATATCTTGAGCACTCACTTAAAAAGCATGGACACCGGGGACTAAATCACCAACATGGGTCCATGGCTCCAGACACATATATAGCAGAGGATGGCCTTGTCGGGCATCAATGGGAGGAGAGGCCCTTGATCCTGTGAAGGCTCAATGCCCCAGTGTAGGGGAAGGCCAGGTCAGGGAGGTAGGAGTGGGTGGATGGGTTGGGTAGCACCCTCATAGAAGCAAGGGGAGGGGAGATAGGATAGGGGGTTTCCAGAGGGAAAAAATTGGGAAAGGAAATAACACTTGAAATGTAAATAAAGAAAATATCCAATTAAAAAAAGGCATGGACACTGGTATATGTCTATAATCCCAGTGTTGGAAGGGTAAAAGAAGCAGAATGATTGTCAGCTGGCATAGCTAATCAGCAGTGTTCAGGTTCAGTGAAGGTTATCTCTAAAATAAGGTAGAGACCAAATTAACGAAGATACCACAGTGCACATCTAATCTCCACCTCAAATATATTAATGTTCAGATTATCTGGAAGGCTCATTTTGGTGGTACATGTTTAAATGATGAATGGCTTTCATCTAAACGTGATCTACTCTACCATGTATACATTATGATTTGGCTCTGTCTCCAAAACCAGATACTCAATTCCTTGGGTCCTTTCTAAAAACTTCAATTACAAATGCTGTTTTTAAAAGATATTAGTTTTTAAACAATTTCAGAATCATTATCAAAGAGACTTCTTCACTCAGAAACTGATGGGAGCAGACACAGAGGACTACAACCAAACTTTAGGCTGAACTCAGTAATTCCTGTGGGGAACGAGAAAGATTAGGAGGAACCAGAGAGGTTAGGGACACGCCAGGAAAACACCACTCACATGATCAACTGCCTGGGACTCATGGGGGGACTAAAAGAGGTCAGGGAGCTTGTAGGGGTCTGAACTAAGTCTTTGACATATATGTTATGACTAAGTAGCATGGTGTTCTTGTGGGAACCTTAATAATGACACAAGGACTGTCCCTGCCTCTTTCGCCTGCTTATGAGACTCTGTTCCCTCTACTGGTTTTCCTAGTACAACCTTGACATAATGGCACTCGCCTGCTTTTATTATAGATTTTAATGATGTGTGGTTGATACCCCTGAGAGGCCTGATTTTTTTTTTCTTTTTTTGAGGGGAGGTAGAGGTGTGCTGGATTTGGAGAAGAGGGACTGTGGTGGGGAAGAGATTTAAATGAGGATGGCAGTAGAAACTGTAGTGGGATGTAATATATAAGAAAAGAATAAAAGATAGAAATAAACTAAAATAATTTTTGAATGTTTATTTTTCAGCCTAAGAAAAATTATTTCACTTACTCAAATTATGAACAGAATTTCTTCTTTCTCATCTTATTAATAACTTTGGTTTCCATATGAACTATTTGCTTTAAATTTAGGAAGTCAGAGATATGACATTTGGGCCCTATGTTTCCATATTTGTCCACTTTTTCTCATTTTCTGACACTACCATAAGCAATGTTCACTTACTTCATCACTCTAATGCTTGTACAAAGGCAAAAGAGAGAGAGGAATGAAAATTTCCAAGGTCCCATTTGTAACGCTGATTCTACTTTTAATTCTGGTTCAAGAACTTGTCCTATACTATGCAAAATCACATCTTCCTTCATCAGCTTTGTCCTACAAAGCAGTAGCCTACCTACAAATAGAGAAGCAGGAATGAGATAGCACCCATTATATAGGAGTCCTCCAATGGATACAGCTACCTTTTATTGCCTTTACATGTAGATATGCAACGTAAAATGTTAAAATGTTTTCTTTGTTTCCCTTCAGTGCATCACTCATGCCTATGTAATCTGTCTAAAATGTAGTAAAATGCAGGTTACCCTCCATAATGCATGTTGGACACATACTAACAAAAAAAGGACACTGGGATCAGAGTGCACAGGAATTTCATAACGTATCTTTTCTATTTCAGATGTTGTCAACATTTCAAGCAACATTTACAATTATTTGGAGTCATAATAACTAAGTATGATAAATTATTAAGGTGTTGTTTCAAATCTATATGTGAAAAATGTATCTCTGAAATTAGACAAGACACATATAAAACAAACAACTATTACACAGAAATAGCATAGATTTTAACCTTCTTACTACCATAATTATTGAGTGTAACCTTCAAATCATACTTGTGTTTTTATCCTCCTCTTTGTAGCAAAGCTTAGAATCATTAGGTAATATAATTCAAAGATAACTCTAATCTACAAATATTCTATTGAGAGTTCCTCTATTGAATTGGTTTTCTTTTGGCCCCCTACTTCTGGGTATGTATAAAAAAATTTCATGATGCTCAAATGATGTCGAAGGTCACCAAAAATGTGATTACAGCAGAAGGTAATGAGAAGAGCATAAATCAACAAATACAAACACAATTTAAGCCACAATTAGAATGAAAACTCTGATGGATAGCATTGCTTATAAAAAAAAAACTAGACCTAATGTTATACAAAATACGATCTTTATCAACTGACAAAACAAACCAATAGTTGACATAAATCTTAAAGGAACAAAAAAAAATTATTTCTATAGAAATTTAGAAGTCACATTCTATGATGGAAGACTTTTATGTAAAAGGTAAAGGGTTGGATTAAGCTTAAACAATTGTTCTGCTTTGACAGAAATGGATCGTTTTGGGTACAGAGAAAGCTTTTAGAAAAAAAAAAAAAACCACTTTACTTAATTTGAATGAAAGGCTTCTAAAAATAGCACTCGCCTTAGAGATAATGCCGAAGCCTAAGGTCTGAAATTAGTTTCATATAACCAGGATTTGATTTTGTTAGTATTTCCAGGGTGGGTCAATTGCTGTGTAATAAACTCACATTTATCAAGCTTGAAAAGACTGAGGTATAAATGAGAATATCAATTTATTAATTTATAACACAAGTAGATCTAGGAAAGCCAGCTTGGGCAGTTCACATGGTAATAAAGCAAAGAGAGCTGGAGTTTCAAAGGCTTTGATTAACACAGTGCACTGAATGTGTAACTTAAGGCTATGTTGATGATTTAATTAATTTCCAGACTGAATAATTCTCTGGTAATGTTAGCTCAGTCCTTGTATTTGCAAGGGAATCATGTGGAGGTGCCACTTTTGCTGTCATAAGTCGGGTTGAGTTATTCTGGTCCTTTTTCCTGTTTACCTAGTCGTAACAGTCCTGTTCAACATGATTCTGAAAACAGCATATCTTGGATAACAGAGATACTTAATTTTATTCCAAATTTTCAATTCAGTTAGGACTAAAAGCAATGTGAATTATGATGTTTAACTCACAATTCTATATTCAGTAGACTTTATTCGAATGTAGCATATAGAGCTGAGTGTAGTATTAAGATCTATAATGCCAGTATTTGAGAGGTTAAGGCAGCAGAATTAGTATGAGTTTGAGGCTAGATGTGGATATACATTCAGTTCCAGAACATTGTGGGGCTGCAAACAGAGACTTAAAAACAAACAAACAAATAAACCAAAAATATAAAAAACTGGACATAATGAACTATCAGTTGGGATGGGGAACAGGACCAGTTGGGGAGATAGCATGAGAACTGGAGGAATGACTTGAACTAGATTTGGTTATATTTTATATAAATATAAAAATTTAATTAAAAATAAGTATTATTTTTAAAATATTAAGATAACCCTCAATCCATTGCGGCTTAACCTTAATTTTTCATGTGAGTTTTAACTGCTGTTAGTTTATGCTACATTTTTCAGTCCTTTTATTACTTGTATATGCAAATATGAAACCATGTGAATATGCTATTTTTAATGTAATCAAGTTTATTGTAGTGATTTCCAGCTTTCCAGCTTTGTATGTATTATCACTTAGAAATATAATTATATATATATATATGTGTGTGTGTGTGTGTATGTGTATGTATATATACATATATATACATATATATACATATATATATATATATATATATGGACTAGCTTTCTATTATCACTTAGATATATAATTATATATATATGTGTGTGTATATGTATATATACATATATATATGAAAAAAACTCATGCTAACAAATTAATAAGTATCCCCACTTTAGAGCATTGTAAGGATGTATCAAATGTATACATACAGTGCAGTATCAGTCCTTTTAAAATAAAAATTCATCTACATAAAATGGTCACATATTTTGAACTTCTATCATAATGAATATTTTTTCATAGTTAATGAAACTTGATGAGTTAAATTAAAATTTGATTTTAGACTAAATACCAGGTTGAGGATGCACGTCAGTACAGAGGGGGAAAACTTATCTAGCACTCTTGAAACTTTGGATTTTATCCTAGCCTTGCAATAAATAAAAAGGAAGAAAACAGATGAATACTTTTATATAATATGTACATTTAAAATAATATACATATGTCATAGCTTGCATATTTTTAATTTTTGCTTACAAACACTGTTTGGACATATATTTGTAATTCATTTAATGACTTTTCTGATTTTGGTTTCCCATACTTTAAATAATAGAAAGTTTTTATAAGTCTGTGAAGTATTTATCAGATAACGTGCAGGGCCAGCTTTTCCAAGTGTGGGTGCCATTTTTGTCAGTTTTAATAGATAGGGAAGTGTAAGACAATGTTACAATTTTGGGAGAATTACCTACTTAGATAATAAAATCATCAAAATTCCTGGCAGCTAATTACTACTGAGGGATAGAGAATTAGTCTCTTAGGTAATAGCTCCCCCAAAACTTATATAAGACCTAATGATTGTCCCTAAAACCATGTACATACAAGCAATACCAAGTGGACTCAACTGGTCATATTTATACAGTTATGTCTATACCACCATGTAACAATAATTGTACACAAGAATAAATAGATTATAGAAAAATAAAGACAGAACATGGGAGTTTCTAGATAAAAAATATGGAAAGAGGAATATCATGTAATTATATTTTAACTAATTTTTAAAAGATTTATGACATGAAAAACTTTTGAAAATAAAACAAGATATCATAAAGTTAAATATTTAATAAATGAGAAGAAAAATTGGTAGTTATAAGAAAAATAAATCCTCACACTGTGGCACAATTTTGCATTATTTTCCCACTTTAAAATAATTATACTCAGCTATTAAATATGGTAACCCAGCAACCACAGGAGAACTGGGTTACCTGAAAGGGGGGCTGAAAATGAAAAAAGGTAGGGGGCGAGAGAAGAATGAAGCCAAGACAAAGTTCTGATCAAGGATCCAAGTTTAATAATAAGCACAGCATATATAAAGGGAAAAAAAAACACAAAACCCATCCCCTGCTTCAGCTAGAGTGTTATGTAGAGTAAGGTCAGCTCAGGCAGCCAAAACAGCCAAGTTCCCATGGGAACTGCAGCCAAGGCAGAAGTCTCTGTCCAGGTTAAGACTTGTTGTGGCAAATATTCTAGGTCTGCTTAGCCTGGTCAGGGCTGGCAAAGGCCTGCTCAAGGATGGGAAGGCCACAATTAAAAACAATGAATTAGTGAAATTCTTAGGCAAATGGATGGAACTAGAAAATATCATCCTGAGTGAGGTAACCCAGTCACAAAAGAACACACATGGCATGCACTCACTGATAAGTGCATATTAGCTCAAAAGCTCGCAATACCCAAGATACAACTCACAGACCACATGAAGCTCATGAAGAGGGAAGACCAAAGTGTGGGTGCTTCAGTCCTTCTTAGAAAGAGTAACAAAATACTCATGGGAGAAAATACGGAGACTAAGAGTGGAACAGAAACTGAAGGAGGGACCATATGGAAACTGCTCCACCTGGGTATCCATCCCATGTGCAGTCACCAAAGGCAGATCCCGATGTGGATGCCAGGAAGTGCATGCTGACAGGAGCCTGATTTAGCTGTCTCCTTAGAGGTCTGCCAGAGCCTGACATATACAGAGGCAGATGCTCACAGCTAACAATTGAATTGATCAAGGCGTTCCCAATGGAGGAGTTAGAGACAAGACTAAAGAAGCTGACAGGGCTTGTGACCCAATGGGGAAAGCAACAGTACCAACCAGCCAGAGCTCCAAGGGTCTAAACCACCAGCCTGGAAGCACATAGGGAGAGACCATGGTTCCAGCTCTATATGTAGGGGAGGATGGCCTTGTTGGGCATAGGTGGGAGAGGAAATCCCTGGTCCTATGAAGGGTAATACCCCAGTGTAGGGGAATTCAAGGGTGGAGAGGTTGGAATGGGTGGGTGGGTAGGAGTAGGGGGGATGGGACAGGGGATTTCTTGGTGTGTAGGGAAATGGGGAAAAGAAATAACATCTGAAATGTAAATAAAATATCCAATAAAAATCTAATTTCAAAAAATAATTATATACATAATAGGTAGCTAATTAGGTAGTCATTTTGTGGAAATTTGACGGACTTATTTATTCATTTAATGTATATTACATACACATATGTTACATTTTATCTCTCATGTGCATTTTAATCTATGTATTCATTGGTCTAACTAACACTATAGATGCAGCTAGAACACTGCCTTATCAGCGTAAGCTTTCTTACCTGGTTGATTTCCCTTCTACCATGCTGCGGTGAATGAGACAGGGCCCTTGGTGGAGGCTGCTGCCTTGCTTCCTCACCTCCAGAACTGTAAACCTAATATTAAACTCTTAGGTTATGAATATCCATTTTGGAGGATTCTACTTTAGCACAAAAATCACCCAGAACACTCAGTCTTATTTTTACTGCAGCCAAAGGCAGAGTCAAAGATGTGAAGATATAGAGTATGGTTAATATGTTTTCTCTTCTTAAGACTCTACACAGTAAGGTATGGTCATAAAGATCAGAAGTAGAGCCCTTTACTAGCTTGTTTGAAGCACTTGTCTCTATCATTAGTGCAAGGAAATAAAATCAAACCAAAGACTGTACAGATGTACAGTAAATTTCAGATATTATGGATTAAACAATCAATCTGTACTATTTTATGCTATCCCTTTTAAAATGATAGATTTAATTGTAAGTACTCTTTATCTAAGTTCTAGCATCTCACTTTAGTAAATTCTCCATCTTTCGATTAGCTCCACAGAGCATAACTCCACCTGCATTTTCTGAAAGAGATACAACAGCAAGCTGTTTACATAATTTATAACAAGGATTGTATTTATACTGTACCTGTGAAATGCATCTTACCTGTTGGAAAACTAATCCAAATGGGTGAATAAAATTTAGAAAATTTGGCATATAAATTTTGGATAAATATGTGAGTATCTAAGTGGCCCTAAAATGTTAATTTGGGCGGGACTTTGGGGAGTGGAGAAAATGAAGGGGAAAGAGAAGAGGTAGGTAGAAAAAAAACTATAGAGAAACTGTCTATTCTAAATAAGAAATTAAAACAAATCAAAATGAGAGTTTTGAGGGTAATGCCTATCTGATTAAAAATACTGCCTCCAAATGCAGGAAAATACGATTTCCACACATGAGAATCTGCCACAGACCTTATTGGTCATGAAGGCCCCACAGGCAACCATAACAATATAGCCTTTTATCTTTCTGATTAGTTGTCTTCCAGACCTAAATGATACGAAATGATATAGACATAACGTACCATAGTTATAATACGGAAGACTCAAGCTGGAATTGAATGGATAAACCATCTCCCTGGTGGATAGCTTTCAATCTGCTGGAAGGAGCTATTTAGGCTGTTGGAAAAGAAATCAATAATTTTGTCTAGAAGTAAACTTTACAAACTGTAACAGCAGCCTCCTAGACATGATATTTCCACACGTACAATAGTGACACAACTGTTACACAGTAACCAACTGTTCTCTTATTGAAGTGAAACCCACTCCACAAAATTCAACTTGGTTGTGAACTATCTGCAATTTTTATGCATGTTAAAATGCCTGTTATAACGCATATTCGATAAAACCAGGTATGCCCTTTAAATCCTAATAAATTTAAAACAAACATGAATCTAGTACAAAAAAAAAACCCACTTTGGATATCAAATGTTAGAGAAATTATAATAGATTTCAAAGGTTTCCTAAGAACAATTACTTTAACCTTGAAACTCTTTTTATCTATGATTCTCAACAGTGGGTGTCTTTGCAGTAAACACTGTTAGAATTGTCAATTGTCTTCATACAGGCTTCTTATATGGGGCTTTCAGCCTGCCTCTGAAATCTTTCACCAAGTGGACAGCTAAGTAGAAAAGAGTAGTTAAGTGTCTGGATACTGCCATTTAAATGCCAAGTAATATAGGCAATTTCCTTAATTCTGGTAAAATTCAACTCTATTAGCTGAAGAGAAGAACTATTAATTCCTATTATATATGTAAATTATATTATTATCAATATTATTGGTGATAGTATAAGTTCATCTTACATCTTACAACATTCTGTAGTCACTGACTATTCCTTACTGCTTGTCTCCGTCCCTAGGCCTGATTTAGTTTATGGTCAACTCTGTGAGACTCTATTCATGTCATATACTGTACCACAAATTTATTACATCTGATTTCAGACCTCCCTAAATCTTAGAATAAGATCTAGAATGTTCAAGGCAGTCTGATCTAACACAAAATCTAAGGATAGCTCTCTAAACTGAACTAAGACATTTCCAAAAATTTCCCAAGGATACCTACTTTGTAGGTGTAAGAAAAATAGAATTCTGTGCTTAGAACCGAACCTATTATTCCAAGCACCTGTTGATAGTTGGTAGGTGGATACTAGATGTTAAGTGATTCGGGTGATTTAGCATGCCATAATTCTATTGCTTAAAGTGGTTGTCTATGATTAGATTGATTTTTTTCTATATTTGGCAACCTAAAAAGAACTTCAGAATGGCTTAATTAATCCTTGAATCATGTCAATTTTACCCTCCACTGGATAGGCACTAATAATTTGTATTTAATAAAACCCTGTTCTCTCATATCTCCTGCTGGCTTGTGCAGGAGACATACCAAACCCCACAATTTGTACTCCTATTTTAAAATTAGGTATTAGTCACAGCTAGGGGATGCCTATTAATAATCTCCAGGTGTAGGAACAAAGAGGCATCATTTGTTTTAGCCACCTGTACATCTTTGTTCTCAGGAACCTGAAGCTTACAGATTAGTTCATTGATAACCTTCATAAAATGCTTCATCTCTCCCAAGATAAAAATACTATAAGGGGGCTACAACATCTCAGATCATGTAGTAACTCTCTTCCAAAGTTCCAGTCCCAGGAAGTATGGTAGTAGTAGTTTTTTTTTAAATATGAGATAAATTCTCCAGAACACTGAGGTATTTCTCGTCTAAATTAATCACCTACATTTTTCTTTTGCTTTATAAGATGAACAGTGAAAATGAATACTATTGAGTAAGAACTGTTAGGACTTTGAGTGGGGATTGTAAAAGTGCTCTGATTCCAGGACTAATTGAGGCAAACCTGAAGCACATAGCTTTACCATCAGAAGTTTCCGTTCAGACTTTCTGGATAACATATAAAATACAGAGTGCTGTCAACTTCATTACAGGAAAGTAATCTAGCAAATCATTCATCTGTAAGATAAAGTGTCATTTTTTTTCTGCCATCACCTCCAAGACAAATTTATTCTCCAATCAGTTCATCAAATTAACTCATGGAGGAAAATGTTAAAGAAGAGACAGCATTATGAGAGACAATACGCAAGAATTGGAAAACTCTTCACATATAAAATTATATCTTGTGTTGAATCTACCATAGATCTAGCACCTTGTGTTAATGGCTATGTATTTTCAGGACTAGAGGTTCATAAAAGGGGTTCAAATCTGGACCCTCTTTTCTCTGGACAACTAGCTTCACCAGTAAAACTTAGAGCATTTTATCTATCAAAAACTTAAATCATTTTTGGGACACTATGCACTTAATAGTACCATGTGGCTCACAGTCCAACACAGAGTGTGCAATCAAATACATTTTCAAGAATATTAATATTACACAATATTCATTAGGGCTTATATACTAAGTATGTTATTGTTAACATCTTCTAAAAAATGCTTTAACATCACTGAAAAAGTGCCAGTCACCCTTATGACAGTAGATGCATATAATGACTTTTTTTTTTGACAGATTTATCTCTTGTAGAAAAGCAGCTGGTACAATTGTCAGTCTGGCTTTTGTATCAAATGCTATCAGGCTCAGTTAAAAGGAGCATACTTTGTCAGATTCACCAATAGCCATCTTAATAAAACTGCCAATGGTTCTGAATGCAGCTTAGTATTTAAGAAAGTATAACATAAGGACTGGGTTACACATCTTGACACACTAAGAAATCCTTGCAGTCTACTAATGACAATGGCTGTTTCCTCATGTCAATCTTGATAAATAAGATCTAAATATTTTCAGGGTTTGTTCAACTGCCAGTCGACCAAAATTGTGAAAATTAAGTCTATGATATATTTGTAAAGACTTTACCCTTCCATTTTGAATTGTTATGAATTCTTGAGATCTTCCTAGATGAACAGTATAATTCTCATATTTCCTTTCAGTAATATATAAACATTGATACACACATATCAACTATCTGCCTTGGTTGAGTGTATTTAGCATAATGGAGCAGTTTGAAATCTCATGAAACAAACGTAGTTCTTACCACAGTACAATTCCTTTATTGTCTTTAAATGTACACACACACACACATACACACACACACACACACACACACACACACACACACACACATATATATATATATATATATATATATATATATATATATTTCCCTCTGGCTCAGTGCTACTTGTATGTAGGTATTTAGAGGATGTATATCATGCATGTCCTCTTGGTTCTGGGTTACCTCACTCAGGATGGTACTTTCTAGTTCCACCCATTTGCCTATAAAATTCATGATGTCCTTGTTTTTAATGGCTGATTAGTATTTCATTGGGTAAAACCACATTTTGTTTATCTATTCTTCAGTTCAGGGACATCTGGGTTGTTTCCAGCTTCAGGCTATTACAAATAAGGCTGCTATGAACATAGCTGAGTGGTATAGTGGGGCATATTTTGGGTTTCTTCCCAGGAATGGAATAGTTGGGTCTTGAGGTAGAACTATTTCAATTTTTCTAAGAAACCACCAAATTGATTTCCAACATGGTTGAACAAGTTTCCAATCCAACCAGGACCAGAGGAGTGTTCTTGCTCTACAACCTCAAGAGCATGAGTTATTTTTTATTCACTTTACAATCAACTTACTGTCCCAAGTCACCCTCTCCCATAATCCTTCCCTCATCCCCTGTTCCCTTTTCCTCTGAGCAGGTGGGGTTCCCCCTATCCTGGTATATCAGATCTTTACAGGGTTAGGAGCATCCTGACCAGTGAGGATAGACAAAGCAGCCCAGCTAGAAGAACATATTCCACAGACTGGCAATAACTTTTGGGATAGCACTTCCTCCAGTTCAGAACCTACATGAAGAACAAGCTGAACACCTGCTATACTTATGTGCGAAGGCCTAGGTCCAGTCCATGTATGATCTTTGGTTGGGACTCAGTCTTTGAGAGCCCCAAGGGTCCATGTTAGTTGACTCTTATTCTTCCTGTGGAATTCCTTTTTACTTCAGGGCCCACAATGCTTCCCCCTATTTTTCCATAAGAGTCCCTAAGCTTCATCCTCTGTTTCACTTTGGGGGTCTGCATGTCTGAGTCAGCTGCTGGGTGGAGCCTCTCAGAGAACAGCCATGCTAGCTAGACTCCTGCCTGCAAACATAACAGTGTATCATTAATAGTGTCAATGGAATTAGTCTCAAGTAGGGCCAGTTAATTGTTGTCCATTTCTTCAGTCTCTCCTCCATCTCTTGTCCCTAAATTTCTTGTAGACAGGATAAATTTGTGATGGAAAGTTTTGTGGGTGGGTTGATTTCTCCATCACTCCACTGAGGTTCCTATCTGGATACAGGAGGTGACCTTTTCAGTTTTCATATCTCTAATTCTTTTAGTCACAGCTAAGGTCATTCTCATTGATTTTTGAGTGCTTCCAATTATCCAGGTCTCTGTCATGTCTGGAGATGCCCTCTCCCTCCTCACTCTCTTCAGTTAAAATTTCCATTCATTTGCATGGCAATTTTCCCATCTCTTGTAATCTTCTACACACCTGATACTGAACTCTCCTCATTTCCGTTGCCATCCCTTCTCCCATCCTGTTCTTGCCAAGAACCAGCCTGGGCCTGGAGATGGGTTTTGAGAAAGGGGTGTCTGGGAGTGGAGAAAAGAACTCAAAGTCAATTCATGGGTCCAAGATGAATACCCGTGTTGTGCTTGATGCAGCTTTTTCCAGTCTGCTTCTCTCTATGTTCTACTTTCTCTCTAGAGATTTTTCTGTCTGTATTCTGATTGCTTGCTATTCTAAGAGATCTCTCTATCTATGTTCTGCTTGCTTGTGTCAGTTCTCCAAGCAGTTCTCTCTTTTTATCCTAAAAACTCTCTGGGTAGCTCATCTCATGCAGAACACAGGTTGAGTCTTTTATTTTACATAGCAATCCAGTCATTTACTCCATGTTTTCCTTTTGATTATCTTATGAATCAGCATTCCATGACCCCAGCCCTTTGTTTCCTAGGAGACAGCAAGGAGACATTTTTTTCTTAAAATTTCAAAAGAATTTAAAGACCTGTCTGCCTTTGTTAAGCATAGACAATAACCTATTTGGGTAGGACTCTGACCTGAAGTTCCCATTTCTACCATGTCTGGGCCTAACTTTGTTCTGTTCTAGGCTGACCCTGAACTCAGGAATCTATGTGTAAGCAAAAAAAAAAAAAAAAAAACTTAGCCAGGTAGGACCTCCTATGATCACTGCTCCCTAAATCTCCTTTTTTTCTTCTGTAGTAATTTTCTAACAAGTTGGCCCACAGAGCAGCTACTTTTGTTCCTTTAGATTTGTGAATCCCTGTATATAATTCATAATTGTATCTTTATTTTTTGCATAGTTAAGAAATCACATATTTTAAAACTCATGTATTTAGAGTTCTTTTTCATAGCCATAAGGGTTGTTCTAAAGGTCCCAGCATTTACCACTTTGCTGAGACATAGCCACACCCTCGACTCCTGAATCTTGTTGTGACTAACCAACATGGGATCATTAAGGTTAACAGGTAGGACATTCCTCAGAAGGAAAGAATCCTCCACTGCTTGTACTGGTTCCCAAAAATAAGTACATTATTACACAAACGAGTTTTACCCTCAACAGCAGCCATCAACACTCTTGGAAGCTCACACATGGGCCCTGCCCCTGGGGTAGGAACCATGTACTTTTGTCCCCACCAAAGTCACACTGGACACAGCAAGTTTCCTCCTTTCATCAGCTTTGTATAACTATTTTATTCCCCCTTCTAAGTGACATTCAAGTATTTGAGATGTGCCTTCCTTCTTGTTTAGTTTTTCTGAATCTGTGGAGTGTAGAATAGGTATTCTATATTTTATGGCTAATATCCACTTCTAAGTAAGTGTATGTCATGCAGTCCTTGTGACACTGAGTTACCTCATCTGAGATCCATCCATTTGCCTCCAAATCCATAATGTCTTTGCTTTTAATAGCTGAATAATATTCCTTTGTGTAGATGCACCATATTTTCTTTATCCATTCTTTGGTAAGGTACATCTGGATTAAAACTTCTATGAACATAGTACAGCAATTGTCTTTGTGGGATGCTGGAGCATTTTTGGATATATGTCCAGAAATGGTATAGCTAAGTCTTAGAGAAAAGATATTTCCAGTTTTCTGAGAACCACCAAATTAATTTCGAGAGTGATTCTACAACTTTTCACACCCACTAACAAAAGAGGAGTGTCATCTTTAATCCACATCCTTGCCAACAAGTGCTATCACTTGAGTTTTTGATCTTAGCCATTCTGACCAGTATAAGATGAAATCTCCAAATTATTGTGATTTGCACTTCCCTGATGACTAAGGATGTTGCAACATTTTTTTAAGTGCTTCTTGGTCATTTGAGATTCCTCTGTTGAGAAGTCTCTCTTTAGTTCTATACTCCATTTTTAAAATGGATTATTTGCTTTTTTGTGGTCTAACTTTCTGAGTTCTTTATATATTTTGGATATAAAGATGTAGGGTTAGGGAAAATCTTTTCTTAATCTGTAGACTGTCCATTTGTCCCATTGATTTTGTCCTTTGACTTACAGAGCTTTTCACTTTTATGAGATCGCATTCCTTAATTGTTGACCTTAGTGCCTGAACCATTGGTGTTCTGTTCAAGAAGTTGTCTCCTGTACCAAGGAGTTGGTGAATCATGGTCTACTTAAATTTTGTGCAGGGAGTTAAATATGGATCTATTTGTATCATTGTACATGCAAAAATATCATCAGATCTGCACCATTTGTTGAAGATGCCCTTTTCCATTGTATGGTTTTGGCTTCTTTGTCAAAAGTCAAGTGTTCATTGGTATGTCAGTTTATTTCTGGGTCTTTGATTCAATCTCATTGATCACCATGTTTGTTTCTGTGCCAATATCATGCAGTTTTTCTTACTGCTACTATGTAGTACAGCCTAAACTCAGGGATAGTAATACCTCAGGAAGTTATTTTATTGTTCAGGGATTGTTTTAGCAAGTCTGTTTTTTGTTGTTGTTGTTTCCCATATGAAATTGAGAATTGTTCTTTCGAGGTCTGTAAAATATTGTGTTGGAGTTTTGATGGGAATTGCATTGAATCTATAGGTTCCTTTTAGTAAGATGTCCATTTTTACTATATTCATCCTACCAATCCATGAGCATAGGAGATCTTTCCATCTTCTGATATCTTTCTCAATTTCTTTCCTCAGAGACTTAAAGTTAGTGACATACTTGTCTTTCACTTGTGTGGTTAGGGTTCTACCAAGATATTTTATATTATTTATGGGTATAAAGGAGGGCTATTGATCTTATTGAGTTAATTTTATATCCAGTTAAACGTTGCTGAAGTTATTTATCAGATGTAGGAGTTCCCTGGTAGAAATTTTGGGATCACTTATGTATACTATCATATGATCAGCAAACAACAATACTTAGACTTCTTCCTTTCCAATTTATGTCCCCTTGATCTCCTTTATTTGTGTTGTTGCTATAACTAGAACTTTAAGTACTATATTGAATAGATAGGGAGAGAGTATTATGATTTTAGTGGAATTGCTTTAAGTTTTGAGAGAGAACAGATCTTTTGGGACTCCATCTTAAAGAACCTGAGAAGTTGAACTCATGTTAACTAACAGGCCTGTACCTGGCACCAGTTTCCAGTTTATGCCACAAGAGTACATGGGTCTATCAACAGTTTACTTATTATTCCCCAACAAATCTGCCCCTCCAAGTTACAAGTCTGCCCCTAGCACTTCACTTCCTAACCCATCAGGAGAAAAATGGAAGTTAAGTTTGTTGTTTGACTCTCAGCACCAGCCAATTTTGTTAAAGGCCATAATGAGCCTGCAATTAAATGTGTGCCATGCCAAATACCCTCATTCTTGCCTCTATAAATGCTCGCCTAAAAATGAGCTAGAGGCTGCACCCTCCCATTCTACTGCTTTAGAGATGGGGGTGTGGCTCAAGCTATAGCTTGAATAAAAAGACCCTATTGCAATGGCATTGGAATCAGCTCCCTGCTGGTCTTTGGGGTTCACAAACATTTCCTGGTATAACAGTTTCTCTCCATTTAATTTGATGTTGGCTATGGGTTTGCTGGATATGGCCTTTACTGGGTTTAGGTATGCATCTTGTGTCCCTGTTCTCTCCAAGTCATTTAACATGAAGAGGTATTGGATTATGTAAAGGCTTTTCAGCATCTCATGAAATAATAATGTGATTGTTTTATTTCAGTTTGTTTATATGGTGGATTATGTTGATGTATTTTTGTTTATTTAACCACCCCTGCATTCTGGGATGAAGCCTAATTGATCATGATGGATAATGGCTTTGATGTGCTCTTAGATTCAGTTTGTGAGTATTTTATTGAGTACATTACATCAGTGTTCATATGTGAATTTGGTATGAAATTCTCCTTCTTTGTGGAGTCTTTGTGTGGTTTAGCTACCAGGGTGAAAGTGGCCTCATCGAGTGAGTTTGGCAATGTTCCTTCTGTTTCTATTTTGTGGACTAGTTTGAGAAGTGATGACATTAGCTATTCTTTGAAAGAATGGTAGAATTCTGTGTTAAATGCATCTGGACCAGTACTTTATTTGGTTTTGAGACCTTTAATGACTGCTTCTATTTCTCAGGGGCTAAAGGACTATTCAGATAGTTTACCTGATCTTCATTTAGCTTTGATAATTGGTATCTGTGTAGAAAAGCATTCATTTCATTTAAAGTTTTCAATTTTGTGGACTAGAGTCTTTTGAAGTAAGTCCTAATAGTTCTTTGACTTTCCTCAGTATCTCCTTTTTCATTTGTTAATTTGGATACTGTCTCTCTGCCATTTAGTTAGTTTGGCTAAGTATTTGCCTGTCTTCTTGATTTTCTCAAAAAAAAAAAAAAAAAAAAAAAGCAACTCTTAGTTTTGTTGATTCTTTATATTCTTCTCTTTGTTTTTAATTCATTAATTTCAGCCCTGAGGTTAATTGTTGGGGACCGCACTAGCCCCAAGTTGTGGTGGCCAAAATAAATGTCTTGGCCTGAGCAAAATATTGAGGCTCGGGCCAACCCACATTTGGGCGGCCACTGTATCCCCGCCCAAGCTGCCGCTCCGGTCTGCAGGTCGGGGGCTCAGCAAGAGCGAGGGTGACGGCAGATTCTACCTAATCTCTGATGTGTATGAATCTCTCTCTCGTCTCCCTAATGTCTTCTCTCTGCTGTGTCTCCCAAATGTCTGAGATTCGTCTCTGATGATCCCCTGTATTCTCTGATCTCCGTCTATATTCTCTGATCTCTGGTTCTGTCTTCTATAATCTGACTAATGTCTTCTATCGTCTCAATTCTGATCTGTTCTGTCTCTGCCTTTTATATGTCTCACTTCTAAGCCACGCCTCTAAGTTACACCTTTAATCATGCCCTTAGGTCTTGTCTCTAACTCTGATCTCTATAATCTCACACACCTTTAATCTCAAGGTATCTAAACCAAGATTATCAGAGTGTTCTCAGCTGTTGTAGGCTATTGTAATTTAAATCTCATGTCAGGGTATATGGCTCAAGATGGCTGCAAAGCTGATAGCCGCTTTCTGCTAAAAGTCGGCCCCCAACAGTTAATTAGTTTATGCAGTACACTCTTCTTAGGTGTTGTTGCTTCTTTTTTCTCCTTCTAGGGCCTTCAAGTATACTTTTAACTCATTAGTGGGGTCTCTCCAATTTCTTTATGAAGGCACTTAGTGCTATAAAACTTTCCTCTTAGCACTGCTTTCACAGTGTCCCATAAGTGGGGGTATTCTGTGCCCTCATTTTCATTGAATTGCATAAAGTCTTTAATTTCTTTCTTTATTTCTTCCCTGACCCAGTGACCTCTGTGAAGAGAGTTGTTCAGCTTTCAAGAGTATTATAGACCAATGGGGCATGGATGAAGGGTATAGAAGCACTTCCTAATTCTGCAATAATGAGTCTAGTTCTGATTGCACCTGATTCCTGGAGTTTGTGTCATTGATTGCATGCCTTCTTACCCCCTACTCCCATGAACCATCCCTAGGGGCTGGAGGCTAGGGCAACATGTAGGCTTTCTGTTGGTTCTGTTGTTGTTGAAGGCCAGATTTCATCCACAGTGATCTGATAAGATGTATGGGGTTATTTTAATCATCTTGTATCTGTTGTATCTTGCTTTGTGACCAACTATATAGTCAGTTTTGAAGAAGGATCCTTGAGGTGCTGAGAAAAGAGTTTATTCTTTTGTGTTTGGATGAAACATTGTATAGATTCCAGTTAAGTTCATCTGAATCATAACCTAGTAATTCTATGCATTTGTTATTTTCTGTCATGATGACCTGTCCGTTACTGAGAGCAACCATACCCAAGAAGAGTAGGCTGAAGGAAATTATTGAATTCAGTCAATTAGAAACAAATAGAGTAATACAAAGAATCAACAAAACCAAGAGCTGATTCTTTGAGAAAATCAACAAGACAGACAAACCAATGTGTGGGGTTTGATGTGTGGTTTAAGCTTTGCTAGTGTTTCTTTTATGAGTGTGGGTGCCCCCCTTTTTTTTAGGGCATAGATGTTCAGAATTGAGATTCCCTATTGGTCCTTTAAAGGCTTCTATCATCTTTATAAGACTGGATCAAAGATCATCTTCATGTGTTTTAGTTTCATTAGCATATCCAGGATTTCCTGTAGCAGGATAATTGGGCTCTGGTGGTGATAGATAGATAGATAGATAGATAGATAGATAGATAGATAGATAGATAGATTGTGTTTGGACGCTGTTCATAAGGCATCTCTTTTTTTCCCTAGTTTTGGCTGAATGATCCTGATTGCAACAAGACTTCTCAGGAAAATGGGAAGAAGGAGTAGCATGGGCCAGACAGTTGAGATCAGGGTACCAAACTGCTGGCTGTGCTTTAGGTAGAAACCCCTGTATGCTATAAGAAATTGGTGGGCCAATGTCCCAAGCTGGTAGTTCTTTGGTTCTTTCCGGCCTCCTTAGGGTCCTGCAAAGCTCCTCAGGACTGAAGAGTAAGCCTAGACCTAGATAATGGTGTTCATGAAACCATGCACAACTGACCTCTGCCAGCTGTGTTTGGGTGGACCGGACTAGCACTATTATTATTATTTTTTTATTTTTCTAGGTCTGATTATTTATTTGTTACTCTTAAACATTTTTCTTTTTGAGACAGGGTTTTCCTGTGCAGATTTGGCTATCCTGGAACTTTCTTTGTAGATCAGGCTGACCTCGAACTTATAGAGGTGTACCTTCCCCCCCACCATGAGCAAGCCTGAGAGACCTTGTTTACCACAACAAGGTCAAGTGACAGGATCTAGGTGGAATTACCCACCTTGGCTGCCCAGAACACAGAAGCAGAACTGCCCCTGGGCTTGCCTTGAGACATCTCCGGCCATGACCTAGAAGGGACTATGGGTTATCCCACCCATCTGAAACCAGGAGGGGTTGTGGGTTGGGTCTTCCCCTTTAAATTGAGAGCTAAACATTAAAGCTTGGGGCCTTGATCAGAGAACTTTGTCTTGGCCTCATCTCTTCTCGCCCTCCTTCCCCCTTCAATTCCCAGCCCCCCTTTCAGGTGTACCCAGTTTACTTGTGGCCACGGGCGGCTACATAGAGGTCTGAGTCCAGGAAGTGGTAGCACACGCCTTTAATCCTAGCACTTGGAAGTCATGAGCTACCATTACTTGGACTCAGATTTTGAAGTAGAATCTCTTAATTTAGACAGCCTACCTTTCTTGCTAAATTGTTTCGATGGTTTTCTTTGACTTTCATAATTCTCTTGACTAAAAGTTGTGCATATTGTGAAGCCCCCTCCATGCTATTTTTAGTGCATTGTTTCTTCAGAGCAATACATTGCAGGGCTTATGGAGTAACAAGATGTGAATCTTGGGCAGTTTGGTTTTAGGCTTCTTACCTTCTTTTTGCCTGGGGGGAGAGATTCTGACTATAGTGGTGAGCACCATCTTCATTAGAGTGATTAAAAACACTCAGTTTCTACTCTTTTGGGCCCCCAAAGGCAAGGCACAATAGTATCTGTCAGCCTCGGAATAACCCGTTCTCCTTCTTTACAATAATTAAGTTGAGCATGTTTAGATTAAAAACTACAAAGAAATGCAACCCCTTCGTTTATTTGTATGAACTAATTGAACCTAATGATGAAAGTAACTAAAATTTAATTAAGGTTTTATTTTACTCAGAGGGAGAGAAAAGCACCAACTAAATAAGTGAATCTGGCATCATTTCAATAATTATCCATGGATTTCTAAAAGCTTACAGAATACTTCCTGATTCTAAAAGTCCCTGAATCAGGATGACAGCACTTGCTTATTATTACATTTCTCCATCACAACTCAAGCAAAACCATGCATGTGTTCACACTTGGGTGGTTATACTGCTCTTGCTAGTTCAACATTTTTTTCTACTTGTTTTTCATAGAATACAAATAAGTGTATAAAGTGTTCAACTGCTTATTTCTGCAGGATGATTTCAAGATAATCCTAAATTAGTCAACAGAATAAACTGTGACTGATAGAAGTAGTAACTATAAGTTCCAAAATTTAATTGCAAGATAACATCAATGTCCCATAGCATTCCTGTTTTAGTACATAGATCTTACACTCTTTAAATATAATACAGTGGCTAGAATGTATGTCTATGTCTCACTGTAAAGTGACTTTAAAAATTCAGACGTGAAATAAAGTAAATAGTGACTGCAGAAACCTGCTCAATAATTAGCTAAGGTTTGATATGGTAGTATTAATAATAGATAGTCATCTAATACTGTTCCAACAGTCTTGTAGGTAGTGTTCAACTAACCTTGATGGAACTCCTACTTAAATATGAAAATTATTCACAGGAAGGCTGCAAACTTTGCTCAATATCATCTAGAGGATTAGTTCTTTACCATTTTAATGCTGCAACCCTTTAGTGTAGTTTCTCCTGCTGTGGTCACCCCAACCATAATTATTTTGTTACTAGTTCATACATTTGCTAGTGTTACAATTTGTGAAAGTGGTTTTGTTGACCCCTGTAAAGGGATTGCAACTCAAAGGTTAAGAAAGACTGATCTGGAGACAAAGACAACTAAGTTCAGCCATGTATCCTACATAATACAAGATATTTGTATTACACAATTCCTTTTTCATTTTTATATGCATCTCACTAGTCACAAAACACCTATTGGTATTGATATTGTACACTTTGCAGCAGTATGTAAGGATAATATACCAAATTTTGATCCTAGTAGGATACATAGCTGAGAATGTAGTATGGGGTGAGAACTGTAAAAGTTGCTAGTTACCTAATTACCTACTTAATACAAATGCAGAATATTAGCACTGTTCTCTTTTAGTAATGTTATGTGAAAATCAAATTTTCCTCAGGGTGGCATGTTCTTTAAAGAATCCTTGTTGACAGTTTCCTCTGGCCAGCTTCTCTCACATTAACTCAGTGCACCTTCACTTGGGAAAATCCTCTTTACAGCCTTCTCACAGTGTTTTGGCACAAACATTCTTTTCTAACCAGGTATCCCAATTAAAGTTTACACAGTGGTTTTCTATGTGTTTATTCTCTCATGGCCACAAGGCCAATGTGTCACAAAGACTTTTTTTTACCCTTTAGCTGTATCTACTCATTTATATTACAATTTTCCCCAAATCACAGCTGTCTTACTCCAATCATAAAATATTATTTTGTCACACAAAAAGCATCTATATTTTCCCTGCTACTTGAATTTTGTATTATAACAAATCACATATACATATACACACATATACACATATACCACATATATACATACATACATATCTAAACTCATTCATAAACACATGAATAAACACATATACAAAAATACAAAAACATACATAAACACAGATATACAAACACAGAGATGCATGCACACACAAATACTACATATACACATATTGCACATATACCACAAATATACCTACATGCCTATACATACACACTGTTCCCCACATACACCACACATAAACATATTCATATATATTATGCATACCTGTATACAAACACAGATGTAAACATACATAAATACCATAATACATTGTACATACATTGGATATATACATATCATATATATACACATACATAAACACATATATAAGCATGCATACATGCATCTATAAATACACACATATATAAAGAATATATATATATATATATATATATATATATATATCAGTTTTTTTCAAGTTCGTAGTCAAGTAAGTACCTTGACAGAAAACTGAAGCTGTAGGAATGAGATCATCTTTTGATATGTTGACTAGATTATTCACTTACTGCTTCTTATGTTTTAAACTAAACACCGCATTAAGTAACTGGTGTCAGAAGAAAAATGATTTCCTCTTTGAATATCAGTGTTTGTTATTCTGTAAAGTATCAATAATATTCCAATAAACCTAATCTAAGTTCAATTCATTTATCCGTTTGCCAGATGAGTGATAACACCCTTAGGTAATATAAACATACTACAATTACTGTGTGATAATTAAAAACTGAAAGTGAGTTTTAGCTTATTAACTTGTATTACTTTTACATTTCCTATTAAATCTATACTTTGTGTTTCAACTGCAAAGTTCTTAGTGCATTAGTCTGAGGTTTGTGGTAATGTTTCTGATGGTAAGCACAGATCATTTGTAGTCTGTGCTGGTCACCACGGAGCCTCCTGTGCTCTGAAGGTATCTCTGTGGAACAGAAACCTTAATTGTATTTAGCCTGCTATCTCCAGCTGATTTCTGAGTTGACTTGACATATCATGCCTTTTACACTGTGTCATTTTCTTTGTTTCTGCTTAACTGTTTGCTAAGAGGAAAGTCTGGCTCCCCAGGCATTTATTCTCCATTTTCTCTAATAGCCAGAGATCACTGCAGTGTTGGCACCTTGTCTCTCTGAGTTTTGCTTCAGTTAATCTGCCCAGCGAGTACAGTAAACTTTCTACTTCTCATTTGTATTCATCTACCGGTATAATGCCCAGTGAAGATCTCCTTGCAGGCCTTACCCACTACTGACTTGCAAGATTAGTCATAAGTTATTCAGTCTCACAAACTTGAGTATGGATTGGGTTCCAGCTTTATGCCTTTAGCTGTAAGATGTTGCGTAGAATCTTAGCCCTGGGATATATGAGAAAACATGTGGAAACAACAGCTGCACTTGATAGAAAAGAGAGGAAGAGTGGTCTGTGAAAAATAAAAAGACACAGAACTATGAATGAGAACCCAGGCTGACAAATACTGTATTTTAAAGTGTGGTTGCTCGGAATCTGCCCCCACTGACTATTTGATTTTGGAAGGGTCCTAACTATGCATTCTTATATGAAAGAATCCAATCCTGTATCCTACACAATCTGAAAGGAAGTTACATATTTCTCTGATACTTACCATGTGATCTGAGTCTCATCAGGAGCTTAACCTGTCTGAATCTTGACACTGATACAGTAAGAAAAATCAGTAAAAGATGTTTTCAGTCTCCACTGGAGGGGTGGGAGAGCCAAGGGGTAAAGTGGCCAAGATTGATAACTGTATTTATTTGGCTCAGTCTCACCTGGCTTTTGCTGAAACTTCATTATAGATTCTGAGAGATATTGCCCACATTTCCAACAAACTTTTTTTCTCAGTAAGACAATACAAGCCTTTTTGTTGTTTTGAGATAAGAGTCTAGCTATAATGAACCCATTAGGGATGCTGCTACTGATTTACTCAGCATAAATGCAATTTCTCTTCCCTCTTGTCTCTTGTCAGATCGCCTTTTTTAATTCAAATTAAATCCTTTGTGTGCATTTCACAGTGTCTAATCCTATAATTCTAGAAAAAGGAATAAAATGAAAAAAAAATGGAAAAGGAAAACAAAGAATGAGAGAAACAAATGAACAAAGAACATAGTAGTCGCCAGCATGTAAAGAGCACTTAAACCCAAGGTATTATCTAGGGATATTATTGAGGCATAAAAATTATGCAGGGATAAAGAACAGACCAAAATGGGATACTGGCCAAGACTAAATCCTGGGTGTATTCGTGCATTTACATTTCAAGTAGAGGAATCCAATCACATAAAGAAGTCAGAAGAATGCCAAAGAGTCAGCAGAAGTACAAAGATTGAAGGATCTCAGAGGTCAGGACTAGAGGAAGTGACACTTGTACTTGAAAGCCAAGGACAGTTCAAATGAGAGACAGCATAAAAACAACAGGTGGATTAGATACCTCACTGATATTCTGTAACATTTACTAGTAAAATTATCTCTTGGTATCCACAGTACATGGACTCCAGGACCTGCATAGGTACCAAAGTCTGGACAGTCTCAAATCTATAAGTAAAACGGTATTGTGAGGGCTGGACAGAGGGTTCAGTGGTTAAAAGAACTGGCTTTTCTCCCACAGGACATGATTTCTGGAACCCAGGAGGCATCAAATAACCATCTGTAACTGCAGCCTTAGAGGATCCAATGCCATCTTATGGCCTCTGTAAGAATCAGAAACTAATGTGATGCACAGATATACATGCGGGCAAAATACCCATACGCGTAAAATAAAAATAAAACTCAAATATAATTTAAAAATAAATTAAATTGTGTAGTGTTTACACAGAAACTCTCAGGTCTTCCCATATACTTTAAGTCGTCTGTATCTTATTTATAATATCTATTGCAATGTAAATAATCTGTAAATAGGTTTTACACTGTACTGTTTAAAGATTTGTGTCAATAAATAAAACATTTAGATTTCTTCAGTACAGATTCAATATTTCTTCAAATATTTTTAATATATGGTTGCTTGGACCTAAAGACTTGAAGCACACAGATAGAGACTGTGCAAGAGTGAGAGCCAACTGTCAGCCATCAGTGCTCTTCATCTGCTTTCTCTCAGGGGATGGGACACATTAGAATCTGAGAGGAGTGAATGGATGGAATAATTGATGTAGGGGAAGGAACAGTAACTACAGAGATGCAAGAGATCAAATCCCAGAGACCTGACCATGCCTGATCCATTAGGACTCTCCCCGCTCAGAAAATTCAGTCTAGGGGTTGAACATTCTTTCCCAGATTAGTACTTCTCAGTTTGTCCTTGCTCTCCTTAATCCAATAGTTAATGCTCTTCTGCAGGTCTTTAGCTGGATCACACAGGTTCTTTTACTGCTTCACCTTTGTCTAGTTTAATCCAACCAGCCATTTTAATCAGATTTCAGGATCCACAGAGTTATTACTTAACAATTCTTCAAGGACATCCCATTGCCTACTGAATAAACTGTAAATTCTTTCACAAATTGCTTTTGAATTACCCTTCAGAATTAGCACCTGCCAGCCCTTTCTTATGCACACTTAATTGGGTAGGGTGGCTGGGAATGCTGACGGTTCCTCCAGGTGGGAAGTTAAGCTCAGCTGCTGTGGCTCCACGGTTCCTCTCAGCACAGCCCCAGTGACATGAGAAAGTCCTTAGGTTTCCAAAACGGGTTTATTGGCAGGTTTATTGGAATGACGATGATGGTTGAGTCTGGTTGTGCCCATGAAACTCCCGGCAGACCTGAGTTAAATAGGGAAGGAGAGAGGGGGAGGGGTTAGGGAAGAATGCTTAATTGGCTCCACCCTCTAGCCTTCAGGTACCTCATTAGTATGTAAATCTCTCTAGGGCTGAAGGCCTGTTCCTCCTGACTGATGGCCATAGACCTCTCTGTGGAAGAGGCTGTGGAGGGCCAAAGCTAAATACAAAGAACCAGGGTCCAGGAGCAGAGCCATCCAAAAAGTATCTGGGGTTCCTGGCTTATGCTCGACCAAGCACCCAGATGCTTCTCACAGCCCACCGCCCAACACTTAATCTCTAGCATTATTAAAGCAAAGTACAGTTTGTACATGAGGCTGACATGGAGGACAATTCTTAAATCACCAGAAATTGGAGAAATTAAATAAAATTATCCTCTTACAGTTAAACTACAAAATCATAGCATACAATGCAGAGATGTGCAAAGCAGACTGATATTAAAGAGAAAACATCATTTAAATTTGGGGTAACCATGCCAATAATCCAGCAGGGGAAGACAGGAATTACAGAAAATAGTAATTGAGTCTAATTTTTATGAGGTGATGGATTTGCTTTTTCACAATAGAGGACACATGGAATGTAGAACTCTGCAGTGATGATTTACTGTAAAATTGCTCAGTGCTTTCATACTGGTGGTAAACATGACTGGCCAATTTATAGCAATAGCTCACCAAGGCCTCTCATGTTTTAAAGATAAAGTTCTGAGAACTTGTACAAAACGATAGAAATCTGATAATTACTACCAAATAAGATGACTAATGTAATTTGTAACAGCACCAAGAGGTAGGGCATATAAAAGGTGAATGGGCCATGATAATTCACCCTTATTAATGGATTGCTATTATTTTCTAGTTATACAGGGAATTGATTCCTGTGAGGACAATGGATATAAACTTATATATTATGACAGAAGATAATTCCAAGTGTTATGTTGGATAGTTGAGTGATAAAGAATATATATATATATATATATATATATATATATATTCAATATAAATAAATGATAAATGGTTATGAAATGTTTATATTAATTCTGATTTCAATATTATATTATGGAGATGTGTTTCAAAACCTAATATTATGATATTATGTCCCAAATATATGAACATTTCTAAGTTTATCTCAGTTTAAAAGGAAATACAGAAAGCATAAGTGAAGTCAAGTTTCCTGTCTTATACATGCTCACTTGTTATTTAAGTGTAACATGAAAACCTTTCCCAGGTACTAAAAAACATGTTTTTATGTTCTCATACCTTCCAACCTACAAAATGTAGTGCAGGAAATATTTTTTCCTTATAAACTACTTTGTCAAGAATTTTCTACTATAGCAGCAGAGGATGGACTAAGTCAGTAATAACTGATCATCCCTTGGGAAAACCTGCAGCAGCAGATATAGTATACAATACTGTAATTCTTTATGCTTTATTTCTCCATATCTCCCTCTCCTCCTCCGCTACCTCCTCCTCCTCACCCTCCTTCTCCTCCTTCTTTTCTCCTCCTCTCTTTTTTCCTTCCTTTCTTTCTTGCTTTTCTTTCTTTCTTACTTAATTTTACATCTTTTCCTCCTTGCTTGCTTATTTCCTTGCTTTGCAGAAATTATCATTTATTACCAAATGAACTGAAATGATCCAACCACTAATAAACAAGTACTTCACTGTCTTTTTCACAAGTAAAAATAATGTATATACAGCTTGCCCTGATTATAGAATAGTTATTATAGAATCACTATTCTAGAGGTTGAGAAACTTGAAGGAGAAATTAAACAAAGACATTCTATATTTTGACCAAGTCATGCTGTATGTATATATTAGAATATTTCACCAATTTCGTTAATATATAACTAATCTATAACATACACATTTGCACACACACATGAGCATGCACACATGAGCACACATGCACATACTCATATATAAATTATATATATATATTAAACATACTGGAAGAAAGGTGCTATACAGGCTGCTGTAGTTGGGAGCTGACAGCAGTAGTCTTTTTCAGCTGTGAACCCCATGAACCAAAAGAATAACCTGACAAGCAAGATGTGCCCATCTGAGAAACAGTGATTGTTTGAAAATCTGACAAGATTGTATTTGAGATCAACTCCATTGAAAATAACTCTTGCTTTATAATACAAGCAAGGTTAACCACCTATACCTAGTGAGGTAGTAGTTCAATATAAAAATTTTATTACTGTTGTATGTCTAAATTGACACAGTATCAAATGGTCTTCCAAATCTCTATGTTAGTACCTATAGATGAGTTGGTTTTAACAATAATCAAAGAAGTTTCCTTACAGTGTTCAAAGGTAAATTTGGAGAATCATGACTATCCAAGATGCTGAGAATAAGTGACAGTTAAGGATGCAAACCTATATAATGCATGTAAACTACTCTTAGACCCAGAGAAAATTTCAGAAGAATTCTCAGGAAGAATGTGAGAACCAGAAGACAGGGCAAAGGGTTGCTGATGCCATTCTTAATTCAATATAATCCTTACAATTCTGAGGTCACAACTGCGTTTGTGCTTTGTCTTCAAAAAAACACTAAATTTGTTACATAAGCAATGCATTTCCTTCTTCTTCTACCTGTACATAGTTCAGTGTGGGTTGAACATCTTGTGACTTGTGGGAGTACAGGATATCTGTTCACAGTTTTCAGTGCTGTAAACAAATCCTTAGGCTATGACTATGGGGCACAGAAGTACACAATTGTTTTAGAAATTCTTAGTGCCAATGTAGAAACAGCTCTTCAAAAATATCTCAACAGTCATATATTTTGGGCCTGGGTCTGAGTCTGGTTAGTTTTAGTGTGTGATGCTTGTTTTATTTCCAAAACGTTTTCATGAAAATATTTTAAAAATTAAAAGAAAAAGACGTCTCAAGACATCTTATTTGCCCATCACTATTTTTTATTACACTTTACCTGGTTTCCAGTGAGAAAGATCAAAATATTAGCTATAAATTTATGAAAATAGTATGTTGCACATTTTTTAAAGTAGAGGCAGACCTCAATGGAGTACAGCTTTGCATCCATGGTATGTAGAGAAAATAGCCTAAACAAATCAGTAGCCTTTCTCTTCTCAAAAAATAAACAGGCTGAGAAAGAAATTAGGGAAAAGACACCCTTCACAATATTTACGAATAATATAAAATACCTTGGTGTGAATCTAACCAAGCAATTGAAAGATCTGTGACAAGAACTTCAAGTCTCTGAAGAAAGAAATTGAAGAAGATCTCAGAACATGGGAAGAGCTCCCATGCTCATGGATTGGCAGGATTAATATAGTAAAAATGGCCATCTTGCTGAAAGCAATCTACATATTCAATGCAATCCCCATTAAAAGCCTATAAATTTAAAAGAGAAACAATCTGTTCTTCACTAGGCAATAGGAAATATACACTTGGGAAAAGACTACACCAGACAAAGTTTCAAATCTATGGAAGTACAATCTTCCTTGAGAGGAAAAAGCCTGAATTGAGAATGCAGCTAATGTGGTTCCCCAGGGTCAGCACAGTGAAGCTGACACAGCTCTGATGAACAGAGCCATCAGACATCAGAGCTGACAACACAACGTGGCAGCAGTATCAACGTGATGACAATTTTGTTGGTATGAAAAATGCAATAATGATATGGGTCATGGAGTCTGGCTCCATGGTTTCAGAGAATATATAAGACCAAGCACTGTGTGGCCTGGTTTAAGTCCAGCAAGGATGCACTAAGACACTGCTGTCTGAACCTTGAAGGAGAGCTCTAAGTTTCAAAGGAGATTCCAAGATGGTGACGATGCTAGAACCATGGCACATCAGATGAGGAACTCAACTCTAGGGAAGGGTTGTGTGTTCTATAGGTATTAGAACTATAATGGTAGTGATATTTCATCCTACTGAAACCTACATGGTTCCATCTTGGGTCCTATATTTCCAACAAGGAATTGAAACAGTTGGTGTGTTTTTTTTTTTTCTCAGTTTTGTTCTTTTGTTTGGTCCATTGTTTTTTGGGTTTTTTTTATTTTTTTATTTTTTTTGATATGCCCTAATTTTCCTCCTTTGGAATAAAAATGTGTCATTTTATGTTGCAATTGTATAACTTGATTTGACAGATTGCCTTTAGTTTCAGATGTGACATGAACCGTAGATGTTTAAATATGGCTAGAATTATTAAGGACCATTGGGTCTTTAGAAGGTGTAATTAATGTAAATTTCCATTGCAAAATTATCATAAGTTTATAAAGGACAAAGAATGGAAAGTGTTATTTTAGAAGCGATGTGTTTTGGTGTCTGGTTGCCGAGTAGTAGAATTATGATTCTTGGAAATGAATGTGAAATTGACAGGAATCATTCAGAAGACAACCATCTTAGCACACCTGTGAGAGATTTTACTTTAGGTTAGCCTATAGGCAGGTTTACCACCATGATAGGTCCTACCCTGAAACTGCTGGAAATATGGACATTCCTCTTTTTAGTTGGTTTTCTTAGGATATTTTTATCTCAGCAAAAGAAAAATAATTCAAAGAGCAATCTTTCAGGGAATTAGGTAGCACAAATGGACAGATGCTAACATCAGTTATGAAACTCTACTCCTGAGAATATTGACGTTAAGACATTTTCCCTTTGTTAACCAGTTTCCTTTCCTATTACAAATTCTTGATGTTCATACATTTTCCTGATGTCACCATCAAACTAAATGCTATGAGTTTTTATACATATCGTGTGTCTTGTAATCCTAAGATTCTCAGCATGGAAAATAAGACTTAATTCCACAGTTAGATTCCCTCTTTTACCTAAAATATCATTGCTTCCTATAGTTCTGTTTGTAATAAGCCATTTTTACATGTCTGCATTAACTACATGTTTCCTTCTCTCTTATATAGATAATATTGGACTCTCTTGGCAACCAGTGGATTTGCTCTGCTATTGCAGGGTGTTACCAGTGGTTTTACTCATGAAAACATAGCCTGATGTCTGTTTGATGTATTGGTACAGTGCATTAAAGGAATCCATTTACCTTAAACAAAGATTTTCTCCCATCTATATATGTTAATAAAAAGATGACTTACAAATAAATAAAAGCACATTGCATTACAAGTCATTTACTAATTTCTCATCAGATATCATGAAAAAATTTATGTAGAAATCAAGTATTAACAGAGAATTTATTTAACAAGGGAAAAATCTAAAAGCAAATTGAGATCTAAACTAAGTGAATTGTGGACTTGATATTTTCAATAAAGACATACTTAAATTATTGGACAGTGTCTTAGTTTGGGTTTCATTCCTGTGAAGAGACATCATGACCAAGGCAATTGTTATAAAGGCAAACAATTGGTTGTCATGGTAGGAAGCTTGTAGTCATGGTGCTAGAGAAAGAGCTGAGAAGTCTACATCTTGATCAGAAGGCAGCCTGGAGGAGACTCTGATTTCACACTGGGCAGACACTAAGTATTGGAAATTTCAATTTCTACCCCACAGTGATGCACTTTGTACAACAAAGCCACACCTACTCCAACAAGACCACACCTCCTAATGTCATACTTTCTGATACTCCTAGTGTCATACTTTCTGGGCCAATAATTAAAACACATGTGTCTATTGGGGCCAAAGTTATTCAAACCATTAAAGATAGTAAATCCTATTATATGTTTAGTAGATAGAAATTTATAAAATCCTTGATTCTCATGTGATCATCAGTCTACAATGCAAATGCAGCTGTCATATCTGGCAAACAGTGAGAAATATGTCTTATTAAGAACAATTAGGATGCGGAAATTGCTTCTCTGATTGCCCAATTGTAAACACTAAGTCTTTACTTCAGCTGGCATTTGGAATCCACCTGCATTTAGATGCATATGAAGATATGAGAAGTACACAAACATCTGTACAGGAAGTAAGTGGGAGGCAAAGAAGATGTTCTTTGTCATGTATTTTTAAATTATAGACTAGCATGATAGGTATGGTTCTCTGCTGGAATCTAGTCAGCAGGATTATATACTTCGATAGTCTTAGTCTCACTGATAATGTAGTATCTATCAATTTTATAATAGTATAAAGGATATATGCATGTCTTGTCCAATAACTTCGTTACATTTTGATTTTTTTTATCAAGTTGAGAATATGTGGTAAAGAACTCTGTTATGATGCTGGGCAGCAGCAGCCATCTGTTTCTTGTCAAGCAAGTGATCACAAGGGGAAATATGTGATACTCTACAATGTAATGTACCAATGAGGTGTTATTTTGATAGTCTGTGCGTTCTACATGAATTTTTACTTATTTTACCTTCTATTATACTAGGTTTATTAGGATGTAAGTCTATCATGAGTCTAGAGAGAGGGAGAAAGGGAGGGAGCGAGGGAGAGAGACAAACAGACAGATATTTAGGAGATTTGATAGACATAAATCTGTAGCGAACATCAGTAACCTTAAGACTCATTTTACCTTAGTCTGTTAAAATCATTTAATTAATTACATAAAGCCTACTTATTATAGAGAATGATCATTTTAGAGAATCATTAGCTTTACTTGATTCCATTAAATGTTAATCTCATCCAAAAAATATCATACAAATATGCAAGAAAACAGTTGACAGAACACATGTGTACCATAAGCCAACAGAGCTGGTAGCTAAAATTAATCATCACAAGTGGTTACACCTTCTTATAAGTTTCTTCTTCATAAAACTATGATGTAATGAGATTGGGTTCATTCTAAAATGTTTAAACTTTACTAAAGCAGCATAAATAGAAAATATAAATTTAGGAAGAAACACTGGTCAGCTCAGTTACAGATATTACAATATGAAAATTCCCCGGGGAATACTAATAGGAAGTTCAACTTTAGGAACCTGAATCATGAAGACACTTTGCAAAACCTGGTTGTCTACTATAACCCTCCCAAATAGCATCAGGTAGTCAGTTTGCTTTTCAGGTGTGTTAATATATCAGGGCTTGATGTGGTGGGAAACCTGGGTTCTGTCAGTCCCAGATATCATTGGCTTCTGTTGCTTATGTTCTTGCACTTTCCCCTCACCATCTGGTTATTTCTTGTGTTAATTGGCCTGGGTGTCTCTAATTGGAACCTGGGCCTTCTTGGAGGCAGGTAGAGCTCTGTGAACTGGGTTAGAGCAGGCCTCCTGGGAGGCAGGTTGAGAGTGGGAGTGGGAGTGGGACACCCTTGTGTTCCTGGTTAAAGAATGCTTCCTGAGTCCCTGGTTATGGTAGACTTCCAGGGAGACAGGCAGGCTGTGGGGTAAGGAAGATGAGCAGGATTGCCTGATCCGCCCAGGGGCCGTAAGTTTCATTCTCCTATCAGCATTTCTTATGTAGCTTGTTCATAATCCTTATGAGTTGTATATTTGCCACTGTACTTTTATTTGAACTGGATGCATGGCTTATGAATTTGCATAGTATTATACTGAAACTAATTCCAAAAAGAGGGAGAAATTGATAAATGTAGTTTTTGGAAGAATTCCATCTTTGTAAGCTACAGTTCTCATCTATAAATGTCACCTATTTTCATTTTTTCCTGTTCCTAAAGACATTAAGGGGAGGAGCACCATAGTGTTTCCTGACATGAGAGACTAGGGGATGCTTTATGTAAGTTCCTTGGAAGCTGTTGCTCGTACAGTGCTGCTGCCTACTTCATTTATTAAGACTCAGCCTCTGTCTGGATGTTCAGACTCTGTAATAAGTACCCTGTACAGATTCTCTAACTTATGCTTCAAGCTTTAGTTTGAAAGTAGTGAGGCAGTCTCTGCAGCCTCATATCATTTTAATGAATGGAGGGACCGAGGTCTATTTCTTGTAATACGATAGGTTTTGAAGTAAATTCTCCCAGTTAAAAACAACCATAAGTTGGGAATCCAGATGGGCTTCTGAATTCATCATTAGAACGGCAGGAACTATTAGACTGCAGAGAAAATAAATAGCAGCCATAGACTGTATGGAGGACTTCAGGTTGGACTAGAGGTGTCAAAATAACTAAGGTGTTCATTTAAAGGCAGCTATGAGAAAAGAAAAGGATTTGGGCTGTTTGTCTTAGCTGAAGGCACTTTAAATAGAGAGAAGCAATTTCAGATTGTATTTATAAGCTTGGGGAAAGAATTAAATGAAATGTCTTTAGTTTCTTTGATAGCTCTTTCCATGAACTTAGCCTACGTTTTATTTTATGTCATTCTAAGACAATCTTTTGACCAAATGAGTTTTACCAGAACAGGATACTTCAAAGTAGCATTAATTTTACCTTTCTCTAAAGGATGTTTATTCCTGTTTATTCTCATAATGAATGGGTGCAATTTTCTTCTGCTATTTGAAAAAAGTATGACACTACTTTACTTCAGAGTGATAATTACATGCATTCGATAACCAGGCTATGTACTGAAGATTGATCATAACATCTAATTTCTATAAACATTTAGGGAGATACCCCTGCTCTACCTGAGGCTATGCCAATATTCAGGACTCCAAGTGATACCCAGTCCACAGATATCCAACACTTCCTCAGAGCCCAGCCAACTTTACACATTAGCACAAATGCCATCCCAGACTACTAACCACACCCTTCTAAATTTTCAAACATCATAGATGAAGAAAATAAGATATTCCATGATGAAACAAAATTTAAGAAATATCTATCTCTAAATACAGCCCTACCAAAGATCCTAAAAGGTAATCTCCATACTAAAGGAGTTAACTATATCCAAGAAGATTTATGACTTAAATAATCTTGGGGACAATTAAAAGAAAGGAACTGTGAACACACATATACTCACCACCACCAGCAGCACCATCACCACCATCACCACCACAAGAACAGCAGCAAGATATCAGGAAACAACAATTGTTGATCACTGATATCTCTCAACATCAATGTTCTCAATTACCTAATGAAAAGGCAAAAACTAACAGTGAAAATGGTATTCATTCTTCTGTAGCTTTAAAAAAAATCTCAATGGAGAGACATCACCTTAGAAAACAAGTGTTGGAAAAGTTATTTCAAGCAAATGGACCTAGAAGACAAGTTGGTGAGCCATTTTAATGTCTGACAAAATGGACTTCAAACAAAAACTAATCTGAAAAGATAGGCATGAGCACATACCCATCAAAGGGAAAAACCTACCAAGAGAAAAAGTTTGTAAAATAAACACTGCTACAACTTAAACCCCATTATTGACCCTCACATACTGATAGAGACTTTAATACTACAATCTTACCAACAGATAGGTCATCAAGGCAAAAAACTACAGAGATACTCTAGAATTAACTGAAATTATAATCCAAATGTACACAACAAATATTTATATGACATTTTACCCAAACACAAAAGAATATAACTTTTTCTCAGCACCTCTTAGAATAGTCTCCAAAATCTAACACATATTTGGACAGAAAGCAAGAATGAATAAATTCAGAAAGGCCTTTGACAAAATCTAAACTCTTCACAATAAAAGACTTGGAGAGTTTAGGGATACTAATGACCTACTTTAACATAGTAAAGGAAGTTCACAGAAAGCACATAATCAACATCAACTTAAAAGAAACAGAACTCAAATAATTACACTACAATTAGGATCAAGAAAAAACTGTCCATTTTCTCATATCTATTCAAGAGGGTACTTGAAGTCTTAGCTATAATATAACTTAAGGAGATGAATGGGGCACAAATTAGAAAGGAAGAAGATGATTTATATCATTTGCAGATGATATCATAACATACACAATTGACCCAAAACTTCCACCAGAAAACTCATAAAGCTGATAAACATGTTCAGCAAATTACCTGGATACAAAGTTACCTCACAAAAGTCAGCAGTCCTACTATATACAAATGTTTGAAAATTAAAAGAAGGATAAAACACATTTCACAATAGTGTCAAATAATATAAAATATCTTAGGGCATGTGCAAACAAGCAAGTGAAACACTTGTATAATAAAAACTTCAGGTAGTTGAAGAAATATATTGATGAAAATATCAGAAGATGGAAAAGTTTTACATTCTCATGAGTTGGTAGAATTAACATAGTAAAAATATCCATCTTAACAGACGTAATCTACAAATTCAATGTAATCACCATGAAAATTTCAACTCAATTCTTTAAAGACCTTGAAAGAGAAATTCTTAACTTCATATGGAAAAACAATTTCCCCAAACAGCTAAATCAATCTGGAATTGTAAAAGAACTGTTGGAGGTATCTATGTGAAGTTGCACTACAGAGCTACATTAATAAAATTGGCATTGTATTGGCACAAAAAAAGTGACATGTTGATCAATAAAATTGAATTGAAGACAGAGATATAAATCTGAATATCTTTGAACACTCAACTTTTGATAAACAGGTCAGAAATTTACACTAAATAAATACAGCATCTTTAACAAATGGTGCTGATCAAAACTAAGTATTAGCTGAACAAAACTTAACTTCAAATGAATCAAAGACATCAACATAAAATGAGATATACTAAACATAATAGTAGAGATATTGGGGAATAGGCTGGCACTCATTGGCACAGGAAAAATCATTCTAAACAGAAAATCCTTTACCACAGGCACTAAAATCAACAAGTAATAAAGAGGACTTTATAAAAATGAGAAGTGTCTGTATAGCATATCACACTATCATTCACATAATACAGCAGGCTACTGAAGTGGAAAAGAGTTTTACCAACTACACATGTGGTAGAGAGCTACTATCCAAGTTATAAAAAGAACTTAAGACACTACATAACAAGAAAACAATCCAATTTAAAAATGAGGTACAGATCTACTCATAATTCTAAACAGAGGAAACTGAAATTACTGAGAAACACTTTTTTAAAATGTTTAAAATACTTTCTCATTATAATAAAGAAAACTGATACCACTATTATAATTCCTGCCACACTTGTTAGAATGGCTAAAATCAACAAAACATGTGGCAAGATGTGGATGGCAAGGATGTGGATTAAGAGGAGGACTCATCCATCACTGGTAAGAGTGGCATTTCTTCCAAAAAGTTGAAATTGATATAACTCAAGATCCAGTTACATCACTCTTGGGTCTATACCCAAAAGAGTCTTCATCTTCCCACAAGGACACCCAGTGAACCATGTACATTGCTGCTCCACTCATAATAGTGAGAAATTACAAACAACTCAGATGTTCCTCAACAGAAGAATGAATAAAGAAAATGTGGTATATCTACATTATGGAGAATTGTTTAACCATTAAAAGAAAATGACATCATGAAATTTTCAGGCAATTGGACAAAAAACTATGAGGTAAATCATCCTGAGTGAGCTATACCAGACTTCGAAAAAGAAATATTGTATACATTTACTTGTATGAGGATATTATCTGTTAAATCAATGAAAACCATGTTCCAGTCTGTATTGCAGAGGTTATCTATAAAGTAAGAAACTAGAGTGAATATATACATCTCATTAGGGAGGGGAAATAGAATGAATAATGATGTATGGGAACAGGGACTGCAACAGAAGAATCAAGTGGAAAGGAGAAACGAAGATATTGGGTGAAAATACAGGAAGAGACAGATAAACTGACAGAGCATTTGAGGAGTAACATGAAAACTTACTTCAGTAGAATATTCTTTACATATATATACATATGATAAGATTTAAATGAAATCACCAAATAATGGGGATACAGAGTACCAACTGCACATCTCTTGTTACCAAATGAAGCTTCCAGTACCATGATTGAGTCACATCTAATTGAATTGTTGGCCAAAGGTTTCCCATGGGAATCCACAAGCATCCCAGGCTATTGCCAAGACTATAGGTTGTTCTCCACAAGTGGAAAGGCCCTATTGCTGAAGATGATACCTACACAAGCCTTTGAGCATGGAACTGTTAAGCCCGTGCTTACAGTAGAACCTACATCACCACAAGCTAGTGCCATTGGTATGGGGAGGTACTGTAGAAGTCACCAAAAGAGAAATATAAATGATAACCCAGCCAGCAAACCTTTGATCTACAATGCTGACCAGCCTGAAAATTATACTAGGATAACAATGGCACAAAGTTTATGGACATTACCAACCAATAACTGATTTGACTTAAGGTCTGTTCCACAAGATGAATTTGCAATACCAAGTGGCCCATGGATATAGGGTTAAGCCAAATAATACTGGTCAAAAAGAAAAGACAAAATGGAAATGGAAAGAGAACGAGAAAAAGGAAATGAAAAAAAAAGTAGTGATGAATTGACACCTAATGATATTCTGCTGTACTCATAGATCATTGCCTTGATCAAACATCATCAGAGAAGCTTCCTCCTGCAGCAGATAGGAATAACCCACAGCCAGATGTTTACACAGAAGGTCTTACACTGAATTGGAATGCTTACCCTAAATGGAATATTTGCATGAAAAACCTCTCTTAGAGTTCAACAACCCTGCAGAAGAGAAGGAAGATAGAGTACAAGAACCAGCAGTGTTAGAAGACACCAAGAATGCAATGCTCTTTAAAACAACATGAGCAGAGCTCACATGAACTCACAGACTGAAGTAGCATGCACAGGGCCAACACAGGTTTACACCAGGTCTTCTGTGCTTATATTATTACTTTTAGTTTAGTGTTTTTATGAGATTCCTGAGTATGTGAATTGGTGAATTTCTGAATTTTGAGTCTTTTCTTGTGAGCTTTTTCTTCTGTTGGTTTGTTCTGTCCAACTTCAGTGTGATAGTTTTTATTTATTTTATCTTATTATAACTTGGCTTGCTATGTTTTTTAAAAAAAAAGATGTATCACTTTTTAAAAAGTGAGTGAGTGAAAGAAAAAGAAGGAAGGAAGGAAGGAGAAAGAAAGAAAGAAAGAAAGAAAGAAAGAAAGAAAGAAAGAAAGAAAGAAAGAAAGAAAGAAAGGAAGGAAGGAAGGAAGGAAGGAAGGAAGAAAGAAAGGAAGGAAGAAAGAAAACCTAGATGCTCGAGTAATGGTTATCCATGGAACTATCATGTATACCTCCTTGTATAAGAGAAAGAAAATCAGTTTTCTTCAATGGAGTGATACTGGTTGTGCAAATCATTTCAGGACAAATTTAGTGTTCCAGAATAGTTACTTGGACAGCTAATAATGGAATCTGTGTTTTCATGTACCTGTTTTTATTTGGTTACAGTTTGGTGCTTGTTTTGTTTTTTTCTTTGGGGTGTTGTTTTATTTTGTTTTCTTAGTTTGGGCTTTTGTCATTATTATTACTGTTGTTGTATTAGAGTTTTGTTTGATTTTGAGAAAAAATTGGATTTGAATGAATAGGAAGAAAGAAATGATCAAGAAGGACTTGGAAAGCAGAAGAGTATGATCCAAATACATTTAAATTGAAAAATAGTTTAAATAATAATAAGAAAAAACATAATAAGAAAGAAAAAAGAAAAAACAATTTGTCTTACAGGCTTTGCTGCAGCCAGAACCTATAAAGGCATTTCTCAGTTTAGTTCCCATCTCTTGAATGACTCTTGACTGTGTCAAGTTGACATAAAACTAGCCAGTACAATCAGTCATAAAAAATATTTTATGCATAGGTACTAACAAAAGAGAGAAATGAGTTTAGCAAGATCTTACCTTCAATTCTCATCTTTGATAATGAAAATAGGATTTTGTTTTTATTATGTGAAAGCTATCTTATAGAGAAAAATGCTACTCCTCCTTTTATAAAGATGTTCAGAGTGTTTTCAAGTGTTTTAGCCCAAAATAATGCTTATGTCAAAGTGGTATGTTTTGAGGCAGTGTGTTCTGCTGCTGTTAGCTAGATGATACTTCTTCCTGGAATTAGACTGCCAGAAGTTATACAGGGTGGCTTGAGTCACATGGTTCAGGGTGGTTGTTGGTACCCTGAAGACTAGAGAAAAGATCAATTAAAAGGCATCATATTTAAAATATCCAAAGATACCCTAATAATTCTAATGGAAGAGCAGGAATGATTACATAAGCAAAAGAGATAGGGGGCATCTGGTAGTTTCTCTCAAAGGAAACATTTGCACTGAGGAAATAGATATATAGATAATTTATTAAGCAAACATTTACTAATTGTCCACATGTATGCTGAGGCTTTCACACCTGCACACACACACACACACACACACACACACACACACACACACACACACGAACACATGCATATATGTATACACACATGCAAAATAATAATAATGTAATAAAAATCTATTAAAACCTTTAGGAGATGAATTTTGTTAATTTTGCCTGTGTTCTTCTACTCATAACTAAGGAAACTACTAGCTCAGGCTCTTCTATACAACCAGAGCTTCATGCCAACAACTTTATTTAATTTTAACCACACATCATCACAGTCCTCTTTACAAACACAATTGCATTGGGAGGTAAGTTCTTGACATATAATATGGAGAAATTAAGTCTGTAATGGTGAATCTATGTACTTTTAAAGTATTATCAGGGACTCGAGTTTTTTGGAGTTTTGAACTTTTTGTTTTCAGTTTTCTAGTTACTTAAAACAAATTCAGCTTATAATTTCTAATCATATACATTTCTACTAAATGTTTGTTGTCTTTAAGCACATCTCAAAGGTAGGATTCACACTAATAATAATAAATCAAAAAATGATCATTTATAGGAGTATAAATTTATATTGGTAAAGACTTTTAATACTAAATAAAACCCAAGTCCAAAAGTATTGTAATTTCAACTATCCACATAGATTTTTCAATTTTCTTTCAAATCTTCACTGACTGAAATCTTTTAAGGCTTAGCAAAAGAAAACATTTATTGTTTTGCACAGTTCTGAAGGCTAAATCAAGACACTAATCAATTTGATTTCTGGTATAAATTTATTTTTCTCTTTCTTGTAGATATCACATTCTCCCATGTACCAATGTAGTTGAGAGATAAAGGACAGGATTGTTGGTGTTACTCCATGTGAAGCCAGTGTTTAACCCTAGTGACCACTTGGTAATAAAAGAGAACGAGTGTCTCAATGCTTTCCTTTGACTTCAAAAAATAATACAAACCGAAGAAGCAGGATTTCACACTTTTCTTACTTGTATATACTTATTTTTCTAATGGTACCGTTAGCACTTTAAGCCAATTGTATAATATTCAAGATAATACTGCTATTCAAGTTACAAGTACTCGAGTGGTGTCCATTCCTTAACATCCCTTTGTTGCTTCTTTTGCCTCTCTGCTTGACTCTATATAAGGTATAGATTAAAATGTTCTTCACTGTAACTTAGAGCTTAGGAACCCTTTGTTGAAGCCCTTTCAGCAGGTGTTCAGAACAGGCTGTGATCAAGTTATTATTTCCACTCCTGCCATTGAATGGCCCCTGAGTGAAATTGTCCCATCACTAAATTTGTCAGTAGTTTCCAAGCCACAATCTTGACTGCCATGTGCCTCCGAGCCACTCATTTATAGAGGTCTCATATTGACTCATCCAAACCTGCTGAACTCAGATTTTCTTCATTTTTTTTTTCCTAACTCTGCTTTTTCAGAGAAGCATTTGAAGTCTAGGATCCAAGTTCCTTTCCCTTGCTAGTTCTTCATGGAACATTAAGTAAAGAGAAAGAAAAGAAAGAGAAAAGAAAGGTATGAGAGAGAGAGAGAGAGAGAGAGAGAGAGAGAGAGAGAGAGAGAGAGAGAGGAAAGGAGAAAAAAAGAAGGAAGGAAGTGGAGGTAGGGTGCACATGTTTTTTAGTTGCTGCTTATCTCTAAATTGAGCTTGGTGAGTCAGCCAAAGGAGGTCATCAACATTGTAAATCCTTCAGCTCTTTCAACACAAAATGTTAGACATCCAGTTGTGAAAAAAAAGAAAGTTTGTTCTCCTGGATAGAAGTAAACATTGTTTTATTATTTTTCCATCTTTAAGTAATAGGCTGGGTCTAACGTGAAGGAGTGACCTTTATTGTTTTCCCTATTTAATTTTGAATCATGTAAAGATTATAAATGTGACTCAAGCCCCTTCATGAAATATGATATGGATGTGGCTCTTCTCTCTCTCCTGCTCAACACCTCAAGGATGTTGTCTTTCCTTCTCTTTCTCTTGCTTTCTGGTGGTCCAAAACCTAGTTACATTAATCATATCCTCATCTCTCCTCTCCAACTATTGGCTGCCTGCATCTTTATTATTTCAGAATTAACTGGGGACAGGTTCCCAGAAGCTACATGCAGACCTTGTCATGCAGAGTTTTTGAGGGACACAATTACCATTAGAATACAAGCAGTCTGAAATTACTTCTTTGTTCTAGCCTAATGTCAGATTTGTCAGATTCCTGCCAGAAGCCCATGTCCTTGTCCATGGCAATGCCAGATTCCTGCCAAGCATGAAAATGACTTTGAGCTACGACAGGAAAGTAGGTTCAGATATTTTGGTCATCCTGATAAGCCTTTAGAAACAGTGATCATGGGACTTTGCTTATTGCCTTGCTTATTCTTTGACTATTTGTGTTTATTGTCTTGCTTGTTCCTTGACTATTTGCATCTATTGTATTGCTAGTTCCTCAACCTAGAACTGACCTTAATACTTGAATGTAATTAAAATGATTATAAAAGCAGATCGGGAAAAAATAAAAATAAATAAAAATTAAAAAATAAAGAATACAAGCAGCAACAATTTTTAATGTTATAAATATAATTAATATTATTTTAATTTCTAAAGAACCATGATCATTCTATGCACATGGTCATATGCTGAAAACACTGATTCTCAAAATGACAGTTCTATGATTCTTAGAACTAATGGACATGGTACATTACATGAATAAAGAACTCCACAAATGTGATTAAAATTCTGATCACTTGAACACTTAAAATTGAGCACCAGAAGCTGATTGGAGAGACAAGTATACAGAGAGACAGTCAGTGATTAGGATGATAATGCTGGCTTTGAGGGTGCTAAACCAACTAACAGGTGTGTCTTTCTTAGGATCTGAACAAGGATAGGGAAGCAATTTCCTTTGTGGCTCCTGAAGAGGATGCTCCCTGGGGTTATCTCTGAAACCTTTGCCAGTCATTTGCTAAACTATAAAATAATGTTTGTGTTATTTTGAGCTACGACATATGTGTTCATTCCTAGGAAACCAGCAATTGAAAACTAACATCATGTACACACACACACACACACACACACACACACATGTACACACAAAAAAACATAATCATATTTGTTCATATTTGTAACTCCCTAAAATTTATGCTCTCAGACTAATCACTACACGAATAGCTAAGTGTAGATAAGAGTTTTGAGATGTTATAGGATAGAACTTTCAAGAATAGGATCAGAGCCCCTTAAGTAAATATCTGAAGGTCTCCTTATTTTTTTTTTTTCAGGCTAAGATTACAGCAAAAAGATGAGTCTCTTGCTCTCAGTATCTCAGTAGACACAAAAGCTACCTTCGTCTTGGGATTCTTACAACCAGACTGATGAGAAATAAATTTCTATTGTTTATTCACCACAAATATCTAAACCCTTAAAAGTGTACCACTTGTATCTGAATAAATGTCCACTTTTGAGATATATTTAGCTAGAAATGCAGTCTTATCTCACAAATAATTAACAAATTAACAAATAACTAAATACATAATCGGGCAAAGACATAATCAGCATGTTAGTCACAGATGTGAAATCCTCAGTAGTATAAGACACATGAAAAGCTTAGCCACACTGTTAATGGAAACAAACACAAAGCAGACTCAGAAGAAATATTTCAACTTTAATAGGCTGGTAGGTTTAAAAATTGCTGGTGTTAGGCAGTGTTAGGCAGGGATTTACCTCTAGGAGAAACTAACCAACAGGCCTCCAGCAAAAGACAGAAATAACCAGTACCAGCTCGAGCACTGACGCAAAGAGGAAAGATAATAGTGATATTTGACTGGTGGTCAAGATAAAAAGAAAATCGCAGTGGTCAGTATCAAATGTGTCAGCTCAGGACCTCAGAAGAGATGTAAGAGACAATGTGTGATAGTGTCCCACACTACCTAGTCATAGTAAAACAGCTTTGTATTGAGTGTTGTTGCCCTTTCCTTAGTAAACATTTCAAATTTAGGGGTGTACAATCTATCATAAATAATTGTGAATTTTATACATATATTTATAACAGCTTGGATTCTGCAGAAAAAGGCTTCTGGGAAAAGTATTCATGCCTAGACTGGGGCTGTTGATGTTCTTATGACCACTATTTTTCTAGAGTGTAATCTTGCTTGTGCCTGTTTTCATTAAACTCTCCACTAATACTTGCTCTACTACTGTGTACCATCAAAACTGATACTGAAGAACGTAGACAGCTCCTGAGTAGGATCAAAGAAAAGTAGATTAACATATCCATTAGGATGTTTTGGGGAAGTGTTAAATTGTCAGTGTCATTTCTTAAAAATATGGTTCAAGTGAACACACACACACACACTGATATAAAATTTACATCACTAGCTATGGACAATTGATAATATCATGCATCCATAAAAAGTTAGGCAGGACTGTTCATGGCATCATTTACTTTTGGATTAAAATAGTAGAAGCAATATAAAAGGCCATGAAAAATAAAATTAATAAATACATGAATTATAACAGTCTCCAAGCATTTTCATTACTAAAACTTTATAAAACTGGAGAAAACAATCACCATGTATTAATCTAGAAAGACAGTGCTAATTGGAGGCAAAGCAATTGGCAGACTACACAACCAAGTTGCAATATTTTTGAAATTTGAAAATATAGAAAGTAATTACCATCAAAACTTACAGCAAATGTATGGACATGGGAATGTTGAAAAACAAATCAATAATCTCCATTCTAGATTGAAATTGTAGTGAGTAAGAGGTATGATAGAATGTGAATTAAAAAATGGAAAATAACTTGTTTCCTAATTTTATGGTATTATGTTACATTATTATAAATCTGTATTTTCAGTGTTTAAAAGCATAAAGCCTTCCAGTACATAACAATTTGTCTTATGTTCTGATTCTAGTAAAAATATATATATATATATATATATATATATATATATATATATATATCAATGGAGTCAAATCTATTTTTTTTGAGTAAAATAAAATCAAGAGAAATAATACTGAGATGCAGAGAATTCATCATTGAGTGCTGGGAAGATCACAGAATAGAAGCTTAACAAAGATTATGGAAGCACTTTGTCTCCCGTATTACTGAAAGCAATGCAGAAAAAATATAAAGAAAACCTGCATAAATTAATTCTTACATATCCAAATGCTTTCTGTTCCTCTCAATATTGACGGCTTAAATTTGGTTGTAATTTTCCTTTCTCCATCATAGTCAACATCTGGCTTCCAGTCCTTGACCCACAGTAGCCAATCTATTTCTAACCGCTGCGTCTGCATAACATCCAGGTTCAAGAAGAAAAGAGAAGAAACTGTACCAAGGCACTCCTGATTCCACTGCTCAGAAATATTATACCTAGCTACAGAGAAAATTGGAAGAGAGTTTACTTAATAACAAAAAGAAAAATTGTTTTACAGAAAATTAGTTAAGTTCCTATTTAGAGTCATTTGCATGAGAGGCTTTCTTTACCAGTTTCCACTTTATTTACTAAGGCAAGGTCAGTTGTGAAATCCGAGCTTCCGTGATCTGGTTAGTCTAGCTAGCCACCTCTCCCTGGAAATTCCTTTTCTCTGCCTCCCTGATGTTGAGGTTTCACAAAACCTCTACACTGCCATGCTTTTCTGTAGAGTCTGCATGCATATTCAAACATCAGTCTTTATACCCATGGGACAAAAATTTTTTCCACTGAGAAATCTTTCTAGACCCCCCCTTTTTTTTTTGGTGCTTGAAAGGGATATTCTTCTACTAATAATTGTGATCATAACATAGGTATTTGTTTTATTCATTTTTATGAAATCTCTATGCACCTTTTAATATTCAATCTTTAATTTATATAAATGCATTTTTATAAGGTGTGTCTGGAAGTTGTAAGTTGTATCTAACTATTCTCTGAGATTTTTACACACGTATGTAGAATGTATTTTGATCCATTCCTATCCTATTCTCTCTTTCAGATCCCCCTACCTTGTCCACATTCCAGCTTCCTCTCCCTTTCTATTTGATTTTTTTTTATAAGCCACTAAGACCAATTAGAACAACCCTTTGGGGGCTTCACTAATCTATAAGCACAAATATAATTTTTTAAAGAGATATTTGATGCTATATCCATTGTAAAAAAATATAACAGTATTGTATAATCTCTCTCTCTCTCTCTCTCTCTCTCTCTCTCTCTCTCTCTCTCTCACACACACACACACACACACACACACACACACACACAAACTGGCCTGAAATTCAATCAGAAAGCAGATTGTACCTGATAAACTCTTGCTACCACTGCATGAATGTGCCCACCTTGCTACCTTGCTAGGATGGTTCTTATCATAGAACCAAGAGTTCACAGCTCAGTAAAACTGTTGGTAATTCTCCTCCGCCAGTAGCCTGTATAGTTGCTTTTTGTACTAAAAAACTTGCCAGTAAGAAGAAAACTCCTACATTAGTACCCACTTGATTTCTTTGTATCCTGTGACCAAAATGTGGTATTTTCTACAACAGGGTGTTGCAATAAAGGTCTGAAGTGGAACGGCCTATATTGTTTTGAAATGGCTCTAGAGCTCACCTGGACAGCAACATGAAGGAAGGTATACCATATGTCACTGGGCATTAAGTATGATTCCTCAATGGAGTGTAATTTCAATGAATCATTGAATATAAAAATAAATTATATTTATATATTGATTTCTATGACATGGAATTGCTTATTCTCTCATCTAGTTTATTTTTTGTTATTTCCTTTGCTTAGTTTCTTTGTTTCTTTTTATGCTTTATTTTTACCTAAAAGTTAAAATGTATATATCTTTAATTTTCAAATGACTTTTTAAAAATAGCAATAAAAACCTTTGTTAACTATATACCCAAATTAACCAACAACCTCTGTCAACCAACTGTTATCTCACACTTCCAAATCTGTGCTTTTTAATCTTGGTCCGTACGTTTTGGGGCTGACAGAAGCATTCCAAGGTCACTGAAGGTATATATTTCTGAAATGCTTTATGTTCAGAATGTTCTATTTCCATCTCACATGAAAGCAATCCTCAAGTATATAAAATTCTTTGCTCATAATCTTTTCATCTTGAATTTATAGGGAACCATAGCTCTGAACCTTCTTGATTTCAAGCCCCTTTAAGAATTCCATGAAAGGTAGGTGCCTCTACATAGCAAACAATTCCTCCTCTGTCTAAAACAGCATCAAGATCTTACCTAGTTTTACATAGATTAAAAGCTGTCTGAGACTTGTGCACTTTTCTTCAAGAATTTCTTAAATAGATAATGCTAAGACTGACACAAAGCTACTGTTGCCTATAGCTGTGATAGAGTCTCGTCCCCATCAGACTGTCTGTTTCCCTCCTTATTTTGCTTTTGTTCTCTCCCCCACCTTTCCCTATTATCTTACCTTTCTCATATTTTTCTTATTCTGTGCATTTCAAAGTGAATTTGAATTACTGGAAACAATATGGAATGAGAATAAATTGTCTTTGCTCTATTCTGGGTAGATAGGTAGAAAATAGTCAGACCACAGATTGCTCTAATCTCTAGAATGTCATCACTTACAGTTAATTGATTTCTCTATAGACACTTGTCTTAAAGTTGGCTTTGATATTATTTGCTTTCTTAAACTTGGCTTTCGAACAGAAATTTGGAAGTCTTTTAATTTTTAAACAAACTCCAAAAACCTCAAATTGGACATTGCTATAAAAGAACATTCTCCGAAAATGAATGTGTTCAGGGTTAACAGATATCCATATATGTATTACTTTTTTTTACCAACCATTCTGATTTAAATTTATCTGACTCCAAAAACTCTTTCAGAATGATAGACTTTGCACATGACCTAGGAAATGTATCATTCTGTAAAAATAAGTAAATTTTGGTTCCACGTTTCAGATACTAACAAAGTGACTGCTATTTAATATTATAATAGCAAGTTTCATATGAAATGTAGTTTGAAAAATTAGAAAAATTACATATTATAATTAGCTTTACAACGTCCCCTAGTTTTCCCTGCAACTGCCTGTATAAATTTGTGACGATTATTTAATAAACAAGTTTCTTAATTTCTTCCTCAAAAAGACAACATATCTACAAAGTTATTTTGTAAAATTATGCTAAGACAAAATGCAAATTATAATAGAATTAGTGATTAAAACCCAAAACCATTGTGAATGAAAGCCAAAGCAGACACACAGCTCATTGGTAGAAAGCTGACCAAGCAAGCACAATTTCTTGGATTTGATTTCTAGCACCAATGATAGATATGTAAACAAGAGCATGAGAGAAATACTGATAGTAAGAAGATGACTTGATAATACTTGTTAATGTACAGTAAAAAAAAATACATAAAATCAATATGGCCTCTACAGCAGGGTAGTGGAGTATGGAGAAAAGAGTAGAAAACAGCACTGGAAAGTACAAATTTTCAGGGGGCAGGTAGGAGTATGTGAAGTAAAAATCACTGGGAAAAATATGTACTAAAACAAACTACCAGGATTGTTGCAGAAAGAAGGCATAAGTAAGCAGACACAGTGACATCTAAGGATGGAGTACCTGTTTAGACCTAAGGTAACCAGATACCTAGATTAAAGTTGAGGAATATTGCTAATCTAATTTATCAGATACTTTGTTCAAACTAGGTTGTACAAGGAAGGTACATAGTTAAAGAATAAATCAGAATCTTAAATACAATTATTTTCAAGTTACCAACCACTTGTCTGTTTCAATCTAGCACTCGTGTATTACAGATTATGTAAGTAATATTATGGGGCAATGTGTTTATTTACTTGCTTGATGCTTATGTTCTTTAAAATTTAAATTCTATCTTTTTCTTGACCATTAAAGTATATGCTTGCTTGTCTTAGTTTGGGTTTCATTGCTCTATAGAGAAACTCTTATAAGCGCAAATAGTTAATAGGGGCTGGCTTACAGTTTCAGGGGTACTGTCCCTTATCATCATGGTGGGGAGCATGGCATCATGTAGGCAGACTTGGTGATGGAGAAGCCAAGAATTCTACATCTTGATGTGAAGGCAGCAAGAAGGAGACTCTCTTCTACAGGCAGCCAGGAGGAGGCTCTATTCCACACTGAGTGGGGCTTGAGCATTGGACCTCAAAGCATACCTCCCAGTGATGCACTTTCTCCAACAAGGGCACACTTACTCCTAATAGCGCCACTTTCTAAAAGTATATTCAAACCACCATATTTTTGTGTGTGTGTGTGTGTGTGTGTACATCAGTGTGACTTTATGTAATAGTGAATTAGTTAATCCTGCTTTGAGCTCCTTTTTGATGGGTGATCAAGCCTCTAGCCACCCATCAGAGCTCTCTGGATCGGTGAGTGAAAGACACACACACACACACACACACACACACACACACACGCCCACGTGTGTCAGGACACTTCTTGAACCTACCCGCAGCTAGCACACACTCTCCTTTGGTAATCCTTAACATCCTTTAAATCTTCTATATTTTATCTTTGCTGTCCCAAACTCAGTCAGTAGAGTGGCCCCTGTGGCCACTTACCCTGATCCTTACATGTGGACTGGCCTTGAGTGGTCTCCCTCCTGCCTCTGTCTCCCTGCCAAGCCATTGGCTCGTTGGCAATTCTTTATTACCAATCAAAGCTAGCTGGGGACAGGGACCCTCAGCATCTGGAAGCTCAGTTTTGGGGAGTCAAATTACAAAAAATCATTAGAACTATTTCCCAACAGCTTTATTCTTTGGGTATTTTTAGTTTTATTCACCGTACTCTCCAGCTCTTAATTAACAGAACTCCTTAAGTAGTTGGGTCATCAGCTCCTACCCAGCCTATTATGAAATGTTGATGGATTACAACATGGACAGTGTTTATGAAAATAACTGCAGCTGCTGTGGGTTCATCAGTTTAACAGCCATATTATAGATGTAAAATAACATTTCACAAGACACATACACCCTTCCTCTTATTCCTCAATGTAACCTTAACCTTGAACCTTAAAGGAATAAATCAAAAATTCCACTTATGTCTTTCACTAGGTCGACTAGTTATAAGTCCTTGCATTATATTCATACAGACCACTACAAATAGAAGCTTCTCTAACCAATACAGAGAACAGCAATATCTGTGTACAAATACATAGTTAGAAGGTGTTAGTGTACCATGTCCACTTAGTAAAACAATAGTAATAGGTTTCCGTGTCTCTTGTTTTTGCTTGCTTGTTTGTTTGTTTGTTTAAATTCTTAGACCTGCAGATATTTTCTGGCCCAAGAATTTGTGAAATAAATAAAAGAACAAGTGAGAAGAGTGGCGATACCACATAGTTTATAGTACTTGACCTGGTAGCTCTCACATTAGTGCTAATTCAAAAATTATAGTTTATAATGTTTTGTGAAAATGAATCCAAAGAAAGTTCTTAAAGATAGGGCAGAATGAGCTAATTAAGAACAAACTACAAAGGTCTACAAGGGCCACTTTCCATTTTTTCTTTGGAATAATTTAATTTTAATATGCATTTGTTACTGAAAAACCACTAACGACCCTTTATTCAAAAGAAGTATATTCATTTAATTCTGTTAAAACATCATTTTAAAAAAAATACCACATTGCAGATTTCTTTATTTTTTATTTTCTTTTATTTTTGAGATTATAATATAATTATATCATTTCACTTTCCCCCTTTTGTCTCTAAACCTCCTGATTGCTGTCTTTCACATTCATGGCCTATTTTTATGTAACTCTAGGATGGGTCATCACTGGAAATCTAGCCCACTACCAGGAATAATCTTGGATCATGAAGGAAAACCTACAACTCAGACTTTATCAAACCAGCATAATCCCTGACTGCATTATAAATATTTGCTCTTATACCCATAAATAAATATAGTGCTCATCCCTTATTGTTGGGAGCCGACTTTAAGCAGAAAGCGGCTAGAAAGCAGCTAACAACTTTGCAGCTATCTCGAACCATATACCCTGATAGAGACTTGTTTTTCAATAGCCTACAACAGCTGAAGCACACTCTGATAAATATCTTGTTTATCCCACATATCTTGTTTTGCTGTTTAGTGACCCCAGCTGCATGGTGCATGTGGTAAAATGTTTTCACCTGTGTTCTCCTGCTTGTGCTTTTAAATACCCAGGATTTCCTTGTAAGGGGTGGGGGTGGTCAGTAGGAGGTGTGAATATAGTCTGTGGGAAACAAAAAGGGAGACTTGACTACAAATCCTCTGGTTTGTCTTTATTCTTTGCGTCTCTTCCCCTTCTTCCCCCCCACTCTCTCTCTCTTGCTAAACCCTGACCTGCAGAACAGAGCATCAAGGAAACTTCCCTTTGCATTACATAGAGACCATTACAGAAAACCACAATCAAAATGCACAGTAGCAGAGCACAGTTCCAACTGATACACAAACCTTTAAAAGTAGGCATGGCTTCTATAATCATCATTCACTCATGAAGAACACGACGGGCAAAGTGTTACAATGTCCATGGTAATGAATATGCGTAGAATCATTTTAGGAAACTTCATTCTAGTTTCTACATATAGAAATAACAAAATGTAAGATATCTGGCATCTCTTGTGAGGAACAGAAAAAAAGGTTTGGGTGGGTCTTAGGTGTACAACGCATATTAATAAAAGGTCTATTATTAATGAGCAAAGTACTGCACATTTACCTATGAACAAAAGGCTAAGGTACACTGGGATAAGAAACAATTAACTGTCCATAAAATTTGTGGGTGTTTCCCCAGGAGAGATGGGCATTTCCACAGATCTTGCTTGAAAAGATGCAAGAAGCATTCCACATACAGAAATGTGGAAAGGCTGCATGGAAAATTGACTGAGTGACACCAAGAACCAGCAAGAACCACAGAGTTCTTGCTTCCCATTTAATATGGTTGTCTGTGAGCATTGTTAAAATAGGGTGTAGCTAACTTGAATTCAATAGTCAGACATTCCAGGGACAGTCCAACACTACACATTCCATATGCTCAATTTCACTACAAATGAGCAGCTTTACAAACCTGGCTCCCTTGAGAGTCTTTAAATAGAGATTTAATTAGAAAGCATTAGGAAAACCCATCCTGAAATAACAAAGGCAGTGGTAAGCTATATGAAAGCATTACCCTGTTGAGAAGTGGAGGATTCACAGCAGGTACTATAAGTAAATGGGAAAATGAGAAAGTTACCTCTGGGGGCATTTGTTTTCCTACATCACAAGTATTGGAACATGTAAGTTTTTACAGAATGTTGATATCTGTAAAATTAGTCTATTCATTAAAACTTTATTGGTATCTGCATTATGTACTTGCATAAAATACATCAGAAACAGGTTATAGGAGAAATTCTTAAACAGAAGTGTGCTGTCTGAAAATGATGATTATAGGTACTTTATTATAATTAAAATGTGTCTTATATGAAATAAGCAGTGTTCATAATAAATGTTTACAAATCTTTTTAATGGTGGTCCATTCTTTTTAATGGATAAATGATTGATAGAGCTATTGATTTGTTTCCTATTTTAATAATACAGATGTAATTTTCTGAGTTTAAGATTTTTTAGAGAAATATTCATCGTACAAACACTTCTAGAATACATATATACACAAGGCTCTAACTATCTATTGCAGTGTCATAGATTTTGGGAAAACTTAATTTTTTGAAACAAAAGATGTGAGAAATAATTCACTGTTCACATTTATTTTCATTTCTATCTTAAAATTTAATTTTGGACCATACCATTGTTTATTTAGTTCTGAATAATTCTTTCCAAGAATTTTATACTTCTATGTATTCTTATAAACCATGAATACATATTTTAAAATGAAGTGCTTTTTACCCAGGTTACCACCAGTGAGAATTAGATTTTTTTGGGTAGCTATCAAGGCACAAGATAAGAATTGGAGTAGGGAAAATTGGTTCATAGATGAATCATCATAGTGAAAAATAAAGTAGAATAACGAGTTGGAAAGCAGAGCAAGACATGCATACGCAAATGTGCAGGATCTATAAAAATTTGGAATTACATCTAACCTTTCATGTTAAGCAAATACTAGAAAATCTGCTGTTTGCCAGGATACATATCATATACCTGATCTCCAGAGCACTTACATTCTTTTTATTTCATTTGGGTTTTTTTTTTTTTTGATTGGACATTTTATTTATTTACATTTCAAATGTTATCCTCATTCCTGGTTTACCCTCTGCAAATCTGCCATCTCATCCCCCCTTACTCTGCTTCTATGAGGTTGCTCCCCCACCCACCTACCTACTCCATCCTCACCGCCCTAGCATTCCTCGACACTCAAGCATCAAGCCTTCATAGGACCAAGGGCCTCCTCTCCCATTGATGCCAGATAAGGCCCCTTAAGCTCCTTCAGTCCTTCCCTTAACTCCTCCATTGGAGTCCCTGTAGTCAATTCGATGCTTAGCTGAGAGCATCCCCATCTGTATTGGTCAAGATCTGGCAGGGCCTCTCAGGAGACAGCTGTATCAGGCTCCTGTCAGCAAGCACTTCTTGACATCAGCAATATTGTCTGGGTTTGGTGTCTGCAGATGTGATGGATCCCCAGCTTGGTCAGTTTCTGGATGGTCTTTCCTTCAGTCTCTACTCCACTCTTTGTCTCTGGATTTTCTTTAGGAGAAATTCTGGGTTAAAATTTTGGAGATGGGTGGTTAACTCCATCCTTCAACCAGGGGCCATGCCTAACCTTTGGATCTGGTCTATACAGGTTCTCCCTCCCCTTTGTATGATATTTCAGCTAATGTCATCCCAGTTGGGTCCTGGGAGGCTCTTGCTTTCCTGGCATTTTGAAGAGTGAGAAAAAAGAATGGCATTTTGAAAAATGAACAGACATAGAAGGGTAAGAAGTAAGAAAGAACCAAATAATAGTGTTAAACAAGCTGCCATTGCTAAGGGGAAATATAAAGCAAAGATAGCAAGTAGTAATAACAATCTATGAAGATTGTTTTAGGAAATAGCACTGTAGGCAGACAAAAAAAGCTTGACAAGACTCAACAGGGGGTGGGCTGGGGAGGTGTTGAGTTCCAGAAAGACAGAATATAGTGTGTAGGGTTGGACAGGTGAGCATAAAAGTGGTAAGAAATCAGGTCATGGAATTCACTGGGACCTGATTTACACAGGTAACTTCTCAGACTAAAAATTCTGTGTCTGTGCTGTGAAGGGCTATGGTCACCACCAATGACAGAAAGCTGGTGAGCCATTGAAATGTAACTAGAATGATTACATTTTAATTATATTTCTTTTGAAATAATTCAGATTTACATTTTTAAAAATAATATGTGGATTCCATTACCAGAAAACTTTTATGCATATTTCTTCAAACAATGTGGATACACAGTTATGAGTTTTCAAATATAATTTTAATAAAATTTGCATGAAAAAAGTATATTTAATATAAGCTCAGACTGAGATATTAATGAATTTATAAAAACATATTTATCATATCAAAGAGTTAATACAAAGAATACACTTTGAAGTATATTTCTGTATGAACTGCATGTTGAAATGATAATGTATACAATCTAGTTTAAACGGTCTAATAGACTAAGAAATGTTATTATATGTATAAGAAATGAATATTTGTTTGCTTTGGGAAGATGGGTTGGAATACATGTCAAAACTAAAATATTTGTTTTCTCACTTATTAAGTAATCTTAGGTACATACTATATCATACAAAAATAAATATCACGGAATTTAAAGAATTCATGTTCTAACTTAAAACAGAATCATATTAAATGTGCCCAAATAGACATCCAGTTATTCACAGTATTTTAAGCAGTGAAATTTTGTCATTAAAATTATAAATGCTCCTTGTCAATTTGCTGTATATTAATAAATACTTGCATTGGAAAACTTGAGTAACAACCTGTAAACATGCTATAGTAGAATGAACAAAACATGCATACAAATAAATAATTTCATAGAAATGTATATGAGGCCCAATTCCTATCTATTTTCTTAAGGTATAGACATCAGTATTTCCACAAGGGCTTCTGCTCTGTCCCCATTTGTCTATTAGTTACTCAACTACCATTTGTTTATCCACCTTCTCACCATGATGAGCCTGAACCCACAGATTCTTGCTCCAAAGCAGATCTTTCTTGTGTGGCCGAAGATATCTTCTCTTTTAAAAATGAATCCCCAAGGTTTTCTGTTAATAATCCAGGCTTGTTTTCTTATTCACACAGTCTTTTTTTCTAGTTCACTTCCAAAACCTCTTCAACTCTGCTGTAGTCTCCTTAAGATGTGTTCATTCTATAATCTGCATATATACATATATAGATACATTTGATGCCTGATGTAAAGACTGATATTGGTAATTAAGAACAAAAAAACTTGTATTTTCCTCAATCAGATAACTAATTTAGTGGATTATCTGAAGTACTGATGTCATTGAAGCTACTACACTTTGTGAGTTTATTCTTATTTAGTGAATTCTGATACTGAAGGAAGACATAATACATATTTGTATCTGTTATAGAATGTTCATTTATAGAATGCTCATAACAAAAATGCTGTTGGAACAAAATTTTAAAATGAAAATATATGTTCTATATGTTTTAAAATCATAGATTAGAGTTTAAAGGCTTTTTGTTTGTAAGATTAACATTAATAGGTGTTGTCAATGGTAATTCTCACAGTTTATTTTAATTATTTCATTTATTTTTGAGATCAGAAGACCTCAACTCTACATGAGGATTATAGTTTTTAATAGTTAAATTAAGTTTATGTTTACAGTGTTATTTATGATATCTTTCTGTATGGGTAGTGTGTTTGTGTGTGTGTGTGTGTGTATGCATGTTTCGAATGTGTGAGGGCACATACACCTGTGAGGATACACAAGCATGTTTGAACATGAATCCACTGGTTTTGTCTTTATTTATTGAGTTATAGACCCTTGCTCAACCTGGAGTTTGCCAACTTCAACTAGTCCAGCCAGCCAGCTCTCTACAGAGGTTGTCTCCCCATATGTGCCTCTCCAGTACATGGCCTGTAGTCACCATGCCTGCCACACTTGAATTTTTTTCACGAGTTTTGGGATCTGATTTTCTGAACTCAGCTCCTTATGCTTGCTACAGGAGTGAGTGCCTTATCCACTGACCTATCTCTCCAGTTCTAGATAAAAAAAAATAAAATAAAAGTTAAAACACACTTTGTTAAATGAATTGCAGGCCTATGTTAAGAAAGTACAATGAAATCTCTTCTAAAATGATAAGACATGAATAATGATGTGCTAGTGTAATATATAAAAATTCAATAAAATTAAAAGCATAATATTTTAATTCAGGAGCATTCCATGATGTCAGGTGTTCAGACTTGAGCAAACATAAGTTTTGTAAGACTTGAATAGAGTTTATGGTCCATTTTAGCTATCGCTGGCTGTGCTCGTTCTGATTTTCAGAAGAGTAAAACATCAAGATGATTTCTTAGTGTAAAAATAGAAGGAAAAATCCACTGAAAGTATGGAGAATATTGCTGAAGATTACAAGAGGCAAAGTTTGAGCAGAAAGTCAGGAAAGTACACTAATGAGAGCAGTCTGACAATGGGGTGTGAAGGAATTGTGAATGCAGACCAAGCAAGAGTAGCCGACAAAGACTTGCAGCTACACTAAGGGACATGGTGCGAGACCCTAATGAGATCCAAATAAAATCCTGTGAAGGCCCCAAAGCAGGGTGAGGAAAGGCATGGTGGGTTTCTGGAGTTGACTATGGTTGGAATATTTGAATTTAATAAGACTAGAAAACATCATTCATACCTGAGTTATCTGCACATTTTTATATGTCAATATATATGCACATGATCATTGCCCGCCAACATATAGATCCATCCTTTTAAAACACAACGTGCTGGGATGAAATAAAGTATGCTTTTATTTGCAGGAAGTCCCTTCAGTTGTACTGGTAATACAGGTGAAAGGTCACAAATGCAAGAATAGCTTTCTTATCCCCACCCCTGGCTGCCCTCAAATAGATATTTTTGTTTACCAAAGAGTTCTGCTATAGCTTAACCCAAACACTGGCTGTCTGAGATTGCTTATATTACAATGATATATCTTTCTGATTGTCTGTAGAAAAACGCTAATGTCTTTCTTCCAGGGAAAATCCTTTGAGGTTTTTCTTTAGCCCTTCTGATCCTCTTTGCTTTAGTCATCTTGTAAGGAAAATCACTCTCTTTGAAGCATTCCCAGTGAGTTATAGAAATCATATTCACAGCCCAGAACTACACCAAGGCTTTGTGCCTCACCCTCAAGGCATGTCTTCTCCATATTATCCTGAAAGCTAATAAATCTCAACCATAGATTCCGGTCAGACAAGTAAGAATGTTTACGCTCACATAATTCAAACTTGTCTTGCTCTATGATATAATCCCATGTTATACTACAAGGGAGAGAGAAAAAGGAATGTTTATTAAAGAAAAATATTATGTTGATATCATTTGCATGTAAAAGACTGAGTAAAGTTGGGATCTAAAAGAGGAAGGGAAGTAGTATTTGCTGTGGCCTTAAAACTCACATGAGGGAAAATAGATTTTTTTTTTTTTTAAGATTGAGCTACATAACAATTTTCTCCAAAGAAACATAAGAAAATACTCAGGTAATCGAGAGACCCAATTACTAAGGATCACTGAAAGACAAGTCAGGTTTTCAGTGAGGCTCAGAGTATGCTTCTGATTTTAAACTTATATGAAAACCTATTTTTGCCCTTGCAAATTTCAACAAGTGTATGGCTTCCATTCTGTGGCAGAACAACCTTGTTAGATATTTGAGAGAAGCAGGTCAGAATTCTCACCTAATCCTGCATTAACATTTGCCATCACCATGACAACTTAGTGCTAGCTAACATAGCCCAGAGGACCTGTTGGCAGAAAATTAAGCTAATGAGTTTTTCATTCTCTGTGTTGAAGTAGTTCCTAATCAGCCCTCGCAACTACAACCACTTAATCATCATATAGTTTTAAATATTGGCTCTTTCACTCGGTAGCAAAAGGGGAGTTCAAAGAAATTCTATTCCTGTTCAGACCATTAATAAAAAATTCACTGTAATTTCTCAGATTTGATATACATCCTCATTCTGGAGAAACACAAGGCTTCACACATTTGTTGAAAAACGTATCAAAAGATTTCCTCGGAATCAGCTAAGATGTCAAAATTATTAACTCTGTTGCTAGACACAATTATGTAATATGCCTGTTATCCACCTATCTGATGCCCATGTAAGGGCTTACCCTAACCCCTTAACTTCCCCACCCGGACACTGCTACTTATTTCTATTCATTCTCCTGGCTCTGTATTTCTCTCCTGTTTCTTCCCAAACCGGGTTCTGCCCCCTAATCCCCCCCCCTCCACCCAAGTCTGCCTCCCGTGATTATTTTGTTCCCCATTCTAAGTTGGACTGAAGTATCCATACTTTGGCCGTCCTTCTTGTTACATTTCCTATGGTCTGAGAGTTGTATCATGGGTATTCTGAGCTTTTGGGCTAAATCCTGTGAGCACATACCATGTATGTTCTTTTGGATCCATTCTTCCATTGTAGGACATCTGGGTTGTTTCCAGCTTCTGGATATCACAAATAAGGCCACTAAGAACATAAAGGAACATGTGCCCCTGTGGCATGGTGGGGCATCTTTTGGATATATGCCCAAGAGTGGTATAGTTGAGTCCTCAGGTAGATCTATTTTCTATTTTCTGAGGACCCTCCAGATTGATTTCCAGAGTGGTTATACCAGTTTGTAATCCCACCAGTAATGGAAGAGTGTTCCTCACCAACATGTGCTGTCACCTGAGTTTTTGATCTTAGATTCTGATTGATTTAAAGTGGACTCTCAGGGTTGTTTTGATTTGCATTTCACTGATGACTAAGGATGTTGAACATTTATTTAGGTGCTTCTCAGCTACTTAATGGGGATTACACTCACTGAAATACCTAACTGAGGGGAAACAGAACCTGAAAAGACCACCTCCCGTAGATATACATGGCCCCCAGTGGAGGGATGAGGCCACCCATCTATCTCAAAATTTTTAAACCAGAATGGTTTCTATCTTGTTTCTATCTAAAGTAAATGCAGGGACAAAAACTGGAGCAAAGACTGAAGGAAAGGCCATCTAGAGACTGTTCCATCTTGGGATCCATCCTAGCAGCAGACTCCAAACCCCTACAATATTGCTGATGGTAAGAAGGGCTTGCAGACAAGAGCCTTGTGTGGCTGTCGTCTGAGAGGTTCTCCAAGCACCTAAGACACATGCATATACTCACATCCAAACATTGGACTGAGCTTAGGGACCCCAATAGAAGAGTTAGAGGAAGGACTGAAGAAGCTGAAGGGGATTGCAACCCCATAGGAAGAACAATAATATCAACTAACCAGACTCCTCAGAGCTCCTAGTGACCGAATCACCAACCAAAGAGTATACATCATCGGTTGGTCCAAGGTTCCTGCTACATATGTAGCAGAGGACTGCTGTGTTTGGCATCATTGAGAGGGGAGTCTTGCTGCTCCTGTGGAGTCTTTCTTCCCCAGCAAAGGGGAATGCTGGTGTCCAGAATGTTTGTGTGTGTGTGTTTGTGTGAGTGGTCATTTAGAGGCCAAGGGCAGGGGCAAAAGGGAGGATGTTGGGGGTTTGTACATGGCAGAATGGTAATGGGGACAATACTTGAGATGTAAATAATTAAGCAAATTAATAAAATAAACAGGAGAAACTATAAAGGTTTTATGTGCTTTGAAACCTACTTAGAAGACCATATTACATAATTTGGCCACTGGATGAAATTTAGTTATATGTGGTATCTTTACACAGTATTTAAAGATGTTTATCAATTCAGGTCACAGTAATTAACAATTAGAATTTTAAGAGTTGAAGATTCTTTCAATTGTATTTTTCAAAGTCTGTGCAACTCTCATCATATTGCCCAGCCATTATGTGTTCCTTCTTTTATTTTTTCCTTACATCTGCACATTTGTTAGTGCCTTTAGTACTCACAGACACACACATGTATTGTTTCAGACACTAAAATTGGTGAAGTTTTCGATGGTGTTGACACAGTAACAATTCATATATATTCTACTATAAAATATTTAACTCTCAGAGGGTTCAGTTTTAAGTGACTTGACAATAGAGTTGAAAACAAAATACTGAAATAAAGAGTCTATTCACAATTTATGTGAAGTTAATTCTAATATTTCAACACTTGACATAAAAACATTTCTGATAATACTTGTAAATAAAAATTATGAAATAATTTTTCATAATTCATAAGTTCAGTTTTCATATGTCATGAAAGCATAGAGTTCATCTAAACTATGACAAGGATTTGAAATCTCTCAATTTCATATTAGTTTTTAAAAATAACGTGAAATGAAGGTAAACATATGGGAATAATGAATATCTTCTGGTGCTCTAACCACTTAAAAAAATTATTTTAGGTACCCAGTAGCACGATCAGACCATGGCTTTGTTCACTGGGCTAATGGACATTGGTTCATGAAATCTTTGCCCCTTTTAAACGTTTATTTTTTCTTGTTCTTGTTTAAATGAGATTCAGAAAGACATTGAGTGGATTCAATAAGATTAAAATTTATTTTTTTTGTAGTGGAAAGTGAAATAATGTGAACAGAAGGTAAACGTATTGACTATTATTTTAATGATAGCCCACAATGTCAATATTGCGAACACACTTCAGATTGTTTCTGTGAGTGTGCAGAGAATATACATAATAATTCTAAAGTGAAAAGGACCAGGCATAAACATCAGAATGAATAACATTACAGGTTAGGAAGAAGAAAGAGGGTCATTAAAATCCTCAACAACTGCCAGAAATAGAAGACAAATTTACAAGAGATTCATGAAAAGGTCAGGGAACTATGGTAAGATACTGGCAGAGATAGATATTGATCTAGCTTTTATCTGATATGATCTTGATATGATAAAGATTGATCTTTCTTTTATATGATATCAATATGTCTATTGATATCATTCAGCAAAGGTAGATATTCAAGCTGCAGACTCTTTGGGGGATTTATTACCAAACTTTAGAAGAGAAGGAACATATGTTCTCAGAAAGGCTGGGCTTGAGTCAGTGATGTCATTAGTCAGCTTCTCTTTCTGCTTCAGCGTTATTTCTTCTTTCCTTAATGCCCTGTCTACTTCTGTTACTCATGTCTACTCTCACTTCTCTCCCTTTTGATTTATTTGACTCTCATTTATTTTATCCCTACAACAGTTACCCCTTTCTCCCTTTCCCCTAGTCTCCTATCTAACTTCCCTTCTCCCCCAAATCCACCCTCCCTCAACCTCTCTTCAGAAAAGAGCATCGTCCCTGGGACACCCCTGTTTTGGGACAACCAAAAAGGGCATAACAAGCTACAATAAGACTAGGCAACCCAGTAGTAGGAAAAGGGTACCAAAAGTAAACAAAACAGCCAAGGACAGCCATACTCCCATTGTTAGAAACCCTGCAGGAGCACCAAGCTACTTTGCCAGAACATAGATTAAGAGGACCTAAGTCAGACCCCTAAAGGCTCCCTGATCTCTTGGAACCCCTGTGAGTTCCTAAATTCCCTTGGAGTCTGGAACCCTATAGTTCCTAGGACCTTTCATCTATCTCATTAGTCGGATTGACTTCCTGAGCTCTGTCTAATGTTTGACTGTGGGATCCCTTAATGTGCTGCCATCAGTTGCTGGATCAAGTCTCTCTGGTCTCTTTGATAACAGTTTTATGATGCTCCAAAGCAGAATACTCTACAGACAAACTGTAGGATGATGGGTTTATGGTTGAGTTGATATTCCAATCCCTTCATTGTTAGGCCTTGTATGGTTATAGAAGATGGCCAGTTTAGGCTCTATGTTCCCCATTACTAGTTTTTACTAGGGTTACTAGCACCTAGAGAATTGATGGAGGTTCCATTGCACTAGGTATCTACGGCACCCCTAAAATATTTCTCAATTCCAGTTGTGTGTCTCAATATTTTCTTTCTCACCCCAACTGATCCCTCCTGTTGTCCTCCCCACCTTCCACCAGTGCACTTGTGAAATCTAATGTATTTTCCCTTCCTAGGGAGATCCTTGTGTGCCCCCTGAATCCTTGTTTGTGAAACTAGACATCAACAAACTAAATAATCCAATTAAAAACTTAAACAAAGAATTCTCAATAAAAAAAAAACACAAATAGATGAAAAACAAAGAAATCTTCAGTGTTCTTAGACAGCAGGGAAATGCAAATCAAAATGACTTTATGGGCCTGGCTTGGTGACACATGCCTTTAATCAGAGCACTCAAGAGGCAGAAGCAGGAGAATCTCTGTGATCTATTAAATAATTTCTAAGACAGCTAGGCCTGTTACACAGAGAAACCTGTCTCAAATAAACAAACAAAGAAATAAAAAAAAAATAAAACTGACTTTGAGATTCCATCTTACACCTGTCAGAATAGCTAAGATCAAAACTACAAGAGACAGCTCATGATGGGGAGAATGTGGAACACTTCTCCTCTGCTAGTGAGAATGCAAATTTGTACAGCCAGTTTGGAAATTAATATGGCGGTTCTCAGTTAACTACATGTGATTATGCTTATAGCTCATCTAGGCAAAAGACAACATAGTCCAGTCTCAAAATCTGTAACACAAATGGTACACAGATCTTGTTTTTCTTTTCATATAATGTTCTAGAGTTCCTAGAATGTCAATGTAATAAGGTAAAAAGGTTTCTCCAGCTTGTCTCAGCTGAGGCCATTTTGGGTTTCTACCTCTTATTTTATTCTAAAACCTCAGAGTCAAAAATGTTCCAGCTAACTGCATGTTCTTGGCTTCTGGTAAACTGTTTGCTTGCTTTCCCTTCAACTGCCAAACAGGATGCAATTTTTCTGTGTTCTTTGACTTTAAAAATCTTCCTGTACTGTGTCATCAGGGCTGCTCTGTGACAACTGTTTCTCTTTAGGCCATCATCTGCCACCTCAATACAAACTCTCAGTGTGAACTTTGATTGTGCTGTGTGGTTTCTGGGTTTTTTAGCCCACAACAGTTTAATATCTTCTTCTGTGAACAGTGTATATCCTGCTTCTTCTACAAAATTTATGTGAAATGTAAGTCTTGGGTTTCTATGATGAATCTTGTTTATCTCACTACTTTCACCTCTGTTTCTCAGAACTGATTTTCATTTCCTTTAGCATGAAGTGGGAAAGAACAATGGTACCACATGCTTCTTTAATTTTTATTGTTTTTAAATTAATTAATGTGTGTGTGTGTGTGTGTGTGTGTGTGTGTGTGTGTGTGCAGGCATATGCAGAGGACAATTTCAGAAGTAGATTCTTCTTTCCACTCTATGTTATTTGGTCTAGGCCCTTAATCTTAGGGTAAGGTATCTCTCACTGCTAATTCATCTCACCAACTCTCATTTTTTTCTTTTACATTCAAAAAAACCAAGTATGAAAAATACAGTCATACCTAATATGTAAACATGTCACCATTTTCTCTACTATTTGAAAAAATTATCTATTTGGTTTTAGAAGCAATGCACTTTGGTTTAACTTGCTCAACCATGTTCATAGAATTGTCCTCATATGCCTGGAGACACACACACACATATACACACACACACCACACACACACACACACACACGCACACACACACACACATTCATTAGAAAATAAAACAATAAAAATGAAAAAGGAATGCTATACCATTGTTCTTTCCCATTTCATACTAGAGGAAGTAGGAATCAATACTGAGGAGCAAAAGGTGAAAGTGGTGAGATAAACAAGATTCTATCATAGAAACCCAAGGTCAAAGTCAGTGATGCTAGATATGTAATTCATAAATTTAATAAAAAATCTAAATATGATAACAAAAGTTCTGCAAGTATAAGCTGAACTTGTCAGTAATAATATGTTTGAGTAGTCATAATAAAACATAGTCTTAACTGTTAATTTCCCAAATAAGTGTGAGTAATTCTTAACCAAAAGACAAATGCAAATTATAGAATATAATGGGGTCATTGATGGAAACATAGAAGATATATATATATATCTTCTATGAATATATATATTCTAAGAATGAATATATATATATATATATATATATATATATATATATATATATATATATATTCTTCTGCCTTTGTGTCCCAATCCTAACTGTTTTCTATAAAACTATCTCAGGAAAGCATAGTATGATTATTGATCTAGACTGTAACTGTTGAAATAAGTGCTGTAGCAGATATAACTGAAGAATGATGTACAATTGAACATACTTATTTTATTCTCTGATGTCTTTCAAACAATAGAAATGTCCAGTAGTCCTGTCCCTAATGGCCAAAAAAAGAAAGACAAAAAAAAAAAAAAAAAAAATAAAATCCTGCTGACAAAGCAGACCTGAAAGGCTGAAAGGACTAGAAGCTGAGAAATTGCAAGTGAAACTCAGAAGGCTTTGCATTTGCTGTGGAAGTTGGCTGATGTGGCAAATCACATTTAATGCTGACAACAGTTAAAAATAATGATAAATGGAGACCAGAAATAAGCAGATAAGAGAAGCAACCAAAGCAGACATCGAGCTCCTAATAGATGACAAGAGCTCTGACGTGGGCTGACATCCTCTTCTTGATAAGAGTTAGGGTGGGAGATGGGCAATGGAGAACACTGAATTTACAAATCTCAACAGTGCGAATCCAAAATGTGTATTGTTTCCATAGTAACAATTTTTCTACTTCTCTCTCAAATTTTTGGTTAAAGTGGAATTTAATCATGGCACATTCTGTGTTATGCAAAGAGGTTTGCATTTACAAACAGGTAGGAAAAGACTTCTTTAAAAAGAAACTACATTCAATTTTTTTAAATAAAGTTTTATAACAAATGTTCCAAAGTCATTGGCAATTGTTTGTATTTTCCCCATCCAGTACTAAAAGTCTTTAATGTGGACAAACTTTTCACCTTCAGAATCTTATTTTATCATTCTGAAAGTTGATTCCAAGCATGATTCATAATAGATATCTAAAGTTTTTTCTGAACATTGTCTTTTATATACCTGGTAAGAAGATAGGTGTTTGGGGAGACAAATGCTCAACCTATCTTAAGTTTTAATTCAATATTACAATGCAAATAAATTATACATTTTTTCTATCAGTTCTAAGTTGGAAGTATTAGGAGAATACATCAATTGACAGTCATATATATGGTAAATGCCTATCTAGAAAAAAATTATCACTTCATTGAAGATGACAGCCCGGAATCCGCAGGCCATGCCACAGAGGTGTGATGACTTCCGGTGTCGTCAGGCCACCCTCTTCTTTCTCAACAACATCTCCCTGGACAGACTGCCCAAGCCTGGGTCCCAAAGGCAAGAAGCCACCTCCACTGCCACCACCCACCACCGAGGCCCATGAGGCTCCAGCGTCACTGCCCACTCCACCCAGAGGCCTCCCAGGGCTGCCAGCCAGGCCCATGCCCCAGGGCCTCCTCTGCGAGAGAAAATAAGGAGGCACAGCAAGTCAAGAAGTCTGATCAAGCTGGCAAAATTTTTATTGTTTATACAGGTTATATACTCTGAAAACAGGATATGGGTAGGGTTAGGAAAGGAAAGAGGACTTTGCAGGTGGAGGAAGCTAGCTGCAGCTATGGGGTCTAACTAGGTTATTCTCACAAAGCCTTTCCGTTATCAGGGGTTCTAAAAATATCTATCTAGCAGGATGTTGGCTAAATCTAGAGATCAGGAGGAAGGGTTACTAAGGTGGGTTGCTATGAGGCCTTGTTTGAAGTTCTGAGAACTGAGTAGTGAATCATGGAAGGTAAGCAGAAAGAAAAATAGTAGATAGGAAAGCCAAAGGTGAGTGGTTACTAAGAGTAAGGCCTTGCCATGGCTTCCCACAATTTATCCCTATTTCATTAAATGTCCCTAATTTGTTTTTAAAATCATTTTCTAAGAAGCATGTTAATGTATCTGTATGAAAGACTCTATGCCATAGAAACTTTTCCCTCAGAAAAAGGGACCCTTGGCTATTTATTCTACTTTAATAAACAACTACTATATTTTTATATCTGTCCTATACCTGCCATTATATGACAAGCGACAATGGGTATCCTAGTTTCTGTAGTATTGCTGTGAAGACACGCCATGATCAAGACAACTTATAAAGAGAAGTATTTAATTGCTTACAATTTCATCAGATTAGTTCATAAATATCATGGTGGGAAGCATGGCAGCAAGCAAATATGTTTAGCAGTAGTTGTAAACTTATGCATGATCCGCAAGACAGGGACAAGACAGGGATAGAGAGAATGAATTTGGGCCTTGCATGGTTGGTGGTGGTGGTGGTTTGGTTTTTTTTTTTTTTGTTGTTGTTGTTGTTTGGTTTTGGGTTTTTTTTTTTTTTTTTTTTTTTTTGTTTTTTTTTTTTTTTGTTTTGTTTTTTTTTTTTTTGTCAAAGTCTACCCCCATTGATAGATTTCCTCCAACAAGGCCATACCTCCTAATCTTTCCTAAACAGCCCACTAAATGAGAACCCAACATTCAAGAATATGAACATCTAGGGGCCATTCTAATTTGGACAACCACAGTAGGTAAGCCCATATGAAACTTAAAGACAGACAATTTTCATCATCAGGTTGAAAGTTTCCTTAAGAAGATAAAGATGCCATGTTTTTCTTTTTTGTTTTTGTTTTTTTGTTTTGTTTTTTTTTGATGCTGTGTGTTTTTAATGAGTTGAAATAGTTGAAATAAATGAAGTTATTTATTATATATACAGGCTAATCAGGTTAGGTTCTGTATTTGATATTTTTTCTTCAATGAAAACCATTTTTTAAAATGAGGTACAGAGCTAAACAAAGAATTATCAACTTAGGAATATTAAATGGCTGAGCAGCACCTAAAGAAATGTTCAACATCCTTAGACATCAGAGAAATGTAAATCCAAACAACCCTGAGATTCTGTTTTATACCAGTCAGAATGGCTAAGATAAAAAAAGCTCAGGTGATAACAAATGCTGGCAAGTATGTGGAAAAAAAATAACACTCTTCCGTTATTGGTGGAATTGCAAGCTGGTACAACCACTCTGCAAATCTGTCTGGGAGTTCCTCAGAATATTGGACATAGTATTATGTGAGGACTCAGCTATACCACTCCTGGACATATACCCAAAAGATACTCCAACACATAATAAGGACACATGCTCCTCTATGTGCATAGCAGTCTTATTTATAATAACCAGAAGTTGGAAAGAACCTAGATGTTTTTCAACAGAGGAATGGATACAGAAAATGTGGTACATTTACACAATGGAGTATTACTCAGCTATAAAAAACAGTGACTTCATGAAATTCTTAGGCAAATGGATGGAACTAGAAAATATCATCCTGAGTGAGGTAAACTAATCACAAAAGAACATACATGCTATGCACTCATTGATAAGTGGATATTAGCCCAAAAGCTCAGAATACCTAAGATACAATCCACAGACCACATGAAGCTCAAGAAGAAGGAAGACCAAAGTATGGATGCTTCAGTCCTTCTTAGAAGGGGTAATAAAATACTCATGGGAGGAAATTCAGAGACAAAATGTGGAGTAGAGGCTGAAGGAAAGGCCATCCAGAGACTGTACCAACCTGAGGATCCATCCCATATACATTTGCCAAACCCAGACAGTATTGTGGATACCAAGAAGTGGTTGCTGACAGGAGGCTGATAAGGCTGTCTCCTAAGAGGCTATGCCAGAGCCTGATAAATACAGAGGAAGATGCTCGCAGTCAACCATTGGACAAGCAAGTAGTCCCCAAAGGAAGAGTTAGAGAAAGAACTAAAGGAGCTGAAGGGGTTTGCAAACCAGAGCCAGAGCTCTAAGGGACTAAACCACCAACCAGAGAGTACACATGGAGGGACTCATGGCTTCAGCCACATATGTAGCAGAGGATGGCCTTATCTGGAATCAATGGGAGGAGAGGCCCTTGATCCTGTGAAGGCTATACACTCCAGTATGGGAGAATGCCAGGGCAGAGAGGTGGGAGTGGTGAGGGAATACCCTCATAGTAGGGGGAGAGGGGATTGGATAAGAAAAACTGGGAAAGGTGATAACATTTGAAATGTAAATAAAGAAAATGTTTAATAAAAAAGAAAACAATTGCCCCTCACCTGGGCCTGGTGCCTGGAGCAGACACCTGGCTGGTCTGCCCCCATGTGGACACTGTATCCCTAGACATCCTAGAGAGGCCACTGAACTCAGAGTGACAGACACCATACCCCGAGACATCCTAGAGAGGCAACTGAACCCAGAGCAGCAGACAACATATCCTGTGACATCCTAGAGGAGCCACTGAACTCAGAGCAGTGGACACCTTATCCTGAGACATCCTAAAGGAGACACTGCACCCAGAACAGCGGATACCTAGCTGGTCTGCTACCTTGGAGACACCATATTCTGAGACATCCTAGAGGAACCACTGTACTCAAAGCAGATGGAGCTCAGCATTACAAGATCACAGAGATATTTGGACCCAGAAGAGTTCAGACACAAGCAAGATAACTGGAAAGGCAGGCTTCAGTCAGAGACAGTGAGTGCAGGTAGCACTAGAGTTAACCAGATGGTGAAAGGCAAGCACAAGAATGTAAGCAACAGAATCAAAAGTTACTTGGCATTATTAGAACACAGCTCTCTCATCATAGCAAGCCCTGAACACCCCATCACACTGGAAAAGCAGGATTCAGAATTAAAATCACTTCTCATGACAATGATAGAGGACTTTATGAAGGACATAAATAACACTCTCAAAGAATTTTAGGAGAACACAGGTAGACAGGAAGAAGCCCTTAAAGAGGAAACACAAAAATGCCTTAAAGAATTGGAAGAAAACACAACCAAACAGGTGAGGGAGTTAAACAAAACCATCCAGGATCTAAAAATAGAAGTAGAAACTATAAAGAAATAGCAAAGGGATACTACCCTGGAGGTAGAAAACCTAGGAAAAAGATCAGGATTCATAAACACAAGTATCACCAACAGAATGCAAGAGATAGAAAAGAGAATCTCATGTGCAGAAGTTACCATGGAAAACAATGACACAACTGTCAAAGAAAATGCAAAACACAAAAAGTTACTAACCTAAAACATCCAGGAAATTTATGACACAATGAGAAGGCCAAACCTAAAGATAATAGGTATAGATGAGGGTGAAGACTCCCAACTTAAAGGGCCAGTAAATATTTTCAACAAAATTATAGAGGAAAACATTCCTAACCTATAGAAAGAGATGTCCATAAATATACAAGAAGCCTACAGAATTCCAAATAGTCTAGACAAGAAAAGAAATAACTCCCGTCACATAATAATCAAAGCATCAAATGTACAAAACAAAGAAATAATACTAAAAGCAGTAAGGGAAAAAGGTAAAGTAACATATAAAGGCAGACCTGTAAGAATTACTCCAGATTTCTCACCAGAGACTATAAAAGCCAGAAGATCCTGGACTGATATCATACAGACCCTAAGAGAGTACAAATGCCAGCCCAGACTACTATACCCAGCAAAACTCTCAATCACTATTTATGGAGAAACCAAGATATTCCACAACAAAACCAAAATTACACAATATCTTACCACAAATCCAGCATTTCAAAGGATGGAAAACTCCAAGATAAAGAGAGAAACTACAACCTAGACAAAGCAAGAAAGTAATCTTCCAACAACCCCATAAGAAGATAGCTATACAAACATAATTCCACCTCTAATAACAAAATAACAGGAAGCAACATTCATTTTTCCTTAATATCTCTTAATATCAATGGACTCAATTCTCCAATAAAAAGACATGGACTATCAGAATGGATACATAAACACAACTCAGCATTTTGCTGCATACAGGAAACGCACCTCTGTGAAAAAGACAGACACTACCTCAGAGTAAAAGGATGGAAAACAATCTTCCAAGCAAATGGACCCAAGAAACAACTGGAGTAGCGATTCTGATATCAAATAAAATTGATTTTTAACCAAAAGTAATCAAAAAAAGATAAAGAAGGACACTTCATATTCATAAAAAAAAAATGTACCAAGAACTCTCAATTCTGAACATCTGTGCTCCAAATGCAAGGGCACCCACATTGATAAAAGAAACTTTACTAAAGCTCAAAGCATATATTGTAACTCACACAATAATAGTGGGGTATTTAAACACCCTACTCTCAGCAATGGACATATCATGGAAACCTTTTTCTCCGCACCTCTTGGTACCTTCTCCAAAATAGACCATATAATTGGTCACAAAACAGGCCTCAACATATACAAAAAGATTGAAATAATCCCTTGGACCCTAACAGACCACCATGGACTAAGGCTGGTCTTTAATGATGACAAAAACAATGGAAAGCCCACATACACGTGGAAACTGAACAATGCTCTACTCAATGATGACTTGGTCAAAGAAGAAATAAAGAAAGAAATTAAAGGCTTTTTAGAATTTAATGAAAATGAGGATACATCATATCAAAACTTGTGGGATTCATGAAAGCAGTACCAAGAGGAAAACTCATAGCTCTAAGTGCCTACAAAAATAAACTGGAAAGAACATACACTAACAACTTCACAGCACACCTGAAAGCGTTAGAACAAAAAGAAGCAAATATACCCAAGAGAAGTAGACAGCAGAAAATAATCAAACTCAGGGCTGAAACCAACCAAGCAGAAACAGAAGAACTATACAAAATATCAACAAAATCAGGAGCTGGTTCTTTGAGAAAATAAACAAGATAGATAAATCCTTAGCCAGACTAACCAAAGGGCACAGGGACAGTATTCAAATTAATAAAATCAGAACTGAAAAGGGAGACATAACAACAGAAACTGAGGAAATTTTTAAAAAATTGTCAGATCCTACTACAAAGGCCTATACTCAACAAAATTGAAAAATCTGGATGAAATGGACAATTTTCTAGACAGATACCAGGTATCAAAAATAAATCAGGAGCAGATAAATCTTATAAACAGTCCCATAACCTCCAAAGAAATAGAAGCAGTTATTAAAAGTCTCCCCACCAAAAAAAGTCCTGGACCAGATGGTTTTAGTGCCGAATTCTATGATACCTTCCAGGAAGACATAATACCACTTCTCTTCAAACTATTCCACAGAATAGAAACAGAAGGAAGAATACCCAATTCATTCTATGAAGCTACAGTTATGCTCATACCTAAACCTCACAAAGACACAAAAAGAGAACTATAGACCAATCTCTCTTATGAATATTGATGCAAAAATAGTCAATAAAATTCTCACAAACTGAATCCAAGAACACATCAAAACAATCATGCATCATCATCAAGTAGGCTTTATCCCAGGAATGCAGGGATGGTTCAATATTCAGAAATACATCAATGTAATTCACTACATAAATAAACTCAAAGAAAAAACCACATGATCATCTCACTAGATGCTGAGAAAGCATTTGACAAAATTCAACATCCCTTCATGTTAAAAGCCTTGGAAAAATCAGGAATCCAAGACCCATACCTAAACATAGTAAAAGCAATATGCAGCAAGCCAGTAGCCAACATCAAACTAAATGGAGAGAAACTTGAAGCAATCCCACTAAGATCAGGGACTAGACAAGGCTGCCCACTCTCACCCTACCTCTTCAATATTGTACTGGAAGTCCTAGCCAGAGCAATTAGACAACAAAAGGAAGTCAATGGGATACAGATATGAAAGGAAGAAGTCAAAATTTCACTATGTGCAGATGATATGATAGTATACTTAAGTGACCCTAAAACTTACACCAGAGAAGTCCTAAGCCTGATAAACAATTTCAGCAAAGTGGCTGGATATAAAATCAACTCAAACAAATCACTAGCTTTCCTCTACTCAAAAGATAAACAAGCTGAGAAAAAATTAGGGTAATGACACCCTTCACAACAATCACAAATAATATAAAATACATTGGAGTGAGCCTAACCAAGCAAGTGAAACATCTGTATGACAAAAACCTCAAGTCTCTTAAGAAAGAAATAGAAGAAGATCTCAGAAGATGGAAAGATCTCCCATGCTCCTGGATCGGCAGGATTAATTTAGTAAAAATGGCTATCCTGCCAAAAGCAATCTACAGATTCAATGCAATCCCCATCAAAATTCCAAATCAATTCTCCATAGAGATAGAAAAAGCAATTTGCAAATTCATTTGAATAACAAAAAACCCAGGATAGCGAGAACTATTCTCAACAATAAAAAAACCATCCCTGACTTCAAACTGTACTATGGAGCAATAGTGATAAAAAATGCATTGTATTGATACAGAGACAGGCAGGAAGATCAATGGAATAGAATTGAAGATCCACAAATGAACCCACACACCTATGATCACTTGATCTTTGACAAAGGAGCTAAAACCATCCAGTGTAAAAAGGACTGCATTTTCAGCAAACAGTACTGGTTCAACTGGAGGTCAGCATGTAGAAGGATGCAAATCAGTCCATTCTTGTCTCCTTGTACAAAGCTCAAGTACAAGTGGATAAAGGACCTTCACATAAAACCAGATACACTGAAACTAATACAAGAGAAGGTGGGGAAGACCTCAAATACCTAGGCACAGGGGAAAAGTTCCTGAACAAAACACCAATGGCTTATGTTCTAAGATCAAGAATTGACCAATGGGACCTCATAAAATTGTAAAGCTTCTGTAAGGCAAAGGATATTGTCAATAAGACAAAATGGCAACCAACAGATTGGGAAATGATCATTACCAATCCTACATCTGATAGACGGCTAATATCCAATATATACAAAGAACTCAAGAAACTAGACTCCAGACAACCAAATAACTCTATTAAAATTGGGGTACAGAGCTAAACAAAGAATTCTCAACTCAGGACACTCAAATGGCCGAGAAGCACCTTAAGAAATGCTCAACATCCTTAGTCATTAGAGAAATGCAAATTAAAACAACCCTGAGATACCACCTCACACCAGTCAGAATGACTAAGATCAAAAACTCAGGTGATAGTAGATGCTGGTGGAGATGTGGAGAAAGAGGAACAGTCCTCAATTGTTGGTGGGATTGCAAGCTGGTACAACCACTCTGGAAATCAGTCTGGCAGTTCCTCAGAAAATTGGATATAGCATTACCTGAGAATCCAGCTATATCACTCCTGGGCATATACCCACAAGATGTCCCAACTTATAACAAGGATGTATGCTCCACTATGTTCATAGCAGCCTTATTTATAATAGCCAGAAGCTGGAAAGAACCCAGATGTCCTTCAACAAAGAAATGGATATAAAAAATGTGGTACATTTACACAATGGAGTATTACTCAGCTATTAAAAATAATGAATTCAAGAAATTCTTAGGTAAATGGATGGAACTAGAAAATGTCATGTTGAGTGAGTGAACCCAATCACAAAAGAACATACATGGTATTTACTCATAGATAAGCAGATATTAGCCCAAAGGTTTGGAATAGCCAAGACTCAACTCATAGACCACATGAAGCTCATGAAGAAGGAAGACCAAGTGTGGATACCTTGGTTCTACTTAGAAGGAGTAACAAAAGTACTCAAGGGAGCAAATATAGAGACAAAGTCTGGGACAGAAACTGAAGGAGGGGCCATCTGGAGACCATTCTACCTAGGTATCCATCCCATGTACAATCACCAAAGGTAGACACTGATATGGATGGCAGGAAGTGTATGCTGACAAGAGCCTGATATAGCTGTCTCCTTAGAGGTCTGCCAGAGTCTGACATATTCAGAGGCAGATGCTCACAGATAACCACTGCTCTGATCAAGAATTTCCCAATGGAAAAGTTAGAGAGAAGACTGAAGGAGCAGAAAGGGTTTGTGGCCCCATGAGGAGAACAACAATACCAACCAACCAGAGCTCCCCAGGGTCTAAATCACTAGCCTGGGAGCACATAGGAAGGGACCCATGACTCCATCTGTATATGTAGGGGAGGATGGTCTTGTTGGGCATAGGTGGGAGAGAAGATCCTCTGTCCCATTAAGGCTGAACATCAAGTGGGTGGGAATTTGAGGGTGGGGAGTTGTGAGTGGGGTGGTAGGTGGGGACACATCCTCATAGAAGCATGAGGAGGGGGAATGGGATAGGAGGTTCCTGAGTGGTGGGGGGAATGGGAAAGTGGATAAAATCTGAAATGTAAATATAATATCCAATAAAAAAAAATAAATAAATAAAACAATCACAAGTAATGAATATTAATATTAAAGTTGATTGTAATATTTTATTAAAGACAATATTTGCTATTAAAAAATAAAATTGCTATATCAAAAAAGAAAATTTAATCAAATGATAAAATTATAGTTTTGACAGTTTTTTTTTCATTTAACTACCAATACATGTTTTTTCTGTTTTCTTGTATTATTGTTAGTACAAGTGCTCTATAAAACAATAAGTTAATGTGATTGTGTTCATAGTTAATTGTTCTTTGTTGGAAAAAAATATTTTTGCTGTTGAATGTTGATAGATAATTTAAGTTAGATCTTTGTCCTAAAATATTGCTAGATATTTTGTCATGGTTGCCATTGAACATTATCAAGTATTTACCTCTATGTTTTGAAGTATCCAATTATTACTTTTTCATTTCTGTATTTTTATGACTTGTAGAGAAATTTTAATCCAGCAGCATCGCCGCTCTGATTATGTCCAAAGACCTTCTAGGTCTGTATCATCTGGCTGGAATGCAGACCTGACCTTAGTATATACCTTTACTTCCTCTGGCTGGAATATAGAAATACCCTTAGTATACACATTTATGATAAATTTAGCTTATAGAAAGAAACAGCTATGTTTTAAAGTGATGTCTAATTGAGAAATGCACAAAGTGATAAATCAGAGAAAGATGTAACCAAATGAGTCAAAGACAGGATATAACCAAATTTCAAAAGAAAAGCTATTTAAGATCAGTGCAGGGAGAGAAAGTCAGTCAGTTCTTTTCAATAATGATTTAGGAGTTGAGTCAGTTGGGAGTCAGTGCAGTGAATGCAGTGCAGTGGAGTTGAGTTTGTTTGAGAGTTCATGCAGTTCAATGCAGGTCAGCAGAGTCAGTTAAACATCAGAGAATAAGACAAAGCTAGAAGGTTAGAACAAATTGGTAGTTAGTTTGAGGGCAAAAAGAACAGTACAATAAAAAGATGAGAGAAACCAGACTGAATCAGTCAACTTGGAGAGGAATTTGAGCCAGAACAGCTGATTGAACCAGCCAGCCAGAGCTTAGAAAGAACTCAAAAGGGTGAGCTTATTCAGCATTAAGTCTCAGAGGATGAAACATTCTAGGTCTAAGTTAGCAGAAGGAAGGTAGATGATGAAGCCTTCAAAGTTCCAGTTTGTAGAAGATTAGATTGTATGGTAACTAGAAGCTTTCAGCTTAGGCTTAGGCCTATAGATAGATCAGAGTCAGAAATACTCTGGTCTCAACACAAGCTGTGCATTTACATAATTTGGATATAGCTTTCATCTGAGGAAATAAAAGTTACTTTTACAACAATTGGCATTGTTAAGTTAAAACGTTACATTCTTTGAGTATGCTTGGCTAAGTCATGATATTTGATTGATAAATTCTTATCTTTATTTTCTATTTTGCTAAGGTCCTCATATAATATGATTAGTTGTTTATTTATTTTAACATTTTGAATATGCTATTATTAATTTGTGCTATTGTTGTAAAGATTATTCTTTCCAAGGATATGACAATTAATTTTGTAATTACGTTTTGCAGTTTTGTCAATCTTAGCTTTTGATAATCTGGTTTTTATTAGATTTATTCAAATTTATAATTTTACATCTGTTGTACTGAGCATTTTATCATTGTATATAGATATCATTATATTGTATTCTCATATAAAGTCCACTGCAGATTAGAGTATACTAGAGTGCACACTAAGAGACCCAGATTGCTACAGAGCAATTGTCATAGCTTCTCAATATGTGACTCCTTTGACATTTCTTATTATTGCCTTTTAATTTTTTGAGATTATAGTATAATTACTTCATTTTCTCATTCCCCTTGTTTTCTTCCAGATATTCCTATATACCTCTTCATTCACTTTTAAATACATGTTCAGCTCTTTTTTCATTAATTTTTGTTACATGCATATATGCATATGTGCATTTATAGATACAACCTGCCCAGTCTCTATAATGTTATTTATATGTATATTTTCAAGGTTGATCATATGGTACTGGAAAACCAATTGGTGTACTCCTCCACAGGCGAGACTATTTTTCTCACTCTCAGAATTCCTTAGTCACTTGTAGTTCTCTGCATAGGGTTGGGCCTCTGGAGAAACAGAAGACTGACTCATTGCTCTCAGTCTGAAGTTTCATATGCCACTACCTCTCATATATCTGTGGCCTGGACTCATCAGAAACATACATAGTGTCATTTAAAGATCTCTGCTTTATGTCATTCTCTAAGGAGAATGTATACATCTGGACTTCATTAGTTATAAAGGCCTAAAAGTAGAAAACTATGAGATAAATAATTATCAATATTAGTGATTTATATGAATAGAACACAAATCATTTGCATTGACATTTATTTGCCATAGGGAGTCATATGATTATGAGTAATATCAAATGGAATTGAAAGACACAATCTTGGCTATTCTTCAGCTCATAAATTTTTAAAGATTTAATAACCATAACCAATAGTAAGCATATTAGATGAGAAAATGATTATGGATACTGAAGATCAGGTAGGGATGGATATAAGTAAATTTTAATATATTTACATGTAGAAGAAAGCAATTTTTAATTATATATTCTACCATTATTGTCATGTGATCAGCTTAGGAAGCCAATTGTCAATCACAATAATGTGGACAAGTCGGTATTATAGTTTAGATATGGAGTGCCTTCCACCTACGCTCATTAGTTGAAACTTGGTTTTAAATACAGTGGTACTCGGAGATGGAGCTTCAGGAAACGATGAGTCCATGTGTGCTCTTACTTCCTCAGTTGCTCAATAAATTGATTGATTCATTATTTGTTAGGGTATTTGAGGAAGTAGAAATTATGTCAGGTCTAAATGGACAGAATAGGCCATGAGTGGCCTTACCTGGAAAGTCTTATTGTATTTTACATTTTTCTATCTCTCTGCTTCTTGGTTGCCATAAAGTATTCAGCTTTGCTGAACTTTGCCCATCCCTACTCTCCTCCAAGATGTTTGGACTCACCGTAGGCCCAGAAACAAGGAGTCAAGTGACCATTGTTTGAAACCTAAACATAGTAATGCTTACCACCACTGAGCTACAATTTTTATTCTCAAGTGTTAATCATGACAGCAGAAAGGTATTATTAACTCAAATGGTATTATGGTTTGCATCTTATATGTATACTAAATGCTATATATGGACATTTTAATAACTAGTCTGTAATACTGTTAGAAAGTTGTGGAACATCATTTATGTGGTAGACTCTAATAAAAAGAAATTACTGAAGACAGGTACTCCAGGGGGAAATTAGAGCTCCAGCTCTCTTAGTCCTCCTCCTGTTCTTTCTTCTTTGACACATCCCACTCCTCAATCTCCCCTCCTTTTCTTGCTCTTTCTTCCTTTTCTACCTTTCTGTCCATCCCTATTTGACTCCCATCTTCATGCTTGCGTAGCAAGAAGCAATTATCTGATGGACCACGCACTCTCTGCCATGACTGTTTGCTTTGCCTCAACCCAAAACATTAGAACAAAGCAACCATGATCTAGAAACTCCAAAACTTTGTACTAAAATAACATTTGTTTTACCCAACATTTTTTGTCATTTTGACAAATAACACACACAAGTGAGGAGAAACATTTGTTAATCTCCTGAAGGCTAAAGAAAAAATCAACCTCATGTGTAAATACAGAAAACCACATTAAAGTGATGAATATTTCAACCTGTTATCTGTCTACATTCTTCGTTCTCATCGAGGAAAGGAAATTCCCAGCTAATTTTTATTTCTAAGAACAAAAGCTAAAACAACAGCTGATATGTCTTTATACATATTTTTAAATCACGGTGTCTGCTTTTAGTAGTGTAGATAAACAAAGATTTATAAAATAAAAACTGCAATTTCTTATGTAGAGTTAGAAGAAAAGAGATGTGTAGGAAAAAATATAGAAGCAGACCTCTCATTGTTCTGCTGTCAGACCAGTGTCTATTGGCTAAATTCTTAGTTGAAAGTCCACTATTTCCTTGACTCATTTAAGAAACTCTTGTCACTTTAAATTTCTTAACTGTCAGGTAAAATGGTGATGTGTTTCATCTTGTGTCAAACACATCACTTTATCCCTGTTCACAATGAAAAGATGTCATGTGGGAAAGGTATACTTTGGGGAAAGACTTCAAACTAACTAAACACCATGTTTACTTTTAAAAAAAAGGATTTAAAGGAAGTGTAAAATCCACAATGGCATCCTGGACCATTCAGTTTTGCAATTAACCTTGACAATGTCCAATTAATTATAGCTCTCATTTAGATGACACTGAGACTATATTGCATTTATAATTTTAGGATGTTAGCAATTCCAAATGTAAGTCTCTTTTATCTTCTACTTCAGAACCATATGATGTGACATATTTGTTTCTCATATAAAAATAACAATACACATTTTCAAAATACCAATAGAATAAATACCAAGATTGTCAAACTTAAAATTATTTTAGCCCAACTGTTAATTCTTAGACTCCCTGTCTCTTAGTTTATTACAGCTGCACATTCAAATGCATATCCTCTTAATTCGAAGTAAGCTATCCCTACTTAGAGTAACATGGTAACATTGTATACAATACAGAGACATCTCCAATAGCCTTCATAGAATAGAAATAAAGCTTGCATTGGGTAAACACCTAAGTAATATCTAAGAAGATATTGCTTTAGTCTACTGACTCACCTGCTCATGACTAAAGCATTTTCTGTGATTAGACTATGGATTTTCAGCTATAGTTAATGAAAGTTATACCCAGGAACAGAGAATCTATGTGATTCATGTCAGATTCACACTATTATACTGACCAAAGATAGGATAGAAGTTCCTAAGAGGTGATATATCAACTCAAACTACATATTAGTTACTTTGGTGCATCAGAACCTAGTGTTAATAATACTTAGTGAAACTTTGATGTAGGAAAAAAACTGTGTCTTCTTGTCACATAAGTGGTTTACTAGATTACAGGAATGACTGAATATTGTGTTAACCACAAAAGATGTACTAAAAAAAGGAATAAAGAAAAACAAACCAAACTGTTTATTCAGCACATTCAATTTTTCTGAATGCTCACTTTCGACCATTTGATACTCAGTTCTTTTTGCATACTTTTATTTTCTTTACTTCCCTCTTCATGTTTAAGCTTTCTTTCAGGTATTAGCTGACTGTTGGCTCCATGTTAATTTCCATAGTTTAGAACATATTTCCATTTCAAGAAGAGTAACACATCCCTATGCTGAACACTTCTTTGATCCATGGCTCAGTAATGAGATCAGTTGCCAAGGTGAGCCTCCTCTATCCTTCTTCAGTGACACCTGAACAATAAACAAACTTCACAACCATGATGTATAGTAAAGTAACTGGCTGTGAGTTTTCAAAATCACAAAACTGTCATAATATTTATGCTTTGCAGGAGAATATTATACCAGATCAATACAGATTATATGCTTAGCCTACAAATAAAAAATAAAATATTTTTTCATAAGTAATAAAATTATGCAATTAGAAAAATTCTACGAATCCTACAACTAAACCACTAGATATTACAAGTGATTTGATAAGTTTGCAAAACACAAGTTCAGTGTGCATTGGTTTTCTTTTTCAAGACATCACTGAGGTAAATGGACTGCATACATTCAACACACACAAATAAATGAGGATGGAAACTATATAGCAGTGCAACAGTCACCAAGTCAAGATGACATATTCACACCTTCCAAGTAATCTTGTATACTTTTGGTATTGTCTTTTGTTTTATTGCTAAGATCACATATGAAATTGTCCCTTTCAAAAAGCTTTTAAGTTCTTACCATAGTGTAGAAAATCTGAGGACTATGTTTTACTTCTGGTCTTATAAGTTTCAAAAGTGAAATTTCAAAACTCTGCAGTCCTTCTCCATTGTCCTAAGCTTCACTTGGTTATCCAATCACTATTATATTCTTTGGTTCTATGCCTAAATATATGTTCAGAAACTAGCAAGAAAGATTTTTAAATTGAAAGTATAAATATATCATTTGCATTACTTCAGAAGCAAACTATTGTGAAGAATTTAGTGATAAATATTCATGGTTTATATTCCAAAAATACTTCTGAAACAAATATATATAATAACAAGTATAGGAGGATATATATCCTCCTAAAACCTATGCAAGGAGTGACCAAATTATTACAGGCAGGAGGATTCAATATTGTTAAGATATTCCTTCTTCTAAAATCTTCAGTTTTTATTATAATCCCAACATGATATTTTTGACAAGTGAAAAAATGGAAGCCTGATATTTATTTACAAACAAAGTTTTAGAATAATTATATAACCCTAAAAAAGAACGATGTTGGAGTCTTAGAAGAGCTGACTTCAAGATCTCTTCTTCCAGGTCAAGATTACATGATACTGTAAAGATAAACAAACAGCAAGACCAAATATTTAGAAATAGAGACACATTTGCAATATCAATTGATTTTCATCAAAGAAGTCTCATAAGTTAATTTTATATAATCTCAACACATTATTATTCTGTAGTAAATTAACCTTATCAACAATGCTAAAATGTGTTTTCAAAATGATAAATTAAAAATGACATCAAAGAATACCTTCACAGCATGATACTAGTTCCCTGTAGAATAACAGAAGTAATAGCAATACAAACAGAAGGCACTAACAGTAAAAGTTACAGATGTATCATTTGAACTTGGCTAAGGTTAAATTTTTCTTAGCATCAAAACCAGAAATAAATCTTGAAGGGCAAAAGTAGTTTATCTTGTAGCTAGACCAGAACAATTCTATGATTCCATCTAGGTTACATGGATGCCCTTTAATGGACCTTAGTCAGATTGAAAATAGGATATACTAACAAATAAATTACAGTAAAGAACAAAAAAAAAAAACAAAAAAAAAAAAACCCTGAATATTGAGAAAACAAATACCTAGTTTAAAAATGGGCTACAGCTCTAAACAGATTTCTCAAAAAAGGATGAAACTAGAAAATATCATCCTGAGTGTGGTAACCCAGTCACAAAAGAACACACATTATATGCACTCACTGATAAGTGGATATTAGCCCAAATGCTCAGAATATCCAAGATACAATTCACAGAACTTATGAAGCTCAAGAAGAAGGAAGACCAAAGTGTGGATGCTTCAGTCCTCTTTAGAAGGAGAACAAAATACTCACAGGAGGAAATATGGGACAAAGTGTGGAGCAGAGACTGATGGAAAGTCTATCCAGAGACTTACCCACCTTTGATCCATGCCATATGCAGCCACCAAACCCAGACACTATTGCTGGTGTCAAGAAGTGCTTGCTGACAGGAGCCTGATATGAATGTCTCCTGAGAAGCTCTGCCAGAGTCTTACCAATACAGATGTGGATGCTTGCAGCCAACCAACTATTGGACTGAGCAGGGTGTGGGGGGGAACCTCAATGTAGGAGTTAGGGTAAGGAATGATGGAGCTGAAGGGGTTTGCAATCCCATAGGAAGAACAACAATAACAACCAATCAGAACCCCCAGAGCTCCCAGGGACTAAACCACCAACCAAAAAATACAATAGAAGGACTCAAGTCTCCAGCTGCATATGTAGCAGAGAATGGTCTTGTCTGGCATTAAAGGGAGGGGAGGACCTTGGTCCTGTGTAGGCTTGATGCCCCAGTGTAGTGGAATGCTAGGGTGGTGGGGCAGGAGTGGGTGTGTGGGTGGGGGAGCAACCTCGTGAAGGCAGGGGAAGGGTGCTAAGATGGGGGGTTCTCAGAGAGAAAACAGGGAAGTGGAATAACATTTGAAATGCATATAAACAAAATAACCAATAAAAAATAAAATAAAAAATAAAATTGGGCACCTAAATCATATCACACAAAAAATTAACTTACAAAGATTTAAAAGACAAATACAATTCTATAACCATGAACACTTAAATTATGAAAGTGACCACTCATAATTTTATCACTCCATAATAAATATGTCACCAAAATTTTGTTAAATGAATTTATAAAATGTGCTATATACAAAGCAAGATTATCATTCATACAAATGAAATGGAGAAAAGGCTGATATATACTATGGTATGAATTAACCATGGGAGATTAGTGTAAGTAACTTAAGTGATTTGCAGTTACATGGTATATACTTTTTGTGTGAGTCTGCAATGGACATCTGTATAGATACAGATTGTGAGAATTGATTGAGAGAGATTGACTTCAATGAATTGAATTAGTGAGGTAGTGGACGGAGTCTTAAATTAGATATTGCTGTTGGTTACACAAAATTGAACACATTAAAATTCTTAATTGCACAGTTAATTTTATAACATACTGTCTATTATATTACGACTATAAAACCCCTGTAATGAACAAATAGATTTATAGTTTGTTTGGAAAATATGCCAGTCTACAAGTATGCCATTAATGTTAAAAAGGGGAGGGGTGCTTTAGATGTGCTGGGCATTAAGCCCTGAGACTGCAGATATAAAATAAAACTATTATAGCTAGCCCTATGGCAGCTGCTTCAAGGAAGAACAGAGTAAGAATGCTGCCAGATCCAGACTCAAAATCAGTTAACCTTTCAGCAAGAAAAAATGAAACTCAAATAAATACAGAAATCAAGATAAAAATCAAGTTGTGACAGGAAGAATTCTTGAAACAGCATTTACAGTCCCATAAAATGTAGAAGAATAGTTGATCATAATTCAGAAAAATGAACTTTTGGAAAGTAGATCCTATGGCATGAGCAAGCATAGAGCAAATGACATAACAGTACTAATGGATGAGATATAAAAAGTACATGTTGGCTGTAGCAGGTGCATGCTGCTCCTCAGAGTGGGCAATGTTTGTTTATTTCCTATTGTGGAGCTGAGATCTATGGCATAAACCAGTCTGGCCTCAAACTCACTGTGTAGTCAAATCACATCTGGGCTCACAATCCTCCTACCCCAGGTTTCATGAATGTCAGAATTATAGGCATGAGTCAATACACCTTGCTGTTGAACACTGCATATATGAGATAATAAATTTGGATAATAATTCAGATAGATCATTATCATCATTTTTTACTAAAGAAAATATATAGGAAACCTTAACCATTATTCTCCTTTTTTTTCTAAAATATAACTATTATCTCTGGGGTTTGAGGTGTAAAAATCACCTGCTAATGATTCTGCCCAGGAAAATTCAATTCTTTTTTCAATCGAAAATAATTAATTAATTAATTAAAGCAAGCCAAGTATGTTTTCTTTCCTCATAGTCAACTCAATGCTGAACAGACCACTCTCCCTGGTGAGGGAAAAGAAATTTGAGTATTGGGCTGGCACTGCTTGTTTCTGTCCTCACTAACCATGTGTCCAACGTTCCAGGAAATTACTTAACTTTCAAAATCACAGTAAAAATAAAATGACTAGACACCATAATGAAGACCCTAAGGAGTTAGTAATCTTACATGCTACATTCAAGAAGACTGAGGAGGGTAGATGTGATCTCACTCTCCATATGTTAAGTAAGAATAATTTAACAACATGAAAGACCAAATCCTACAACAATACAAGGCAGAGATCAGAGTCTATAGCAAGCTTAATTAGGGCATTGACAAGGAGGTGTATTAAGGGACTGGTTTCACAAATGCAAGGAAGAAAGTATGAGAGACTGTTAAGGTAGTCTTGTAAATTATGGCTACAGAGATAAATGTGGGCAAAATAATGATGCTCACCTAGCAATATTTTGCAGGAATTGTTGGGACTATTTCTGGAAGAGATGTCAGGAATGAATTTGTGGGTAACAGTCTTGACCCAAAGCATGTTCAGTTTAGGATCAAATTGGTTATCAGTTTGTAGATACTCAGCAAGTAGTTAAGGAGTGTCTGGCTGTCATGTCCACTAAAATGAGGGACACTCAGAACCTTGCTAAAGTATTTTTCTGGGTGTATCAGTAAGGGTGTATTATCCATGGGTAATCATCATACAGATGAGTGAACTGAGACAGCTATCCCAGATGAAAGTGGAGCTGACTTAAATAAACAGAAGACCTGATAGTATGAAAGAAACAGAAGAGAAAAATAATCAATGCTATTATATCAGTTCTTATTTGTTGTTGTTGCTGCTGCTGCTGTGTTTTGGGTTATGTTGTTGTTGTTCACTGTGTTCGTGAGGGTTTCCATTTCTGTTAAGAGACACCATAACCAAGGCAACTTTTATAAAGGACAACATTTAATTGAGGCTGGATTACAGGTTCTGAGGTTCAGTTCATTGTCATCATGGCTACAGCATGCCAGTGCCCTGGCAGACATGGCACTGGAGTTGCTGAGAGTTCCATATCCTGTTCTTAAGGCAAACAAGAAAAGACTGATTTGCAAACAACTAAGAGGAGGCTCACAACCCCATACACGCATACATATCCACAAAGTGAGATACTTCCTTCAACAAGTCCACACCTCCTGACAGTACCACTCCCTTTGGGCCAAGCATATTCAAACCACCACATTCACACTTTTTCACTATTTTTGTTTGTTTGTTTGCTGGTCTATTTATTTGGCAGTGTTGCAAGTTGAACCTAGAGCCTTATGCACGTTAAACAAGCACTAAAACAGTGAGCAACACTCTCAGACTATATGTGTGTTGTTTGCTTTTGTCATTGCCCATAGATATCAGACTCCAGATTCATCAGCATTCAACATGGATTTGCACAGACCTTTAACCTTTGACTGTGGTTGCTTCATTGATTCCTCTTTTTACTAAAGCTCATAGTCTTTTTCAGCATCCTGGTCTGAGTGGCTGCTGTTTTTTTCTTTCTCTGCAGCCTGCCCAGGGCCATTGTGAAAGTATCAAGCTCCTGACTGTGTAAGCCAAGATAAGAAATCTCCTCACATAATTACATCTGCATCCTACTCATTCTGATCCTCTAAAACATGTTGGCTAATACAGTGGGTTGATGACTCAAGTAGCAATTTAGGAACTAGCTCTACATTTGAGACACAGCAGTATAAAAGCAGCATTTAAGTCCATAATAATGAACAAGAAAACAACAAACATAAACGTTCCTCTTTGCTGTTTCTAAAGCACACTTACACAACAATATTTCATAAACTTTAAATAATGAAATCAGAGCCCAGAAGCACTGAAATGCTCCAACAAAAAGTTCTAAATGCTATTCTGCTGGGTTCTTTCTTACTCTCCTTTCTACTCTGTATTTCTATGAGCCCAAGCTAGTGGATCCATGCATCAACTGTAAGCTTTCCCTAGGGGCTTACAGCTCTGTACCTGCAGCACTGAATGCCTCCCTGATTTCCTTCCAGGATTTAGCTCAGAATTTGCCTGACAGTAGCTTCCTTTTCAATGCTACATTTAGCAGCACATTCCTGTCCTTTCATTTCACATCATTCCAGACCTAATCATTTTCTCTGAAGCCTATACAAAGTAAAATTCCATCTCCATTATTTAATCAAAACTAATCTTGTCAAGGTCACTGATGACTGCTCACTACCAAATCCAAAGTTACACTCAGTGAAATCATCATCCTTTCCTTCCTGAAGCACCCGATGTGTTTCATGCTTGCAAACTTTCTTTGCTGGGTCTCTCAGAGGGATTCATTATTGTTTTCCTTCTGCCCCACTGATCTCCAGTTTAGTATCTTCTCTGAGATTCTCTCTTTCCCAGAGCCAGTTCTCAGCTTTGGTAGCTCTGCTCTTGCTCTAATCTTCCCTTCTCTCTCTACAATCAGTTTAATCCATCTATTACATTAATCGTTAATCAAAAATTTTAAGCTAGCATAAGTAATTAAGAGGAACAGTTTAAAGGAGAGACAAGTTGTTTTGGAGGCTTCAGTCCTTGGATTGCTGGCTCTGTTTGGAGGAAAAATGAAGAAGCAGAACATAGTAGGACCATGAGCCAGCAAAAAGAGAGATACAGAAAAGACAGGTGAGAAGTGAAGAAAGGAACACATCCATTGCTTTGATCCAGGCTTTCCATATGACCTATCATCTGCCAAAATAAAGTCATCAACCTGGCACCTCCTGCACCAGGCGAGCCTCCATAAGTCAGTCAATTGGGGCATAACTACCACATAACATTCCAACTGTAGCCATAATTTGTAAACAGATAACTCCTATTGTTAAAAGGGAAAAGGCAGTTATTTTCTCAGTGAAAATGTTAAGTAGAATATTTTATTTTATTTCTTATTCTTATTTCCCACCATGAATTCTTTATATATACAATATATACTCCTGCAGATCATGTCTCTTGGCACCAAAATAGTCCCGTAAACAGCAGTTTTCAACCTCTGGATTTCAATACCTTTAGGAGGTTGAATGAAACTTTCACATGGGTTGCCCAAGGCCATAGGAATACAGATATTTACGTTACAATTTATAATAATAGCAAAATAACAGTTATGAAATAGCAACTAAAATAATTTTATGGTTGGGGTTACCACAATAGCAGAAATTGTATTAAAGTGTCGCAGCATTAGGAAGTTTGAGAGCCACTGCTATAGAATTTAGTGTGAATGTAAAAGCTTAGAATGCCCTCAAGACCTATAAAATACAAATCTAAATTTTAGCACTCCCTGCTACCCATCAATAGCTCCCCAGGAAAGTAAACATAAATTATTATTTCAACTTTATTGGCTATCCTAGTTTGCTATCTATAGCTATGATAAAATGTCACAAAACAACTTGTAGGGGAAAGGGTATATTTGAGATTACAATGTACTGTCTAATATCAAAGTAAGCTATGGCAGGAAAACCTGAAGCAGAAAATAAAATATTGTAAGGCAGTGTTGCATAGTAGCTTGCATCTCTTGGCTTGTTCACCTTTCTTTCTTAAATAGCCCAGGCCCCACTGTTCAGGGATGGGACCATACACAATGGGCTTCATCAATTGAAAGTGCCCCTAAGACATGCCCACACACCAATCTGATGGAGGAAATTCCTCAGGTGAGATTGTCTCTTCCTGGGTATGTCAGGTTTGTGTCAAGTTGACAAACACTAACCAGGACAACCCATCCCTTGTCCACGTTGACACCAAAATATATCATGTTAATACAAAACTTTTCAGGGGGTATGAATGCACATGTTTTTTTGATCACAGAACTTGAAAGGCAGAGTCAGGTGAGTTTCTGCAAGTTCAAGACCATCTTGGTCTATATAGTGAGTTTAAAGAAACCCAGAGCTATAGAGGGAACTCCTGTCTTTTTGTTGTTGTTGTTTTTAAAAAGGGTTATTTAAACTATTAAACTATAACTTTTCCTTTTTTGTTTGGCTCGCTCAGTGTCTACTACACAAGCCATTTTTTTGGCAGACATCCCATCCATGGTTCTGTGATCTTCAATATCTAAGATTCTCTACTGCAACTCATCCTGTAACTTCTCCAATGACCTCTCCTGACATCTTATACCAAATCTCAACTGTTCTCCATGACCACTTTAACTGCATGTCACCAAAACCAGTACAGTGAGGAAGACTTTTACACATTACTTAGTTCAGCTGACAGGTTAAGAAGCAGCCCAGGCCCCCTCTAGGCCACAGTAATACAATGGTCTAACCCTGAGGGGGGAAAAAAAATCCAGATTTCACCTAAATGATGCTGTTTTCTTATTAATCACAGCTGCTTGATTTTTCAGCCCTAGTTAACCAGCAGCAATTGACACAATAACATAAAGGATTAACAGATTCTTAATCCAGATTATCTCCTGAGCAGCTATGATAGAGCCCACTTCCTTTCGAAATCTCACAGCTATTCCTTTATCACCTGCATTTCTCTCAGCACTATCTTCCTAGTTCTTAACAAAGAGCTAATTAAAGGCTGAAGACGCAATGATTTTCCAACTCAAAGTTCCAAACACTTCCACAATTCTCAAGTAGCAACAATAACTTGGCAAGCACACACACACACACACACACACACACACACACACACACATCCACGAGTAGGTATACCATCATAACTCTGCCATATTCTTTAGTAACAAATTATGGTTTAGTTTTTTTTTTTTTAATTGCTGTGTCAAGACACTATCCAAAGACACTATCCATATATAACCTAGGGAAAGAAGGACTTACTTCAACTCACACTTTTAGATAAGTGTTTATAACTGAAGGAGTTAGAGCAGGAGGCAGCCATTCATTCCGGCAGGAGGCCAGAACAGAAGCAGAGACTAACTGAGTAATGCTCCTCACTGGCCTTCTTCCCCTGGTTTGGTTGTTTTTCTTTCTCATACAGTCCTAGCTTACTTGTACTAATTTGGAACTTCCCACAGTGGGCTGAGCCCTCCTGCAACAATTAGAAGTTAAGAAAGTGCCCCACATATAAGAATTCATCTTGCTCACCTCCAAACTGAATCCATGTCCTAAGTTAGAATAACTTAGAAAAATTCCACAGAATGTCATTTCTATCCTATCTCTTCCTTGGCATTCTTGACCTCTAAAGCACTTACTAATAACTGACATTTTGTTATAGATTAATTTTGCCTCTTCAGAACTTTACTCATTGTGGCAACAAAGAATTTCTTGATTTGCACTCTATTTTGTCACTCATACCCAGAATTATCTTTTCCACACACAGCATTTCTTAAAGCAGGGAATATGCAAGAGAAGCTTATTATTAGTGTGAATTGATAGATTGGATGAAATGAGACAGGTGACTTTATCAATTGAGCTTTGAAGACTACATCAAGAGCTGTAATACAACAGAGTATCTTTAGCCAGAGGAAGAGATTATAATTGTGATGGTGTTAAAAATGAAATATTGGTACAATAAAACAGAATTTGTGAAAACAGAATTTAGTACTTTTCTTAATATTATAACTAACTGATTTCTTCTCAGACTGGAGTCTTACATCTGACACCACAGCATATTAAAAGTAAAAAATTCTTGAATGTATCTCATCCAGGACCATCAATTTTTCAAAGGTAGACTATCATGATAAACCTGTCTTCAGGGTAACACATCTCTAAATGGAAAATAAGCCAAGATATAAAGCTTTAAGTGCTCTGTTCTGGCTAGCATCCTATAAAGGACTTTGAGACATTTATGTTACTGTTCTGATTTACAGATAGAAAAAAACAATCATCAGTAGTATTTAAATAAATCTAAGACATCTTCTCCAATGATCATTGCAGAATTTGGTGAATTTAGCTATTCAGAAAGATTTAATATGAATTAGTATGAATAAAGAAAGAGGACATATTACTGAGAGTATGTTACCACAGTAAAGTGAATAAATGTATCCTAACTTATAACCAACCTGTTTTGCATTCCTTTCTTGCCAATACATTTGACTTTACAATGAGTCATGAGCTTCTCTTGCTGTCAAGCAAAATGAGCCCTTGGAGCATTTTCATAATCTGCAGTTCCACCCCTTCTGGATAAACTCCAATACCTTTGTTGCTACTGAGAGAAGAGACATTGACTTCATAAATATCTATTATCCTTGGTAACCAAAATGACAGTGACTTAAGGGAAAGGACCAGCTCTTCATAATAGTAATGTGTTTTACCTCTTCCAAATATACATGTGACCACCTCTAATATTAGCAAAAAAAAATCCTTCATGCCATAATTACATTGAGATGACAAACACTGATTTGAAAATAGTTGATCAATGCATGTTTCAAATGGCACAAAAGTGTATACTGAATTTGCCTAGGAATGTTTCTTGCAAAATTATTGTTATACTCCAGTAATATTTCATTGACACTTTGTCTTTTGTTTCCAGCAAATATTTTGATGCAAACCTGTAAATATAGATAGAACTAAGGCAGCTCTTGGCTCGAAGACATTTTAGGTCTCCTGTCAAGATAAGAGTGTTCCAGCACTATTTTAAAATCTACTTGTCAGACAAGTTCTATTCCATTTGATCTGGCACTCCGCATCACATTATTAGATTACATTATAGCTCAAACTTGTCATTTGGGTGAAAGAGAAGCAAATAACATTATAATTCAATGCAGCCCGACTTGCTTTAGATCAAAGACTGGTTCCTGGCAATTTCTGTAATTAAGGAAATATCTATAAACATGAGACTTGCAATATGTAATTTGAATTCAGCATGGTCCATGCTCTCTTGGTATGTGTAGAAATGTATCACTTAATTTTAAATGAATAAACATGACTTGGCAACACAGCTCTTGTATTAAAGAAGACATGCTGAATATTCTTTAAAATAGCATATACTCTGTAAGTTTATATACTTAAAAGAAGGTGTTGAGAGTCAGGTATAGGCATTTTCTTCTTTTACCTGTTTTGTTATTACAAATAATTCTAATTGAGCCTAAAAAGGATTAGGAAATAACTTTGCCTGTAACTGGGAGAGTAAAATCTCTTACTGGAAACTATGTTTATGTCCCTAATCCAGATAAAATTTTCTTCATGCAATGCATGAAATTTCCAAGTCATATTATAGTAGAAATTGAAGGACAAAAACCATCATGAAACAATGCATTGTTAAAGTAGTTTTCCCTCCCTGTATGATTTTAATATGTTTAATTTAAAATAGATTAACTCACCTACCCCCCTCCCATGCTACCTTCCAGACCCTTTCTGTTTCCCTTAGAACTGCTGCCATCTGCCCTCCACACTGTCTAGGTGATAGCTTCTTTCAACATTAACTAAAAGATTTAGAAATTACAGAACAAACAAAATACCAAATCTAAATTAGAAAAGTAAATAATAAGAAACTATAATTTGAAGGGTTAACAATTTGAGAAAAGTTCCCAGAAATGAAGAATAAACAGACAAATTCCAAGAAACAAGACCATGAAGGACAACAAAGTCTTAAAACACTAAGAAAACAGTGTAATTTTAAGAGAACACAATGTATTTTCAAGGTTACTAATAAAAGTAAGGCTACACACACACATACACACAAATCATTTAGATAATTAGAATGCCCAAAAAGAACCAAAGGGAAATAAATTCTAAAAATTGTTTTTAAAAAGTCTCAAACTAATAAAACAGATTTCAAAATGCCATATTTTCTGCCCACTAACACATATTATTTTAGAATAACAAAATTTTAAATACAAATCTATCAAAATTACTGGTTATAAGAGACATCTCTCAGAATTTGAAATATTTTAAGAGTCTTGGCAAATAGAGATTGTCAGTGAGTCAGGTCAGTTTCTCTTATCCACTGGGAAGTAGTCCTCTGCAACATTGAGCCAGAGCTAAGCCCTCTGACTTTGACTAGTGAGGCAAGCAAAAATAAAAATCAAGCAGGGCTCATATTTGCCCTTTCCGATGCTCTTGGAATTTTAGCACCCCTGTGAGGAAATTCAGGCCAGTGTGCTAGAGATGACAGATGCATGGGTCAGTCGGCCTCAACAAAGCTGTAACATCAAGAGCCAGACACAGTAGAAACCTGCCCATGAGCCACGATTCAGGAGTTTGAGTTCCCAAAAAAGGGTTTTATTACTTTGTCAAGATTTATTTTGACTCACAATGTAAGGAGATACATTCCAACATGGCAGGAAACAAATGGTGGTGTGTTACTCACATCTGGGTGGATTAAGATGCAGAAAAAGGATAAACTAGTGCTCATCTCCTTTCTCCATGTTTGCTTTCTTTAAGTCAAGACCCCATTCCATAGGATGGCCCCACCCCCATTCAAGTTGTGTGTTCCCGTGTAAATTAAAGTTTAATAAATCAACCTTGGAGTAAAAAAACAGAGAGATGTCTATATAACAGGCTATTTCAACCTAAGTAAATTCCACAATGAAGATTACTTATCAGGGTGATACTAGACATTCCCCAAATCCACCAAAAATATTAAACCAATAGTAGGATTAGAGGAAATTGGAGTAGAACAAATGATTCAGTGACTAGAGGCACCTACCATCAATCCTGAAAACCTGAATTTAAGACCCAGAAACACATAGTGGAAGAAGAAAACCAACTCATGCAAGCTGCCCTCTAACATCCATGTTCTTTGGTGTCTGTATGGACATATACACATGCATATACATTTTTTGAATGCAGAAAACTGTATGAATACTTTTAATTAAAAATGGACAAAGTTCTTTCTGTCTGAGCCTGTGCCCTGAGCAGTCCTAGGGAGACAGCTCTGCACACAATCCCTAAAATCCCAGAGGAGGCTAGACTCCCAGGATCTCTAACATGTCCAGGAACATAGGATAATAGGATCACAGAATCTTAGGAGCTTAATCACACCAGGATTTCAGGATCCCAGAAGCAGCCTGACTTCCAGGTGCTTTTACACCCATGATCTCAAAATGACAGGATCACAGTGACAGCTGGACTCTGAGGAGTTCTGACACAACCAAGATAAAAAGAGAAACAGGATTTAGTCAGAGGCAGTGAGTGCAGGTAGCACTAGAGATAACCATATGTCAAAAGGCAAGAACAAGAATATAACCAACAGAAATCAAGTTACATTGCATCACCAGAACCTAGTTCTCCCACCATAGCAATTCCCGAATACCTCATGACACCAGAAAAGCAAGATTCAGATTTAAAATCACTTCCCATGTTGATAATAGAGACCTTAAGAAGGACATAAATAACTCCCTTAAAGAAATACAGGAGAACACAGGTAAACAGGTAGAAGCCCTTAAAGAGGAAACAGAAAAATCCCTTAAAGAATTACAAGAAAACACAACCAAACCGGTGAAGGAATTGAACAAAATCATCCAGAACATAAAACTGAAAGTAGAAACAATAAGGAAATCACAAAGGGAGACCTCCCTGAAGATAGAAAACCTAGGAAAGAGATCAGGAGTCATAGACACAAGTATGACCAACAGAATGCAAGACATAGAAGAGAGAATTTCAGGTGCAGAAGACACCATAGAAAACATTGGCACAACTGTCAAAAAAATATAAAATGCAAAGAGCTCCTAAACCAAAACATCCAGAAAATCCAGGGCACAATGAGAAGACCAAACCTAAGGATAATATGTATAGAAGAAAGTGAACATTCCTAAATTAAAGGGCCAATAAATATCTTCAACAAAATTATAGAAGAAAACTTTCCTAACCTAAAGAAAGAGATGCCTATGAACATACAAGAAGCCTACAGAACTCCAAATATTCTAGATTAGAAAAGAAATTCCTCCTGTCATATAATAATCAAAACATTGAATACACAAAACAAAGAAAGACTATCAAAAGCAGTTAGGGAAAAATGTCAAGTAACATATAAAGGTAGAACTATCAGAATTATACCAGACTTCTCACCAGAGATTATAAAAGCCAGAAGATCCTGAACAGATTTCATACAGAAATAAGAGAACATAAATGCCAGCCCAGGCTACTATACCCAGTGAAAATTCTCAATTACCATAAATGGAGAAACCAAGATATTCTATGACAAAACCAAATTTATCTTTCCACAAATCCAGCCCTACAATGGATAATAGAAGGAAGTACTCCAACACAAGAAAAGAAATTATACCCTAGAAAAAGCAATAAAGTAATCTCAACCAAATAAACCAAAAAGAAGATAGCCACACAAAAACATAACTCCATCTCTAATAACAAAAATTACAAGAACCAACAATCACTTCTTAATATCTCTTAACATCAATGTACTCAATTCCTGAACAAAAATACATACATTAATGGACTGGATACATACACAGAACCCAACATTTTGCTGCATACAGGAAACACACCTCAGTGACAAAGAGAGACACTACCTCAGAATAAAAGGCTGTAAAAAATTTTTTTCAAACAAATGGTCCCAAGAAACAAGCTGGAGTAACCATTCTAATATCAAATAAAATTGACTTTAATAGCAGCTTCATAGCACACCAGAAAGCTGACGAACAAAAGGAAGCAAATGCACCCAAGAGGAATAGATGACTGAAAATAATCAAACTTAGGGCTGAAATCAACGAAGTAGAAACAAAATGAACTATACAAAGAATCAACAAAATCAGGAGCTGGTTCTTTGAGAAAATCAACAAGATAGATAAACCTTTTGTCAGGTTAACAAGAGGGCACAGACATAGTATCCAAATTAATAAAATCAGAACTGAAAAGGGAGACATAACAACCGAAACTGAGGAAATTCAAAAAATCATCAGATCCTACTACAAAAGTCTATACTCAACAAAATTGAAAAATCTGGATGAAATGGACAATTTCCTAGACAGATACCAGGTATCAAAGTTAAATCAGGATCAGATAAACCATCTAAAATGTCCTGTAACCCCTAAAGAAATAGCAGCAGTCATTAAAAGTCTCCCCACCAGAAAAGCCTAGAACCAAATGGTTTTAGTGCTGAATTTATTAGACCTTCCAAGAAGACCTAATACCAATTCTCTATAAACTATTTCACAAAATAGAAGCAGAAGGAACACTACACAATTCATTCTATGAAGCCACAATTACACTCATATCTAAACCACACAAAGACCCAACAAAGAAAGAACATCAGACCAATCTACCACTGCCTATCGATGTAAAAATATTCAATAAAATTCTCATAAACAGAATCTAAGAACACATCAAATCCATCATCTATCATGAACACGTAGGCTTTATCCCAGGAATGCAGGGATTGTTCGATATATGGACATCCATCAACGTACTAATCCACTATATAAACAAACTCAAAGAAAAAAATCTACATGACCATCTTCCTAGATGCTGAGAAAGCATTTGGCAAAATTCAACACCCCTTCATGGTAAAAGTCTTGGAAAGATTAGGAATTCAAGGCCCATACCTAAACATAGCAAAAGAAATATAAAGAAACCAGTGGTCAACATCAAACTGAATGTAGAGAAACTTGAAGCAATTCCACTAAGATCAGAGACTAAACAAGGCTGCCCACTCTCTTTCTCTACCTATTCAATATAGTACTGGAAGTCCTAGCCAGAGAAATTAGGCAACAGTAGGAACACAAAGGGATACAAATAGGAAAGGAAGAAGTCAAAATTTCACTATTTGCAGATGATATAATAGTATACTTAAGTGACCCCAAAGCATCCACCAAAGAACTCTTAAAACTGATAACTTCAACAAAGTGCCTAAACAAAAAATTAATTCAAAGAAATCAGTAGCTTTCCCCTACTTAAAAGATAAAGAAGCTGAGAAAGAAATTAGGGGAAAGGCATGCTTCACAATAGTCACAAACAATATAAAATACCTTGGTTAGAATATAATAAGGTAAGTGACAAATCTGTAGGACAAGAACTTCAAGTCTCTAAAGAAAGAAATTGAAGAAGATGTCAGAAGATGGAAAGATCCATGCTCATGGATTGACCCAATAATTATAGTAAAAATGGCCATCTTACCAAAAGCATTCTACAGATTCAATGTAATCTCCATCAAAATTCTAACTCAATTATTCACAGACATAGAAAGAGCAAGTCTCAAAATCATTTTGAATAAAAAACACCCAAAATACTGAAAATTATTCTCAACAATAAAAAATCTTCTGTGGGAATCACCATCCCAGACCTCAAGCTGTACTACAGAGCAATCGTGATAAAAACAATAACAAAAACAAAAAACAAACAAAAAAACCTGCATGGTATTGGTACAGAGATAGGCAAAAAGATTAATGGAATAGAATTGAAGACCCAGAAATGAACCCCCATACCTATGGTCACTTGTTATTTGGCAAAGGAACCAAAACCATTCAAGAAAAAAAGACAGCATTTTTAACAAATGGTGCTGGTTCAACTGGAGGTCAGCATGGAGAAGAAGGCAAATTGATCCATTCTTATCTCCTTGTACAAAACTCAAGTCCAAGTGGATCAAATACCTCCACATAAAACCAGATACACTGAAACTAATAGAGGAGAAAGTAGAGAAGATCATTGTACACATGGGCACAGGGGGAAAGTTCCTGAACAGGACACCAATAACTTATGCTCTAAAATCAAGAATTGACAAATGGGACCTCATAAAATTGCAAAGCTTCTGTAAGACAAAGGGCACTGTCAATAGGATAAAACAGTATCCAACAGATTTAGAAAAGATCTTTACCAATCCTTCTTCAGAGGAATGGATACAGAAAATGTGGTACATTTACACAGTGGAGTACTACCCAGCTATTAAAAACAATGAATTCATGAAATTCTTAGACAAATGGATGGAACTAGAAAATATCATCCTGAGTGAGGTAACCCAGTTCCAAAAGAACACACATGATATGCACTCACTGCTAAGTAGGTATTAGCTTAAAAGCTCACAATACCCAAGATATAATTCACAGACTATATGAAGCTCAAGAAGAAAGACCAAAATGTGGGTGCTTTGGTCCTTCTTAGAAGTACAGAGACAATGTGTGGAGCAGAGACTGGAGAAGGAACTGTCTGGAGATTGCCCCACATGGGGATCCATCCGTTGTGGAATCACCAAATGCAAACATTGTTGTGTATGTCAGGAAGTGCATCCTGACAGGAGCCTAATATGCCTGTCTCCTGAGAGGCTCTGGCAGATTCTTGACAAATACAGAGGCGGATGCTCGAAGCTAACCATTGAACAGACAATGGGGTTTCCAATGGAGGAGTTAGAGGGAAGACTGCAGAAGTTGAAGGGGCTTGCGGCTCCACGGGGAGAGCAACAATACCAACCAACCAGAACTCCTAAGGTCTAAGCAGCTAGCCTGGAAACACACATGGAGGGATGCATGGCTCCAGTTGTATATGTAGTAGAGAATAGCCTTGCTGGGCATAAGTGGAGCTGAGGGCCTTGGTCCCATGAAGGCTCGATGACCCAGTATTGGGGAATTTGAGGGCAGGGAAATGGGAAAAGGTGGATGGGTTGGGGCACACCCTCATAGAAATAGAAGGAGTGGGGATGGGATAAGGGGCTTGGGGGAGTAATGGGGAAAGAGGATAACACCTAAAATGTGGATAAATAAATTATACAATAACAATCTATATTATTGGGATTCCTTATAATTTTCAAGGATAAGGGACTGTAGAAGGGACCCATGGAACTTTAAAACAATACCTTCATAAAATAAAAAAGGAGAATACATATTCCCACACACCACAAAATTATTTAAATCATGTTCTTTTGGTTTTAAATTTTTTAAAAAATTTTGATTGCCAAGTAACTTTATGTTGAGTGTCTATGATACTCTACAACTAGGCATACTTACGCATAGGTGAAAGGGAAGGATCCACTTACTGGCATATGGCATGATCCTGATCAAGTATTTAATATGGGAAAGAGGGCATATTTGTGTTTTTTTTTTCTACAGGATGCTGAAGGAGCATGGTGGCTGCCAGAGTGACGGGTGAGACATGCTGATGCTGGGACAAAGAATGATGCTGTCCTGTGAGCTTGCTGAGTGCCCTAACAAGGGTGACTGGGATGCTATATTGGACATATATTCCTGACCTACCTTTGCTTAACTATACCACAAATGGGACAAGTTGCCTTACCTCAAGTTTTTGACCCTGTGGAACAGAGAATCAAAAAAAGAAGTTATAATGATTCTTGTATTTTTCTTAAAGGTGACTAGTTATTTGGAATCAATCATGGGATAGCCTAGAAATCAATCCAATATTGGAAATAACAGTCTTCATTTGGAAGGGTGGTTCTGGACATTATCAGAGACATATTTGGAAGTTACTTGCAGTTCTCTATGTTCTTATGTTAGCAAGAGATAACATTGGGACAGGATCTGGATTTCAAACATGTGTTAGTGCATGTGTTAAGGCTTTTAATTGTCATGTTTAAATTACTTTTGCTTCTACAGTATTTAATGAAAGTTGCATTGATTGTACACTTTCTAATTGTGTCAGTGTGTTGCAACCTTGCAGGTCTGTTAAGGGGGTCTATCAACCAGCTTTTGTTTTATAGCCCTGAGTATTACAGGATCTTGGTATTCTGAAAAAAGCTTGCAAGTACTGGAAGAAGTGAGTCAGGATTTAAGCAGAGGCAAGAGGGTAGTGGGCTTGATTACTGCTGGTATAATGACTTTAATTACATTAATTGCTAGCACCACTGCTTCTGCAATTGCTTTGACACAAGAAGTTAAGTCAGCTACTTTTGTTAATCATTTAGCAAAAAATGTTACTAATGTGTTGAATGTACAAGAGAATTTAGATAGGCATTTGAAACAAGGGATTGATGCTCTTTATCCTATTCAAATTATTGGAATAATAATAATTTATTTTAGGAGGTTCAGAGTATAAGAGTAAAAAGCCATCTCAAGTGTTGTGCCAAATATCATTGGATTCATGTTAGTTCTAAAATGTACAGTAGTAGTTATTATAATTTAAAAAACAGTTTAAAGACACTTGCAGTGTATTAGGCATAATTCTAACACCTCTCTGGATGTTTTAACATTACATAGTGAGCTTATGAATTTAAAGAATGCTGCTCTGCTGAGAGTTGATGCTGCAGATACTGCTGATAAAATTACCCATGGCCTGAGGTTATTTCTATCTTGGTCACGCTTCAAGAATGGCATATATAGTTTGATCATGCTAGCCCCTTTTGTCCTGGGAATCCAATATTAGATTTCTTTTATTCCTGCCCATTATGTTAAAGCTTGTCTTTAATAACATCAACATGCTGGCAGCCAAAGTACATAGCTTGAACCTGAAAATTGACCCCCAGACAGAGTTATTAAATTAACAGGCTGGCAAGCCAAGTATGGGTAAGATACTGCACAGAGCCTTACCAACCTAAGGCAGAAGTGTATTGCTTTTGATAATGCATATTCCATGACAGGTTATGAAACCATGCTTGTCAGAACGACCTAAGACAGACTACCTCTTGTTTATGAAATAAAAAAAGGGGGAGAGGTGGAGAGCCATCAGGGCTCCTTGGCAAGAATCTGACATTGTCCAAGGACAAGAAAGTGGATACTTCTGGCATGAATCTTATATTAAGCTAGAAAAAAAGAAGTAATTTCAGGCAGTAATTCAAATCTTCAGCTAGAACAAGGAAGTAGACTTCAAACATGAAAATGACTTTGGGCTAGGACAGGGAAGTAGGCTCAGATACCCTGATAAGCCCTTAGAAATATTGATCACAGGAGTGTTCAAGAAACTTTGTTTATTGCCTTGCTTGTTCTTTGACTATTTATGTTTGTTGTCTTGGTTGTTTATTGCCTATTTGCATCTATTGTATTGCTAGTTCCTCAACCTTAATACTTGCATGTAATTAAGTACCTTAATACTTGCATGAATTACAAGAACTGACCTTAATACTTGCATGTAATTAAAATGGTATAGAAGCAAAAATTAGGAGGGGGATGAGATAGGGGTTTTTAAGGAGGGGAAATGGGGAAGGGAGATGACATTTGAAAGGTAAATATATAAAATATCCAATAAATTTTTTTAAAAAAATGGACACAGTTGAACATAGAGACTAAGTATACTCACTTTACAAATGCATTGTCAATGACCACTTGCTTAGAAAGTTATGATGTTTGGGCTATTTTCAAGCTTTAATCTACTTATAATATTTAGGTAATAAGATGATAAAGAAATGTAGAAAGCTGACTTCTTGAAGTAAAAAAATAACCGTTACTCAATACAAGTGCTCTTACAATAATTCCTTTGTATATTTTCTAGGCCTGTGCTTTGTTTGCAATATAAAGGTAAAAAACATAGAAGTGATAGATTATGTCTGGCAAGACCTAAAACTAAATCTGCAACTGCTATTTGAGTTTAAGGTCTTTGATTTGTTTAGTTGGTTGGTTCATTGGTTAGTTGATTGATTGGTTTTTGTTTCTCTTTCTTTTCAGGAGTAGGTAGCATGATCCTGATACAGGGGCCTGACACCAGTCTTTCACTTCTTATTTATACACAGCTGGTTTTTTTATCTGTGTCTACAATGGCTGGAAGATACACAGGTATGTAGCAAAAGTTACTGTGTTGAGTTAATTAACTTCTAAGCTCAAATATGTTCATATCTAATTTTTTTTTAATTTAAAAATAGCCCATGCAAAAGAATATATCAATTGAGAGAATTTTTTTTGCAAGATTCATTTTGTTAGCCCAGTGATTTGAACTTTTCAAATGATTGTCCATAATTTGCTGTACAAATTCATAACTATTTCTATACAACTTTTAGTTAGCTTATATTATGTCACTTTTGATTGCATTATTGAAAGACTCAATCTTCTTTTTTATTAATTTTAGTTATTTTAAATGAGCTATGGCTCCATGGTCCTGAATTGAAGCTTTAAAAAAAGTTATAGCTGATGTCCTAGTGAATATACACACGAGAGTGTTAAAGTATTGCCAGACCATATCTAAACCTATACATGAATACAAACTTTCTTGACCTCGGGATATAAGTATTATAGCTACTGATCCTTGGTTCTTAAAAATCAAACAAAAATAAAGAGCAAAATATACTGGTAAATATTAACATCTTTTCTTTATTTCCAATACTGAAGCCTAGATCTGCAAAATAATGTTTCCAGGTTGCAACTAAAATAGTTTCATTCCTTAATAGCCTTGAACATAGACTAACTTTCAATTTACCAATTCTTAGAAACAAAGAGACTGGAACATAAATGAAAATTACATGAAAAAAAAAAGAGAAAGAAAATGTCAGAGAGTATCTTGTCATAGAAACTTTAAACAAACAGGAAAATCAAAACAAAACTAAAGTACAAGATTGTTCAAATCACTAGAGCCATTGAAGAAATAATTAGGGTAAATGGTACCCTGAGGGGGAAGAGGGGCTCTACAAAGGAAAGCAAGATGATCCTCACATATTCAGCTCTTTCTTAGTCTTTCAAAGGTTTGCTTATGTTTAGATACAGGCTCTGATGTCAGAACAAATATGAGGTCAATAGATTTTGCTTTCTACAGAGAAGAATATATAACATAGAAAAACAATACATAAGAAGCATACATAGGAAGTTTAAAATTAGCTTGGTTACTTGAAAGTACAAGAGCAGCATATAATGTGGGAAGACTGCTCTTCTGTAAGCTGTTGGTGCCTTTTCTCTCAATTTTAAGTGAACTTTCTGTCACAGTTTGCACCACATGTGTGAAAGTGGTCAGCTAAGGGAAGTGCAGTGCTGAGAAGAATTCAAAACCAGCTGAATGTCAGAGCTGTAGGGTAGATTTGGTTGGTACAGGATTTCACAGATTGCCCTGACTATGTAACACAGGAAGTGGAGATGTTTAACTGGTGCTTCTAATGTACTAGAATTTCCACTTCTGAGGTCTCATCACCGTAGCTCCTACAGAAGCTCCCTCCAGGTTCAAGTGCATCCTCAGAGTGGATGCTGCAGCTCTTTGTCATGTGGAATCTCTAAATTCCATCCATCTAAGGTAAAGATCACTCCACAGTAGCATCTTTGCCCATCATTTGGTTATTTAATAAAAGTGATCAGAATTCTATTTTTAAAATCTTTGAAACACCCTTTCCTTATTAAATTTATATTTGAGTTGCACCTAAGGCATCCATTATTCTTGGGCTTCCTTAGGTTTTTATTAAACAAGACAAAACAAACAAACATTATAAACAACAACAAAAATCTTACAGCTAGAAATGAATCTGTGTTTTACCCTGGGCACTCAGAACAGGATTTTCCAGTAAAACAAGTACATCAATTTCTTTGTAAAACATTTAGTTTATTTTATAGCACTAAATGCATTTGGGGTAATCTGAAATGCTCAATTCACAGAATCCAAAAGTACTGAAGAGGTGAGCTAGGACAAAAGACAAAAAGCTCACGGATCAAATTACAGAGTAGCCTATAAATTAGGGAAGATTCAACGGGATCAAGAATAAAACAGTCATCATATCTTTGGTCCTCAGGCATAGTGCAGACGGTATTAAGGAGACAGAGATAAGAACACAGTCTTATCACATACACCTAGCAATAGGAGCTGAATAAAAATGATGTAGATTAAGAAAATATTATCAATGTATGTCTAAACAGACTTATGTTTTAATACTAGAGATGAGTTCTCAATGTGTCTTATTTATCTTTTGGAGGAAGCTTATCTCATGACTTTATGGTCATGGGGAAAATATTCTTTCTATTATTGAAAACATTATTTTTATACAATATGTTGATTACAATTCCCCTTCTTCAACTTCTACAAGATCCTCACACATTCTTCCTATATGAATCTCTGCTCCTTCTGTATCTCAAACAAGCATCTATAAAACAAAAGAATAAGATAAATAAAAACAAACAAATCAGGAGAGGACAAAACAAACAAACAGAAAAAATAAAGCCAAAGAAAAATCACAAGAAACACACAGATGCAGAGAAACTGATCAAATAAACTACAGTTGATTTTATTCTGATCCAACATCTCTGGGCAAGTACTTTGAGATCTTTGAGTTTCAGGTTCTAAATCGGAAAACTAAAGATACTGAGTGATCACTATCTCCACTATCTCTCTTCCCTACTTTGTCCTCTGTCCTAATTTCCTATCCCTCCCTCCATTTTTTTCTGTTTTTTTTGTTTGTTTGTTTGTTTGTTTGTTTTGTTTTTTTGAGACAGGGTTTCTCTGTGTAACCCTGGCTGTCCTGGAACTCACTCTGTAGACCAGGCTGGCCTCGAACTCAGAAATCCGCCTGCCTCTGCCTCCCAAGTGCTGGGATTAAAGGCGTGTGTCACCACCACCCGGCTCCCCCCTCCATTTTTAATATCCTCATTATGCCCAATACCTCTTCACCTGTGTTTTACTACCCCTTAAAATCCTCACTCTCAATGGATCCTTTCTAATGTTTTGGATTAAACAGGTTCCCAAAATTAAGTATATAAACTACAGTTTGAAACCATAGTCCACATATAAGAGAGAATGTATGGCAGGTAGACTTCTAAATCTGGGTTACCGATATAGAAATTTAGTATTTTGTAAAGTTTTATAAATGTAAACCAGGGTGTTTTATAAACTCCATATATATTTGAAAGTTTTCAATACATACATTTACATTAATGGAATTACCATCCACAGTCACTGTAGGTGGTTAGCATTGCTCCTTCTATAAGCCACAGGTTACTAAACAAAAAGCCAAGTTCCAGACATGGCATACTTTAAGTTGATAAGCATAAGATCTCACAGATCTCTAAACAGTACAGGCTATGGTTGCCAGTATTGGTACTCACCAGATCTTGATGGTAAAACACTATTGTTTAAAACACCATACCCTTGACTAAAATACTTTCCTGGTTTCTTTATTTCAACCATACTGACTAGCTTTGATCATGGATTGCTACACAAGCAATTATGAAGAAAAGTCTTAAGTAGTTTTACCCGTCTTTGGAAGCTGTAAGGTACATGACTAGCCTGTTCAGATATATCCATTGGTGAAATAGCAGGATTGCGATTATACAGGTCATGAATACTTTTTGATTAGGTGCTCAAAGGGAAGGAACTCAGACCTGGTACTGTAAGAAACCATGGTTGGGAAAATCATAGGCACTATAGAGAACATACAACTACTATTTTTATAAATGAACATAGTATTAAAGTGTCTTCTAAGAACTTATTGTTATAACCTTAGATGAGTATAGCTATTCCCTCTTATCAGAGAAGCTTCTTTTTGGAGTCAAAGACATTCAACACAGAGATTCACAACTGATCAAGAATAAATGACTACAGACAGTTTAGCTCTATTGAAGCATCTAGATTTTAATATTCCCTTCTTCCAATGTTCAGGAAACTTCAAAAATGAGAGAACAGAACATTATAAAAGTGAGATATTTGAGTGGACTATAAGAAAACAGTGTCCTCTGGAAATAACAAGGCCCCTGTGGTTACATGTACAAGCCTTATAAATGATGCCAGTCCAAAATCCACACAGATTGTAAAGGTTTACCTTTACCTTAGGAGCTATTTGTAGATGATTAATGGGATAGAAGAGGTCATCAGTTTTTATTTTCCAGGGATGACCTTAGTAGATTACCCACGTGCCAGTGTATGGCCCTATACTCATCCATATATTGGCAGTAGTAACTGAACTCAGTAGGTTCAAAGCAAGTTTACATGGAGATGAGAGGAAAGTGTCCGGGGAGATCTGTAAGAATTTAGAGTGAGGTAGTAGGATTGGAATGTGATCAAAATATATTACCTACAAATATAAACTCCTCAACAAATAAATAAAAATACATTGTAAAACAAAATAACTTTAGTGAGTTTTTTTAAAATATTCTGAGATGCTTTGAAATTAGGTGATTTAAAAAAAAAAATTCTAGTGCTTTAGTTTGATATTGGAATGGATGTTTCTGATAAACTTATCGATATGTTTCTTTTGTGTTATCTTATATACTTATCTTTTAGATGACGACAGCCTTAGCTGAATATAGTCAACTACAGTTTCATTTTGCTAAAAAGGAAAGATTTATGAAACTTACAGACTCACAATCTATAGTAAGAAAGCAAATAATATTTCTTCATTAATCTTATAAAACAGGAGAGTCAAGATGCTCGAAAAATCACATAGGAGGTTACAGAGAAATAAAATAGGATTTCAGCAAAAATTATATAGATTAAGAAATGTGTTATAAATGTATGTGTATGTTTAGCATCTCAGCATCTCTTCCTCAGCAATGATCACCTATATACAACATATTTCTAACAACTTGGCATAAAACTAACTTCCCAATAGATTTTAACTGCACTGGAGAAAATGTCTTCCTATCTCATCTTAATATCACTGTTTTTATGAAAACAGAGCAATAGGAAAAGCAAGCACTCTTGCATGTCAGATTATTTTTTTTGCTTAGCTAAAATAGCAACTGTTTACTCTCCTCTCAAATTTCTGCTTAACAGAATTATCATAAATCTCCTTCCCAAACCACTCACATAAGATACCATTTTCACAAAATCAATAAGATACCCATAAATATGTGACTATTACTAAAATAAATTACACAAGCACTTGATTTGGCATCTTCGTATTAAAAATGATTTATTTGATGGTAAAGCAAACTTTAGAAGTAACTTTTATGCTTGTTTTCCTTACCACCCAGGAAGAAGTCTAACTCTAAAAACTTTGTTTGTCTTTCACTGGTCCTTGGACTCTCAAGAAGGAGAGAAAGACCCAGCTTTTCTAGACTGCAGTTATCTGACTCATACTTGCTTAAAATAGCATTTTTATCCACTCCTTGTCCTGGTCACAGCAAAGACTGATAGATATATATTAAAGGGAAGGAAATGCAAGCTAATTAAGATAAATGTACAGACAAACTAAATGAAAAATTTATGAAAAAGATAAAGTGTGATTTAAACAGGACCATCAAGGTCACAATCTCAGTGTGGTTATCATCAGACATATTTATACTGCTAAGAAGAAGAAGTAGAAAACATGAGATAAAGGAAGAGATACATATTTTGTAGGAAAAATACACCATGGGGACATGCTTTTAGATGGCCACCAACAAAGTCAGGTCATATGGTAGAGCTCTTTCAGAAATAAAATCCTTAGCATACAAGGAGAAATATGCCAAGAAAACTCACATGCAGGAAGAATAGAAAGGCTAACTCACGTACTTAGATTATTAAGAAAACTACTGGTGAAAATACTTACAGTTGAAGACAATGAAAATATTTCTACTATATTATAAAAGTTGCCTGGATACACTGATCTGATTTATTAGATTGATTAATCACTTGGCATTGTTTTATCATCATTGCCTAGATGTCCTAAAGCCTTAAGCCCGTTCCGTGTACTTTACATTCTTCCTTCAAATTGAGTTTTTCATTCCATTAATCATAGGTTATTTATTGTGCTCCAACTAGCTGTTTTCCACAAATAATACCACTTGTATTTAAATATATATGCGGGCAAACATCTACAACAAATCCAAACTCAATATGATTATTTTTTAAAAAAAGTTTACCCTAGCAAATAATGACGAGTTTCCTAAGCATCAACCTCTCCTGTATTTGGATTTGAATAATGACTCTTTATCAAAACAAGTTTCACAATTCAATTTAATCAATCCATCATTTAAGGAGACACTGCTGGATGACTGCTCTTAGCAAGTCTCTATCTAGCTTTTTTGTCTCATCCTTTCCTACCCAGGAGTTCTCTGCTATACCTGCTCAGAGGAAGCCATGCTTTTCTCTCCTTGTTTTTAACAATTCTTCATGTAAGAATTTGTGCTTTGTGCAGCCTGGTAGCCACTTGTCTTTCTCTTGTGATATTCTGTTCAACTGTCACTTCTAATTTGGAAAAGGCTTCTCCCAAACTGATTTATCCTACAGTATCCTACAGCAAACATTTTCTTAATATCCCAAAACTTCTCAGATCTGGTGATTAGTTTAGTTAAAAATTTTCATTGAAATTTTGAGGATAGCCAAATGCTAAGGGGATATAAAAATTCAAGGCCAATGAGGTGGCTTGTCTGCTGCTAAGCCTGAAGACATGGGCTTGATCACCCAGAAGGAGACAAAATTAAGTACTGACTATTATCCCCGACATCTACACCCATGCCGTGGCTGACTCCCCACTCCCACATTAAATAAACTAACTAATTAGATGTGATAATTTTTAAAGAATGAAGTTTTAGAATTGTGGGGGGGGGGTAGATGATGTCAGTAATGTGATAATCACAGGTTCTATTTGAAGGAAGAGTTTTGCTAACCTTTATATTTTATTATGTCGAAGGGTCAAACACAAGGATGTGAATGCCTGACATTCCAAGAATCATTCACTCATTGTGAAATGCTTACTGGGGGGAAAAAGCTGCCTTCTGTGTTTTAGGTTGTTTCATTGGTATTCTCCCATAGAATGTAAGCCACTCAAATATATGAATGCCATTTAAAAGAAAAACTATCTTTTATTATTATGCACCAAGTACTTGCTTCCTTATTATCTCCTAATATTTTCTTTTAGATTAGAATATTGGCTTTATATTTGAAACCATCCATGAAATCTATTTCCCTCTTCTTCAAACATAAGATACAATCTACCTTAAAGGTGGAATTCAAATGTCTTATTAAAAATTATGGCAAAAATAAACATCAATTCTGAAGCTGTTGCTTTTCCCTACAGCCAGCCATTTGTGAATCAGTAATTTATTGAACTTTGTCCAACTAGTTAATACCTAGTTATGCTTGAAGTTAATAGCTGTGCAAATGAAGTCAGTAGAAAATACTTTACACCTATTCGCACATCAAAATTAGTGATGTGTCTAAGGTTATACACATATTTTGAAGTTTGAGGGTGGTATAGATCTGTGGGATACATACATGTGTATGTGTAGGAATGTATAATTATGCATGCATATCTAAATTCCAGAAAAGAACGAAGGTACTTTTCTCTGTAGCTATTTAACTTATTCTTTAAGGCAGAGTCACTCATTGAAATTATTCATTGTTCTAGTAAGGCTGGCCATGCAGCAAGCTCTCTGAATCTACCCATCTCTACCTCTTCTCCTAATGGTGGGATAATATGCATGTTCAACCAACTATGCCTAGCTTTTTGCTTGGTACTGGGGATTTGAAATCTCAAATCCTCAGGCTTGCGATTCAAATAATCTTACCCACTGAGCTGTCACCCCAGCTCAATTGTGAATATTATTAGTGTCTTTTCTAGTTTCACATGCTATAAATCTGAAAAATATAGATTACCTTTATTGTCTTTATTGGAATGTTGCTTATATATAAAACTTCTAGCCAAGTCACCTGCTATCTAACTGAAGCTCACTCTTAAACCACCATATGGGACTAATAGAAAAGACCTGAGTTCCTTGAAAGAATCATAACAAGCTCAGATATAAGACTTAGACCTGATTAACCAAAACCTAAATACATCATCAATAACTGCTGGTATATTAAAAGAGAGGCATTTTAAAAAGCATTTTGGGTAATTTAGAAAAATAGTCACCTAATCCCAGCACTTGGGAGGCAGAGGCAGGAGGATTTCTGAGTTCAAGGCCAGCCTGGTCTACAGAGTGAGTCCCAGGACAGCCAGGGCTACACAGAGAAAAAAAATTAGTCACCATGTTTTTAGTGGAAATAGCATCTATGCCACACAATGTTCAAATTTTAAATTTACATGAACTTTAAGTGTGGGCTATTTTTTGTTAGAATTTGATTAGATTATAATAAAAATATTGGGGATTACCATTTATTTGGAAGGATGGTTTTGTTTTGTTGTTTAATTTCTCCTTATTGTTTGCTGATTTTGAGATAGCACAGCCAAACTCTCAGAATGTATTAAGAAATATTCTCGATTTCTGAAAGCTTTAGTTGGTCAGGTACAAAACCAACAGGACAGCATTTATAGAACAGAGAATTTTTATTTCATAACTGTTAAATTTTGTTATAAACCAGGCTGGGAAAATAAAAAGAGTAAGATAATAATAACAAAAAGGCCAATTTCACAAAATACAATATAATAATATAAAGTTCAAATGTTCATCATTTACTAATTAAAATGAATATATTTAAATATATTGTTATTTGTTTTAATTGATTCTTTTCTCTTACACTTGTTGGTGTTACAACATGGCCTATTGAATTATTTGAGTCTGCATCCTACACAGGTGGTATCTTCTACAATAAGGCCCCACTCTCAATACATAAGTAGTAACTAAGGGCCATATCTATACCCTGAGGTTTAGGAAACGCTGGGACTAACCTGACCAATCACTCTGAAAAAGTTCTCTCAGAGCTGGTAGTAGGCTTTTTGCTAGTTTTCAGTTCTTCTGAGGAGCGGTCCAAGAAAATCCTATACAAACTGCCAAGACAGGAAAACAATTAAACAGTCTGACCTATGTGCAACACCTATAAATCATGACAATTGCCAGTATGGTGCCATAAGCATGAAGGTGAAATAATAGGCACTCACATGTCAGTGCCAACAAACAGTGGCCCAACTGTATTTAAAGCCCACTCAACAGCAAAGAAATTATGTCTTGTACTAGAAACCTAGACAGCTCCCTGGGGCTAGTGAGGCCATGAGCCTAAGAGAAGAAATGACAACTGCCATTTTGCAAGACCAGCACAATTTCTTACTACATTCAATATTTAATCCTTATACTCACAGATAAGTGTAGCTAACACTACTCATCAGAGAAATTTCTATACAGCAAATGGAAACCATCACAGAAAACCACAACTGGACACAATACAGAGATCATGAGGAGTCCAGCCCCAGTGAACACATCTATAGTACATCTCACTCATATGTGGTTCAGGGACCTTTGTGGAAGAAGAGGTGGAAATATTGTAAGAAACAGAATACCAAGACATTTACTTTGAACTTGTGTCCTTGTGCTTGCATAGCAACTGATTTTACCCACTGAGTCGCCTACAGAAATGGCTCCTCAAAAAATAAAACCGGGTCAACTGTAATATCAATGACCATGATAGTGTGAAAAGCATAAATTTCCAGAGGCCTCACTCCTAGACAAGGATCTCAAGATGACCGACCAATGACTGCTTAGAGGAGAGTTAGCCTCTCCCATGGATAAGGGTTGTCCAATGTAGAGTGGATGGCTTGAAACCATTTATACACAAACAACAAAAAATGGAAGTCAGCATGGTGTGTGTGTGTGTGTGTGTGTGTGTGGAGAGAGAGAGAGAGAGAGAGAGAGAGAGAGAGAGAGAGAGAGAGAGAGAGAGAATAATATTTGGGGTAGAGTTTGAGGAGGGGTTAAGGAGAGGAAAGGAGGAGTGAAAGCAAAATAATTCTATTTCCGTGTTAATAAATGAAAAAAAAAAAAGACCCTATAAAACCCAGTTCTTTGTACATTGCATTGTGCCCATAAAAATTGAATGAGTAAATTTATTAATTTTTGTAAATAAAATGGTGTAAACATTGAAAGGAAAGGATAGCTCAGCTCAAACTTTTCTACCGCAGCAATCTATGATGGATTAATGATGGACTCATAACACTTATCTCTATGGGTAATCCTTTCAATTCTTTAAATCCAAGTTTCCCCAGAAAGTAATTATCCAACCCTGTCCACACCTTGTGCCATGACAAACAACTTGTTATATTAGGCAAGGCATGCTGAGATTATAGCTTGCTTGTTGATAGAAAGCAAGCTTCTCCATCTACCATTCATTTTCTTCACATATGCATTCAGTTATTCACTTATCACAAGTTTAATAAATGTGAAGAATGTTATTGGGCTTCCTTTCTGCACTCAGAAAACAAGCATGAAAATTAACCAGCCTGGATATATTATAGGGGGTCCCCTTACTGAGAAATAAGTATTGGCCCTATTTTTATTCAGTATTAAGTACACTATCATTAGAAGTTATGATTTGTAAATTGAGACAAGAAAAAAATTCACTTATTCTGGATATGCCTAAAAACTATCATGACCCCATGAAATTTGGTTACAACTAAAATGACTAAAAACAGATAGGTGTGGTTAGTAGACAGCTGTGGTCAGTTATAAATAACAAAATAATGGTTAAGACAATTAAAGCGTCCTATGGTACAAGATCTAAGTTATATCATTAATCAGACTGCTTACATCTATGATCATTTTTATGTGCTTGAATGCAAAATATGTGCTAGATCAAAGCTATGTTCCAAATTAAGATAAATTTGAGTGAATAATGTTTAGTTCCCTGGACTATGTGGCATACATCTAAAGAAATTTAAGGCAATAATGTAAAAGCCATCATTTAGCATTATACCTTATTCTGGATGGAAAAATAAATTGTGCAATAAGACCTGGGAATCTGCTTGATGTAATATTCTCAAAATCGCAAGTCATGTATATTTATGGTAAGCTAAGGCAACTGGGAATATGAGATAATGCTGAAGGCAGATTTCCAGTGACCAGTTGTACCCCCTGGTATACTGCTATCAGCCACTTTCTCTTCAAAGATTGGCACTGAGAATTGGATTTCATTTCAGTTTAACTTTCATAAAGAAAATAAAAGAATGTATTAAAACTGATAAAATATTACATGTATATTTAAATGTATGAAAAAGAATGCCCTGAAATCTGGGTATAGTGTTGAAAACAAATCAAATAGGCAACAAGAACTTGGCCTTAATTTACACTAAGTGTCCTGATTAGCTTTGTACTGTGATAAAACACTGACTAAAACCATCTTAGGGGTAGAAAGGTTTTACAACATCTTAGAGGCTCCAGATCTCAGTCCTTCACTGATGTAAGTCAAGGAAGGAACTACAGGTAGAAAACTGGAGGTAGGATAGTAAATAGAGAAAATGAAGGAGTACTTTCTTTCTGGTTTGCTCATGGTGGTTTACTCATCCTGCTTGCTGATGCAATTCAGGGCCATCTCCCAGGGATGGTACTGTTGGAATATTCCATATCAATAACTAATCAAGAAAATACCCACAGACTTGCATACAGGCACCTTTACAGAGGCATTTTCTTAATGACAGATTCAGCCTCAGAGGAATTTGTATTATGCAGTATGGGTAAGGGTCTATGTGCCCTAGAAACTAGCACTCTTATCTCATATTGTACTCAAATTAAAAAAAAAAAAAAAACCAACTATTCATTGTATTTAAGTCTAAGTCTTCATTGTCATGCAGTTATCAATGATGAAACCATGACTAGAAGAAGCCAGGAACATCATCTGGAACCCAATAAACAAGTAAGGAAAACTGTAGAACTGGATCCTGAGACTAGAGAGAGGGCTCAGTGATTAATAGTGTTTTTTCAAAGAACTCCAAGTTTGTTAACATTCATGTCACAAGGCTGACAACCCCCTACTACTCCATCTCCAGGGAACTAGTATGCTTTTCTGACCTCCACTGACATTGTACATGTATGCACACATACACACACCCCTACACACACACACAAACATACAAATGTACATTCATCATGGAACTACTCACATAGAAGCACACACATACACACATTTTTTTTAATTAACAAAAAATGAAGTTCCTAGTCCTTGTCATTTGAAACAGTGTAGTCTTCACAAGAAATGCTAATTATATTTGATTAATTTTTATATTCCAAGCTCTCTGTATTTAATTAAATATCAAATACAAATGCCTATGATTTTGTTAGAATATATCATAATAAAATATAGCTATGCATTTGTACAACTGGATCTTTTATGATAACTGGGGCATAGAAATCCCAAACAAATTTGACATAAGCAAGGCATTTATAAACAACACCAGTTAAAAAAGGTACTCCTACTCTTCCTAGTTATCTGCTGTGTATGTTTCTCTCTCTTAAGTGTCATTTGCAGGCCTTTAAAAGCAGTTCTCACCCAAAAAGCAACATTAATTCTGATTTGCTTTTGTCTCTGTCTTAGAAATTAATTTTTAAGTTATCAACAATATAATCAAAGACATTGTATGAAGGAGAATATGTTAAACTTAACTGTTTCTCATCATTCTAATAAATCCTTGGTCAATACTGTTTTATTTTAACGTTTAGTTTGAAACAGTTATAAACAAAGACTAACAAGGAGTTATAAAAAAAATCACAGAGAGATCTTGTGAAACTTTCACCCAATTATACCAAATGAGATATCTTCCATTAGCCTAGAGCATTTTCAATTCCGAAGATTGGTTAGGATAATATATTACTAGGATTGTAGACCTTCCTTGTATCTCATGCTTTTATTCTCTCACTGATAGCTGTTCGAATGAGTGCTCCTATGACAGTTGTCACATGCATAGAATCATAAATTCTTCACACAGAAAATGCAGGACTGGCCCGTCTCTCCAATCAGCCTCCCTCTTGCTTTTGTATTCATGTCTCACCTTATCTTCCATAAACTCTCATAATCACTAATTCTCTACACTTGTACACTTTATGATTGTTAGATAAAGAGCATCATACAATGAACTAGCTCTTAGATGGGTTTTTTCCTCTAAGTATAATATCCTCGTATTAAATCAATTTATCAAACGTGTTAAAATTTATTTCTCTTTATCATCTGATAGTATTGTGTTTTCTGTATGCATCACTATATGTATAAGCTATTCTCACAGAAGGATACTTGAATCATTCCTATTTGAGGTGTAACAAATAAAGCTGATAAAACATTCATGTGCAGACTTGCATATAAACAGATGCTCACTTCTTCAGAATCATTGTCCAGGCTCCTAAGTGTTGAGTTATATGAAGAAATATAGAAAAAGAACTAGAAAAAAAGACAGGGTAAGTTCTTTAGTTGCCACACTGTGTGCACATTAACTAAATGTGTATGAGAAATCAAGGGAGTTTATAATATATGTAATTTTACCTTTTACTTTAACCAGGTGTATTAATGACTTTTTGTTGCTGTAATAAAGTACCATGATAAAAAGAAACACATAGAAGGAATAGTTTGTTTGAACTTATGCATTACAGAGGAAGAGTACATAATAGCCAGAAGCCATGACAGCCACAGGGCAAACATATCAGGAGCTGAGAATTAATTTCTTTAAGCACAAAGCAGAAAGAGAGAGAACTGTAAGAGGGGTGAGGCTGAGGCTATCAACTCTCAAAGCTAACTCCTAATTATATACACCCTCAAGTGTGGCTGCACCACTTCCCCAATGAGTGGCATAAAATGGAGACCAAGTATTCAAATACCTGAGTTTATGAAGGACATTCTCATTCAAACCAAGACATCAACTGTGTAGCAGTGCAGATTTAATTTGCATCTTATAATAACTAATGTTGAGCATCCCTGCTTAAATGTATCACCTGCACATATTCTCTGAGTATTTTGATCATTATTTTATTAGATGATGTATTTTACTACAGACAAAGCAGTAAACTAGCCTCTAAGTGCTCGTGCTTATATCCATAAACACAAGCTGGTTCCACCCTTAATAGCTTATCCTTACAAAGACTTTGAGTAAAGGCAAACCCCAGACTGCCCAAAATGAGGAGAATAAACAATAGTTGTGAACTCAGTCTCAAGCAAAGCATGTATACCACCCAGCCTAAGGCGTAGAGGTTCTACTATTTATCTCTCAACTACTGGGTATTGAGGGACTCATGGAAAAGAAAATCAGCTGTGGACCTACTACTGAGTCCACCAGATTACTGAGTCCAACTATCAAAAAGATAGTTGCAAACCCAAGATCCTACAGACAGCTCTGCTTCAACTCAGTGGATCATGAAGAAAATAAATCATCACGGTACATGAGAAACGCTTGTGAGAACAAAGAGAACAAATTGAGCTGTAGGGTCGTAGGGGTTGAGAGTGGGGATGACTATACTCTAAATATGATCCCTATATAGGATATTTATAAGTATTTTCTCTGAGTTGAATGGCTTATCTATTTATTTACTTAACCTGGATTTTCATAGAATGTATTTAATTCGGATAGAAGTCTTTCATTAGTGAGGAAAAAAATTCTTGAGACGGGAACTTAAGGAAAAGAAGATTTTACTTGGCTAATATTTTTAGAATGTTTACCATGGTAGAAAAGACATAACCAAGCAAGCATTTTACATCAGGGCAGACAGGAAAAAGAGAGAAGGAAGACAGAGAGGTGAGGAGAAATATAGCAACAAGGACATATACCCAGACACCTACTTCATCCAGTGGACTTATCTTCTACTTCTTAAATATCTCTCAATAATATATACTATGAATCCATCAAGGTTTTTATTGGTAAATTAAACCAGAGCCCCATGACTTAATTTTCTGTAAAAATTTCCTTACAGACACAAACATTCACTAGAAATTTATTGCTCAAAACAACTGACAAGTAAGACTAAGTTATTATAGAAGACAACAATTATTTTCTCTTATACATTATGACATTAAGGGTTTGGCCATGGTTCAGCTGGTAGAATGCTTGCCTTGTGTGCATAGGGCACTTTTCTTCAATCTCTAGTCTTACAAAAAATGAAATTCAAATGACTAACAAATATAGACTTTGACTGTGTTCATGTTATACCTAAGAATCTGTTGCAGAATAGTAATAAAGATTTATTTCTTAAGTCTTACAATTTTATACTTTATAGTTACATGCTTCTTGTATGCCTGGCTTATTTCACTAGGTATTATGACACCCAGATCTATCCAAACTCTTCCAAATTACAAAATTTAAATCTTTCTAATACTGGAAAATATCCCATTGTGCCTATATGCCAAATTTTCTGATGAATGGATGGACAGGTCCATTATTTGGCTATCTTAAATCATGCAGTTATGAACAGATGAGTTCAGATGTCACTTTGACATGCTGATTTCAGGGAAATGGGGTCTTGTTACAACGAAATCATGTTCTAAATAAAATAAAATAAAATAAAACCCATGTTCTAAACTAAATACCGGGAGTCTATTGTACAAGGAAAGAATAATAAATATTTAGGAACAGTTAGAAATCTTCCCCAGTTAGGCTTAAAAACAAAGCTAAAACCATGATTCAGATTGGTCAGGTTTTCTTCCCTTCCAGATCTGGAAGAGAAAAGGCTTTCTTCTCCCTGCCTCACTGTTTAAGCTATAATAGTGAGTGCCATCCCTTTGCCTTTATTCCTTCATAATTAGATGCTAACTGCAAAAGAACAGGCTTGAGCTTGGTAAGCCACCCTTGAATTATTTTTCTTGGCAGGGCTTCATTTATGGTTTATGATCTCTGACTCACCCCAAGTAAATTCTGAGTGATAAAAGAGCTACTGATGCACATATTCATGATAAAAGTTTGGTTTTTTTTTCCCAGCAATGAGCATTACCAAGAAGAAATGAGTGATGGACTTATAAAATGGAATTGAATTGAATTTCTGTGGAAAAGACGTTTTTATACCAAGTAACCTCTGGCCAAAGTTACTGGGGCATTTTGGGGAGCAGAGCTGCCTGTATCTCATCTTGATTGGTGGTAGCTGGTATCATTTGATATTCTAAATGGTACCCAAGAGATCCTTGACATTTTTTACTTAGATGAAGAACTAAATATCATTAGAAAATGTGCTCCCATATGATCATATCCTGAGCCCTTTCTGGTTCCAGAGGAGGAACAGGCTGGTCTGCATCCAATAGACTTGGCATCGCTTTCCAGCTGGAAGGGGAGCTTGCCTGGATCAGGAGTGAATGTCATCAAAAGATGAATCAGACTGCCTGTGACCCACTAGGGGAGAAACTGACATTCCTGTTACTTTATTTTCCTTTTAATACTGTTAAATCTTATAAATGTGAACTAGGCTTCTTCATGACTAACAAATAGAGAGGGAAAGCAACATTTAGATCTCTCAAGGCTGCCTTGCAAGATGATTATACCCCTTCTTTTTAGCATTACAGATATAATATTTAAGATTTCAAATAATTTTAGAACAAGCAGAAACTGAGAAATTTGATCAGCCAGTGATAACCATTCATTTCAGCTTCAAAACACTGGTTTATATGAATATGTCAAATGCGTCATATACTCACCAGCATTACATATTCAATTTGATCACTAATGGCAGGTACATTTTGACACATTTATCAGTGAGTTTTGACACATACGCAATCAGCTTTGAGTTGCACATCACAGTTTGGAGTGTATTGGGGAAAAGAAGCAACAAAAGCAGTTGCTTGTAGGGCAGGAAGAACTTGAGACTGAGTTTTCGGGCCAAATGGACTAATTCTAATGCTGCCAACAGTAATAGATCGTACCTTTGGGTGAAATGATTAATCTCTGCCTTCATTTATCACAAGTAAATTAGGGCATTGTTAAAAAGCTACACATCATGGAGGTGTTAATCCATACAATTTATGTTTTTTTTTTAAATTTTTCATTCAGATAATGTAATAAAATACTTCATAAATATTTATTCATTTACTTATTCAATAAGTACTTAATATCTAAGTATCTATTTTGTTCTGCTAGTAGGTCAGAATTCAGGAGCTAATAAAACACATGGTGATATTTTCTCTTGAGAAGAATATTGGCAATATATTTTAGATTTAAGGATATCTTCAACCATTTTGCCTGTCTCCAAATAAATACGTAAATTATCTAATACTCAACGTCTGCTGTCTGGAATTCACTCATAATGCTCTGAGACCCAAAACTTGGCCATCTCCACTTCTCCAGCTTTGCTCTCTTTGGTGCAATGGTTTCTAACAAGCTTAGGTTATCCTAACCCCGACTCCTGACGCTGGCCTGATATTTATTCCCAGTGATAGAATCTCCAATATTCTTTCTTCGCCACAGCAACTGAGGCTACACTTTCAAAGTAGCTTAATCTGGACTCTTTAAGGACTCTGATCCTGTTCGTGGTGACTAGCGTTAGCTTCTCTCCCTGACACCTCCAATCCAGAGGCCCTCGTTCCAACAGAGGCTGTATACCTTCAGCAATGATCTCCCTGGCCTCCCGTTGTGCCGTGCCTCATCTACTCTCCACAAACTCTTCCTTCCTTCAAAACCAGTATGATGTGGGAGACTCTACGACACTAGGAAATTTGGTGTGAGCTTGAGGTCAGTCTTGTTCCCCTTCAATGAGAGGTTTGTGTGATAACCTTAAGGAAATGTCCCAGAATATTTCCTTTCTGTGGTGCTGGTCCCTTTGTAATGATGGTTGATCTCTCAGCCTGCACTAACAGCATCCATTATCCCAGTAAAGCAAAAGGTTCATTTCAGCTGTGCTGTTCTCTAGTTAATCACAGCTAGTGCTCCAGACCCATCTGGCTAGAAACTATGTATTCTTAACTCAGATGCATCACCAAATATCCCTCTGAAACCTCACAATAAAGGCTTCCTTCGTCTGCTTTTTCTCAAAAAAAAAAAAAAAAAAAAAAAAAAAAAAAAAAAAAAAAAAAAAAAAAACCTTCCAAACTCTCAAAAAGAAGCTTACTAAGCTTTGAGGATTCAGTGGCTTTTCCAATCCAATGTTCCAAACCCTTCTATAATAAAATAGAAAAATAAAATAAAATACACATGATTAGGTTCACCACAGCAACATTTGCATCATCTCTGGTATCAACTTCTGTCTTAGCTCACTTCTTTATTGTGTTAATAAACATTGCTAAAAATGAACTTAGAGGAAGAAATTGTTTATTTAGCTTATAAAGTATATTATCAAAGGAAGATAAGACAGAAACTGGGAGGGAGGACTGAAGCAGAGCCACGAAAGGGAACAAGGAGAGCAGGACTGGAGGACAGGAGGAACTCAGCCTGCTCTCTATGGCTTACTCAGTGTGTTTTCCTTTACAGTTCAGGATCACTTTCCTAGAGAGAGCTGGGCTTTTCCATAGCAATCATTAATGGAGAAAATGGCCCACAGACTAGTTTGAAGGCCTACTTGATAGGGCATTTTCACAGTTGAAATTCCAGAATTAACTAGCTTGGGCTCATAAAATGTCATCTTAATTATTATTTTGAATTGTTAATTATTATTTAAATTTGAATTTTAAATTTATTTTAAATTTATTGAATTTTAAATTATTATTTAAATTTAAAAAATTTAAAATAAAAATTTTAAATTATTATTTAAAATTGTGCAAACTACCTTCAAACATAAGGAAATCTTGCCTTAGCCACTAGAACTGATAGTTTTATCTATACTGAGTAAATACTGATAAAGTATTATCATTACTGATATATTCTCTCTCTCTCAATCTCTCTCTCTCTCTCTCTCTATATATATATATATATATATATATATATATATATATATATAATCATTTCAATTTTCCATATAGTTTCCTTGAAATAAGATAATTTATTCTTAAATCTTTTACTCGTTTTTATAGATTAAAAATGAATAAATGGACACATGGGGTGAGTTATGGAGACAGAATTGTTTTCAGCCTTTTCTGTCCTTTGGAAATAAAGAAGCCACTTAGGAACATGGTCTGATCATGCACTACTACATTTTAATACAAAACGAATTCAGCATAGCAACATTTCACCTAAGTTTTTAGACCTGGTTATTATCTCTTGGGTGAACCAGAGGACTTTGAGTAGAACACTGTGTCAACATGACCATCTTTTCTCATTATCTCCTGGTTTTCACTGTCTCCTTCATCCCCAGGCCCAGGAAGTCCTTCTGAGAGTTCCTCTTAGTGAGAAGTCAAACCTTATCTGCATTTTCATCTCCACACAGCTCCTCCATTTTGACATCATGCACTTAATATTTAATGACCCTGCTCTTAGGAATGGATGACAGACTCTCCACCTTGGGTCTGTCAGATTTAGGCAGGCATGGTATAAGTGTGCAGCACTTGAAATCTGAAGCAGAAATGGCTTTAGAAAATCTTTTGTCCATTTGAAAACAAAAGGTTACAGCATTATTTTTAAAAGTGCACTGGCAAACTCAACTAATATTAAGAGAAATGCATGGTCAGTTTTACTTGAATTTCTTTTGACCTGCTGGTGCGTGTGTGTGTGTTTAGGGGTTTTCATTTTTTTTTCTCCTTTGGCATCCTGCCATTTTCAAGAAACAGTTCATTTTCTTAAATGAAGAAAGAGATTCAGAGAGGCAGTTATTCCAACAATCTCCAGAACATAATTTCAACTCTGGGTCTAAAATATTTGGCACTTTCAGGCAATAATTTATAATCCTCCATCAGACCCTGCCATTTGAAGTAATCACAGTTTTGTTATTTTATCTCAAAAAAATGTGTTCTCTGAGACTGCCATTCAGAGAAAAATATACCAAAATACAGATAAAACCAATCATTCTGTCATCCCCTGTTCTGCATCTTAGTGGAGATGATGGTGACAGATGAAAACTCTTTGAGAGACAGATTGTTTCTGTCTATCAGCCCAAACGCAACTTGTTTTGTATTGTCAGATAACAATGCTGACTGAAGCCATAAAAGCACACATGGACAGGAGCATCAGTGGGAAAGTCCATCACTCAGTTTCTTCCAATAATAAATAAATGGAGAAAAAATATACATTCATTACATGGTTGAAAGACTCAAAGCACATAACATTTAGAAATGCAATTTCCAGACATCCTGTGAGCATTTTCAGAAGCCGTAGCAGAATTTCAATAGGGTATTTGTTCATCTTCAAAGCCCCACTGTTGTTGCTTGTTTTCCTTCCCATGGTTCTATATGGGACATTCCCTTTACTAATGCAGTTAGGGGTAAATGTTGACAAAGTTATAGGTCAGGACCTAGTACAATAATTGGCAATAGGATATATTAATGAAACACAGGAATGAGCATGTTTAATTATTTATTGGTCAGCTAACATCATTATCATTAGGTCAAGATTCCCAACATTTTGCTGTCTTGTTAACAAGAGATCATGAAATGCTTTTGTACAATGAATGTTAAATGAACAGTAATATGATCAAGAGAAGTGGTATTCTGAGTTTTAAAGACTGTACTCTGGATACAATTGTATAAGTTGAAATACAATGTTAATGGTTTGACTGGGCAGACTACCTCATATCAAGACAATCTAAATGAAGGAAATATTCTTGGTGAAATAGATCCAATGTTCTTCAAAGCTAGCTGTTGAGCAATACTCAACTTAACTTTAAATAAATTTATCTGTTGATTGTTTCATTGTCCTCAAAATTCAAACAATAACTTGACTTTGAAGATTTATATATATATATATATAATGCAACTTTTCTACACTTAATGTTGATAGTAACATTCATAGAATCACAGAATTTATTTTTTAATTATTGTTTTATAGCAGAGAACAAAAGAATTAAATAATAATTAATTTTATATTTTACAAAGTCAAAATGATCAAGGGGCTAGGCTATTCTCTTGAACTCTTCATTTTGTAAATGTCTTGCTATTGAACAGTCCTCAAACTCTACCTTTGCTATGAGCATAATTATGTTAACTCACAATACACATACTGAAGCATAAGCTCGTAATGTCATGGTACTTGAAGGTGGGGCTTTTGTAGGTATACAGGTTTAGAGGCAGTCATGAGGATAAAGCCCTAATGTTGGAATTAGTACCATTATAAGGATAAAGAGAGTGCTTTATTTCTTACTTTCTGAATTATGTGGACTCTTTTCATGAGGACCCAACCCAAAGTAGTATGTTGACATTGGAGTTTCAGGTCTCCAGAAAAGTTGGAAATAATAACATGTATTATCTAAATTCCCAGTTTGTGTCATTTCATTATAGCACCAGGTTAGACTAAAGATCCTCCCACTAATCTAAAAGTTATTGATTTCAAGATAAATATTAAAATTCTAGTGATTATTGTTCACCACATTTCTTCAAGAGATATGTATTGAAGAACAGTTATTCAGCCACACTACCAAGACTTTTGATTAGACTGTGATTTCTTGTCTTGTTCTTGACAAAAACTATGCCTACTTTAACTATGCCTAACACGATAATCATAACTCTGTATATCACAAAGTTTGTGTGTTGTTTATTTTTCAGGTATAAAAGTTAAAAATTATGAATTGATTTATTTCTTCACGTTAGATACAAAAAGATTCATCAGAGATGTTTTTAGCCATATTAGTGATGGATGATGAAGGTAAAAGAAAACTTTTGGATAAAATTGGTCTTATTTATTTTTTTTTTATTTATTTTGTCTTAAAGAAGGAAAAACTCAACTGACTCAGAAATGATCTTTAAGTTCCCAAGGATTAAAGTCATGTGATGTTGAGAAATTGTGAGTAAACTAGAAATATATTTTTAAGCCAGACACAGAGCTGAGAGGCACCTTTAGTTTTGACACTCTTCCTGTTCCTTACAGAGGCAGGGGAGTACTCACCTAAGTAGGGTGAGAGCTTAACTTCAGATAGCAAGTACTCACCCCACAAGAAGGTTATTAATGCAGATTTTTTAATAATGGAAAATATATTATCATTTACTTACCATTTATATAGTTCAACTTTAATGCTGCCTCTTAAAAATAAAACTGTAAAGAGTATTGCAGGAAATATATTTAACCTATTTGGAAAAAATATATAGTAAAACTTGATTAACACATTTCTTTCATCAATTAGTGTTTTACAACTGTTAGAGTAGCAATAGAGGCCTTTACATTCTAGTCTGGGTAGAAACCTAAAATTCCACTTGAGCCAGGTCAGTCAGTTGGCCAAGGAAACACCTAGAGGAAGGCAGGCTTACTTCAAACAATGTTAAGAGATGAACAGATTTTTTTTTTCTTTAATCATACACAATAATTTTTCTTCCCAGAATTCCTGCTTCCCAATTCCATCCTAGGAGGCACCCTGAGGTTCACCTGAGTTTATTCAACCTTCTGAAGCCAAAATCAGTAGGGCACAATTTTTCTTTTTTTTTTTTTTCCTTCTTTTATTCAAAAATATTTTTTGTTAATTCTTTGAAAATTCCTTACAGTATATGTTCATTTGATCAGCTCTTATTTTCTCCTCTTAATTTTCCAAGATTCTCTCACTTTGTGTCTTTTTAAAAAACAACATCATTTGTGCTATCCATATAAATTTATCTGTGGGGCTATCTACTGAGTCCTGATTATAAACCAGGAGCCACACCTTAAAGAAAACTGAGTGTCTCTTCTACAGAAGACATCAACTATTCAAAGCTCCACAGTTAAGGATGGGGACTAATGAACCCTTCCTCTTCCATGCTACAGTGGTAGTGATGGCTTGGGTCATGTGTGGCTTTTGTGCAGGCAGTGAAAGTTTCTGTAAGTTCCTGTGTACAGCAGTTCTGCCTGTAGGGAAAACACTTAAGTTTACCACTTGATCCTGGTGGTTTTTCTTTTAAATTCTATGACACTGTCTTTGAGCTTCCACTTGAATCCATTCTTAAATTCTTTTATTGATGGCACTATGAATCCCCAAAACAGACCCAGATTCCCCCAAATCATAATGTGATACTGTTGTTTAGGAATGTGAACTGATAGACTGTTCTCTAGAAAGATCTTACAAGATTGCTTTAGCTGCCTTTCAAAGAATAAAACATTTTTTTTTGCTTTAAAATATGCTGATAAAAAGGCTGGTACCTAGAAGTGTCTGATGAATAATTTTGTTATCATTATTCCTCTGGTTAATATAAGATCACATTGTAATTATATCACAGTTTAAAAGTTTTTTGTTCAGGTGTGATTATACCATCTAGGTATTAGTATAATTTGGAAAAATCTTACTATGGAAGTGTCACCATTTATTTGGTTTTAGATTAAGAGTTAGACTATAAATTATACAAGTCATCATTGGTGTGTTTTATCTATAAATTAAAACCTATGGTAGGCTTTTTATCAAAGATGAAGACATGTCAATTTTATCTTATCCATTCTCTTCATGCTGTTAAGAGTATACCATGTTCTTATGTGAAGTAAAAAGTAATAAATTTAACATAGAAAGTGCTCATTACAAGATAACTCTCAGTTAATTAGATATTCTGCATTTATGACTTGAAAACTCAGTTTTATAGTAATCATATAATCATTATCCATGATTATTTATATTTGCTAAAAAACTGAATGTTGATGACTAAACATGTCCTCTTAATCCTTGAAGTTGCAGAGTTGTTGAAAATTAAACTTAACACATGATACTACTTAACACTCCTAAAACAGTCAAGACAGGTGTCTAAGACAGACACCTGTAATTTGGACTAGATAACTAGATCTCAGAGATTGTGTTAAGCCATATCAATAAAAGGAAACAACACAAAGACAAAAAAATTCATTAACATCAAAAATTAAATTAAAACACAGAACACACAGCTACCAGAAGGGAGCATATAGATTTGCTAAATACTTTCACTTACATTTCATTCATAAACTTGGCCTCATTCTTTTTATCCCTACACTTTAAGGAAGTAGAGAAAATAAATAATCTATACTTATAAGACATAAAAATATAAACAACAGAAGGAATTGAGAAATGTCTGTCTTTACACTTGAAACGTAATACCAATTAGTCAGCTCTGAAAACATACATGCAAGAAACATTATACAGACTAAGCAGGTTATATTTATGTATTTAGAAATTTATCTGTAGAAGTAATATATATGTAAGAACATTTAATGATTAAGGGAGATGTAAATTTGTAAGGGAACTAGAAGGGATATATGGAATTATTTGGAGGGACAAAAATGGAAGTTATTTTAATACATTATATTTTCTAAAAACTAGAATAAATTTTAAAATGCAGTTGTTATATGATAAGCACTCTCTTTCATAATACTAAGAAGTTTGTGCTGATGGCATCCTGGGCCCTTATTCTACATTGAGTTCTCGTTCTTGTGACCATGGAAAACAACTTAGAAAATATATTAATGTTTGACATCTATCAGCAAAGTTTCCTTGGGGACCTAGCAAATTGTTACAGAGATGAGAAAAGAGACAATACCTTAAATATAATATGACAGGTACAGATATTAATTCAATACTGCTTAGTTGCATATTTGCTTATGAGTTTACCAGTGATGTAAAAGTAAGAAGTTAGAACCAGTTCTTCTCTTTAGAACAGAACTATGAAGCATAGTTAAGCAGTTGGTGATTGAGAGTTATTATAAAGCTGTGTCTCTGAAATACACTGGAAGGGGATGAAGGATGCTATTTTTTCTGACTGACCTTCTATTCAGAAAAGCTTGTCTTGTGCTCGTAGACACTAGTGTCATGTTGGTTCTCTAGCATACAACTTGGTGACAATAACATTGCTTTTGCCATTTCTTTTTTTTTTCCCTCTTGAAGACCTCAAGCTAGTGTGACGATGACCATCATTTACACTGCCAAATACAAAATCCAGTGCTGCGTGTGGCTACAGAACACTCTGAAATGGGCTCAAATAATTAAGAAATATATTTTTAATTTTCATACATTTAATTGTTTTTAAAAGATGAACAGTCACCTGTGGTTACTTGAGGTAAATAGCATTTGTTTGTCAAAGGTTACAAGCATGCTACTTAAGAGATTTTATTGAGGCACACTGAGAACTCTCTTTTTTATGATGACAGAAAGGGATGTGGTCCATGAATATAAATATAAATGACCCTAGCTTTTGAGGGAGTCAAGAGATCACTTCATACCCCTATATCTTCCCACAAAGGCAGTAGCAATAAGTAAATCCTTCTCATCCAGATCAAGTTTCTGTTACTTGGTATTAATAATACAAATATACAAACTCAAAGCCATAACCAATGGATAAGCACCAAAGGGTAAATGACAGCAGTGGTGATATTTAGTGACATCCATAGATCCCTAATAGAAAGGCAGCAACTCCCATCCCATGCTTAAAAGGAAGAGTTGTAGAATAGCTCTCTGTTTGATGATATGCTCTTTCTACTCTCTCTTCTATTCTAGAACAAAATTAAGAGACTTAAAAACCATTGAAAGATGAGGGCATGATATGTACATATCACTATAAAAGGAGCCATTCATTAAGTGTAAAATAAATGTTATGGTATACAGAAATTTTCCCTAAAAACAATATTTCAGTAATCAAGATGACAATTCAACTCAGAGTTTTAATGTTTTTATCCACAATGCTTTGACAGGCCAACAGCCCAGCTGTTATTACCTGAAGCCCAAAGACCAAGAGCAAAAAACAAAAGAAGAGAGAAAAGGAGATTAAAGGAAGAGAGGGGAGGGGAGGGGAGAGGAGAGGAAGGGAGAGGAGGGAAGGGAAGGGAAGGACAGGAGGATATGGGAAGGGAGCATAGGAGAAAAGGGGAGGGGATGATAGGAGGGAAGAGGTGAGGCAAGGTGAAGAGAAAACACAGGATACACTTTGGAAAAGCAGGAAGATTTATTTATATTTTTATATTTTTATTTTTTGAATAATCTTTTTATTCTTTACATTTCAAATGATATCTCCCCTCCCAGTCACACTACTACAACCTGCCCACCTACCCACCCCCACTCACCCTCCTCCCCTTTGACTCTTCCAGGGTGCTTCTCTACCCACTCACCCCCTTCTGCCTCACTGCTCTAGCATCCCCCTACGCTGGGGCATCAAGTCTCCACAGGACCAAAGACCTCCACTCCTATTGATATCAGATAAAGCTATCCTCTGCTACATATGTATCTGGAGCCATGGTTCCCTCCATGTATATATACTCTTTGATTTGTGGTTTAGTCTCTGGGAGCTCTGAGTGGTCCAGCTAGTTGATACTGTTTTTCCTATGCTGTTGCAATCCCCTTCAATCCTTCCCCAGCTCCTCCATTGCAGTTCCTTGTCCCTGGGATCAGCCCAATGTCTAGCTGCGAGTATCTGCATCTGTATTGGACAGGTGCTGGTAGAACCTATCAAGGAACAGCCATAACAGACTCTAGTCAGCAAGCACTTCTTGCCAACAGCAATAGTTTGGGAGTTTGGTGTTTGCAAATGGGATGAATCCCTAGGTGGGGTGGTCTCTGAATGGCCTTTCCTTCAATTTCTGTTCCATCTTTTGTCCCTGTCTTTCCTTTGGACAGGAACATTTCTGGATTAAAAATTTTGAGATGATTAGGTAGCTCCATCACTCAACATGGGGTTGTGCCTTTCTGTTGAAGTTGATCTCTATGGATTCTATCTCCCCTTTGTTGCATATTTTCGTCAAAGTCATCATCATTGGGTCATAAGAACCTCTCATTGCCCTGGAGTCTGAGACTTTGTAGTGGCTACCCTCATTTCTTCATCTCCCACTGTTACCTATTTTTATTTGATTTTTCTGACCCTCTGTACTTTACTCCTGTCCCTTCTAATACCTGATCTTGGCATCTTTTTTTTCCTCCCCATGCTCTCTCCCTCACATGTCCTTTCCTCCCCCTACCTCTTGTAATTATTTTGTTCCCCTTTCTATCTTAAGATTGAAGTATCCACAAGTTACTCTTTTTTCTTCTTAGTCTTCATGTAGTTTGTGGGTTGTATCGTGGGAATTCTGAGCTTTTATGCTAATACCCATTTATCAGTGTGTGCATACCATGTGTGTTCTTTTGTGTCTGAGTTACCTCACTCGGGATGATCTTTTCTAGTTTCATCGATTTGCATGTGAATATCATGAAGTCATTGTTTTTCATAGCTGCGTAGTACTCCTTTGTGTAAATGTACCACAGTAGGAAGAATTTATAGTCACAGCCTTCATTGCTCTGTGTCAGTGGCTATGCTTCTCTAGAGGGCCTATTAAAATAAACTTCTAGGTACCATACTAGAATGTCAAACTTAATACATCTTGGTTTACTTTCAACAATTGTCCAAATAACATGATGCTGCTCTGATTAAAGTACTTTGTATTTTGTCTTGCTTTGCAATTTAACACTCCGGTGATGACGATATTCTGTTTACTTTGCAGGTTCTAGCATAGTGTGTGTGTGCATTTCCCATCTTTTGATTTGCTTGTCTAGGATTATAAAGTTAAACTGTTAATGTCTCCCAAGAACAAAACTCAAATATTAATTTTAGTTTCCTCTCTCTCTCTCTCTCTCTCTCTCTCTCTCTCTCTCTCTCTCTCTCTCTCCCTCTTTTTTTGTCACTTTTATTATTAGCCCTTCTCTACTTGGTAAACCTGTGACTTTTCATGTCCTAATTTGTATTTCAAGGTTATGGGAAATAGCCCAAATAAAAACTAGCTAAGTAATGGCTTCAGTTTTAATATATCCCTAAGGGATAAGAGAATAGAACTATGCCCAAGCTATCACTATTATTTCTGCCACTATAAAAAGCCAGAGAGCTTGTGTCCTGTTAGGTGCTTACAGACAAACTTCCTTTGCCGTATAAAGAAGTTGGGTCTGAGAAGTTGGGTGAGATTGCTCAGTGGGTAAAGATGTTTGTCTAATAAACCTCGGGGGGTGGGGGTGGGGGTTGAGGGGCTGAATTTGATTCCAAGAACCCATATAAAGCTGGAAGGGGAGACTGACTCCACAAAGTCATCCACTGACTGTTATACATCTTACATACACATTCATAATTAATTCATTAATTAACTAAAATATTTTATAGGAAAGAACACAATGCTGCCCAACTCCACCTGATAAAGAGATCTGCCTTAGCAACTCCCCCTACTCCAATGAAGCTCTTGAGTAAGATGCTCAAAAGAAAACAGCCTGGGCCACAATCCTATAGAATCTGCTTCAGTAGGTCTCATTTTATAAATGAGAGACTTGTAAAAGCTTACTTAATATCATTCATAGTGTATTCCTGGGTTTGATTCTCAATTGTATGTGTTGCATATGCATTTGCATTTTTTCAAGAGGAATACTAATAATTCTTCCAATAGATAGAAAACTCTTTCTTCCTTTCCCTTATCTAAGGTGGCAAAATTTCTTTTGGTCCACAATGTAAAGGAAGAGAGAACTTTCTGTCCATTCTTACAATCCAATACTGTTAAAAGTTTTCAAAGTGTAAGAATTTTGGTGCTTAACTCTTCTTTGAAAGTAGTTACTTCTACAAATAGTACACATATCTTCAGGCTCCAAAGACACATTTTATAAAAGTCCAGATGTTCACAGACACCCTGCAATCAATTTTCACCTGAGATAATTGCATTCTTCCTATCCAAGGGCAGTTTCAACAGGATATGATATATTTTGTTTTGGGGTTGCTGTAAGTACCAATAGCTGAAGAAGTACTGCTGTAATAATCCACTTTATCCAGCTAGTGGCTGACCTCCAGGGAGCTGTAGACATTTTATTATTAGTTTCTTATTAGTTATCAAACACTCAGGTCTTCTGCAGGAAATAGACAGTCTTATTACTTCCATTTTACAGATAAAGCAATCAAGGCCCAAAGGCTAAATGATTGCTTTGTAGCCTCAAAGAATCTAAACTCCTTATGTTTCTTAGGTCAAGGGCTTATATCTTAAATAAAAATAGCAAAGTGCTGCTGTATGAAATATCTGCCTTGTCATCCTCTAACCTGAAAGGGAGTAAGCTTTCTATTTGGAAAATTTGTCATAACTTCTTGATTCATGAAACAACAAAATATTTTTCTTTGCTCATTTTTAATTGTTTATTCTTCTGTTGAATCCTAATACTATTAAACCTTAACAATAAAAAAGTTTAACAGTTTTTTCTGAATAATCAAGTGTATTCAAAAATTTCTCCCTGTCTGAAACTTTGTGAAAGCACAGATATGTCTTGGAAGCTTTGACCTCTGTGTATCTCCCTTCTGTTTCATCATTGTAGCTAATGGATATATATGTATGTATTCCATATCTCCAGAGCTTCTTTCTGCCTTCTCTGTTGACTTCTCTCATATCTATTATGCTTTTGGTCATTTGGTGACTTTTTTAGTTACCATTTTACTTATCTGGTTTGATGTACAGCAGAAACTCCCACCCCCTCTCTTTCTCTTTACACACACACACACACAGACACACACACACACACACACACACACACACACACACATACACACACATACTTGTCTTTAACAACATCAACATGTTGGCAGCCGAAGTACATGGCTTAAACCTGAAAATGAACCCCCAGACAGAGTTATTAAATTAACAGACTAGCAAACCAAGGACAGAAAAATTCTGCACAGAGCCTTACCAACCTAAGACAGAGTGCATTGCTTTGGATAATGCATATCCCATGACAGGTAAGGAAGGCATTCTTATCAGAATGACCTAAGACATGTTCAGTCTTGTTAATGAAATAAAAAAAAGGGAGGTGTGAAGAGCCTTTGGGGCTGCTTGGCAGGAATCTGACATGGGTCAAGGACAAGGAAGTAGGCTTCAGGCAGGAATCTGACATTAGGCTAGAACAAAGAAGTAATTTCAGATAGGAATAAAAATCTTGCACTAGAACAAAGAAGTAATCTCATGCAGGAATCTAAATTTTACGCTAGAACAAGGAAGTAGGCTTCAGACATGAAAATGATATTGGGCTAGGACAAGGAAGTTGGCTCAGGTATTTTGGTTATCCTGATAAGCCTTTAGAAACAGGGATCACAGAAGTGTTCATGTAATTGCATTTAATGCCTTGCTTATTCTTTGCCTACTTGTGTTTATTGTCTTGCTTGTTCCTTGACTATTTACATCTATTGTATTGCTAGACCCTCAACCTAGAACTGACCTTAATACATGCATATAATTAAAATGATATAAAAACAAAAAGGAGGAGGTGGTGTGATGGGAGTTTTAGGGAGGGGAAATGGGGAAAGGGGGTGACATCTGAAATGTAAATAAATAAAATATCTAATAAAAAAGAAAAATAAACTGTGGCCATGAATGGTATATGTATCTATCTGATCTACTTCATAAGACTCACTGAGAGCTCTTCCTGCCCTGTTTGCTCTGTTCTGTACTCTACAAGCTGAAGAATAGAAGCCATTAACTTGTCCCCATGGTTTGAGGAAGTAGATGTCCTCAGAGATTTGAGAACAATAGAGTACATTTGGGGTAAGTGCCCTCTTCCTGCTGTTAGTTATTTGTTAGCACTATCCAGTCACAAAACCACATAAGAACTCAATGAAGTATAAATTGCAATAAATGAAAATAATGCCATGTGTGATAGCACATACCTTTAATCCCAACACCAGGGAGAAAGATACAGGCAGAGTACTGAGTTTGAAGCCAGTGAAGCCAACCTGGTCTGTAGAATGAGTTGTATGACAGTCAGGACTACACAAAAAAAATCTCAGAAAAAAATGAAAATAAAAAACACATAAAAATTAAAATCCAAATGATTAGAAATATAGTTTTTCTAGAAATCTAAAGTTTGCATTAGGCAAAGTCTGAGAACTCTTTAACTCTTTAGTTATATGGCTTGATGATAAAAACACACAATTGACACAATTGAGAACACTGACTAAAATAAACTAAATAAAATAAACTAATAAAATAATTATTATTTGTATTTCATAATGATGTCTTTCACTTGTTGCTAGATACAAATTTTATCTACCCATTTCTAAGTGTTTTACAACAGAATGCTATAAATTTAGATCTTGTTAACAAAGATAATCATTCTTTAGAAGCACTGTGCAAATTCTCACCTACCCCTCTTGGTCTCTGAGGCATGATTTTCATGGATTTCTGTTTGATATGAGATGATTTCTGTTTCACATTAATCCAAAATAACAGATTTTAAATTTTATTCAGTATAAATAACTACATGATGCCCTTCAAAAGGCACACACAGGATAGATGCTTTCATAGGCAATATACCCCTGTTCTGAAACCTTCTAGTATTTCTTAGCTTTTCTTCTAATGATTGTCAAAGTTGAGACTACAAACGTTGTTACCAGTGCTTGGTGATCCTTACAGTCCTTGATAAGGTGAATGGCATATTGTAAGTATTTGGCAAATAATTACCAAACAAGATAGGTGATAGATAGATAGATAGATAGATAGATAGATAGATAGATAGATATACATAGATACATAGATAGATACATAGATACATAGATACATAAATAGGTAGATACATAGATAGATAGATACATAGATACATAGGGATGGATAAAGAGATAAAGATACAGAAACAAACAAACAAGAGGCCATATCATATTTTGATCAATTAAAACACTTGTGTAGAACAGTCACAAGAGATGAACACACAGTTATTATTTCAGACCATGTTTCATGACCAATGGTTGAATTCTCTTATGGCTGGACCAAATGAGTCCCTCAAAGGACAATCCATCAATCCAATATATATAGAATCACTTGCCTGCTTTTATACTCTACTGCAGTTTTCAAACTTAAGACACATTTTTACATGCTTCCTGCCTATAATGACTTAAGTTTATATTTGTCTTATTATGATCTGAGTTGCCTTTATCCCTATTCAACTATGAGTGAATATGAATTTACTGATTTAATTGGAGCACCCTAGGAGAGGGTACTTTAAGAGAAAGTTTGTTGAGTTCTGGTTTCTCAGTGAAGAACTTCTGCTACCTCAGCCACTTTTCTCCATGCAACAAAGAAGCAAAGTGGAAAAACAAAACAAAACAAAAAACCCACTCATCATACCTAAATAGGTATTCATAAACAAAAGTATCTTATAAAAAAAAGAAAATAATACTTTTTGAGACAGATTTCTCTGTGTAGTCCTAGCTCTCCTGGAACTCACTCTATAAACCAGACTGGCCTCAAACTTAGAAAAACTAAATAAAACCAAACAGAAACCCTTTAACAGGAAAAATATTATCAAACAAGAAGAGAGATGACACTAAACTTATGGCATATACATTGGTCAATAATTTATTCTTTAAAAATATTTGCATTTTCTTAAGCTAGATTCTTTATACAGTATCATCATCAGCAACCCTCCTAATTAACTGATTTTTCCAGCAGTATTAACTCTTGAAATTCTCATAATATTGTAAACAATGTTATTTTATTTTCACTTTTAGTTTGAGATATATGACCAAAATAATGGTGTGTCCTCTCTGCTTATAAACATGGTAATGCATGGCCATTGATGAAAAGAAGGAAGTAGGCTGAGGAAAATTTTTCTGGTTTTCTAGGCTGAAAAATTGAAGTGACCTTAGAATTTAGTAGATAGAGAGAGGTAAATTCTTATTGTTTAGTAAAGACATTGTTTCTAAATTAGGGTAGGAGCCAAGGAAAATTCTTTATAACATTAGAAGGCAGTAACAATAAACACTTAAAACTCTCCTTTTCAGATTAATTTTAATTTTTAATTATATGTATATTATTGTACATCTATGTGTGTATGTCTGTGTGTATGTGTGTGTGTGTTCAGGTGTCCAAGAAGGCTGAAAGAAGCCATCAGATTGCTTGGAGCTCTAATAAGTGTGTGTGTGTGTGTGTGTGTGTGTGTGTGTGTGTGTTTTGAGAACCAAATTCAGATTCTCTGAAAGAGAAATATATGCTCTTTATTGTTCCAGGCACATAAAATATTTTCCTGTAATGCCAACCAGTTGAAATCTTTACAAATTAAGTAAACATAATACTGATCGGTATCATACCCAATAGCATGCATACCCAGGAGTATAGACCATGTTTAGATGGAGAGTTTATTCAACTCTACCGTCTGCAACTGGCTGTCAAACTTACTGAATACAGACTCATAAAGGTGATCATATTAAAATGATGTTTCTCAAGGCCTGAACCAGAAAATTCTAATTTGGTAGGTTGGGATATTGAGATGTCAATTGAAAACCACATATTTATTGGTGCTGGTAGAGATGATACTCTGACTACTTTAGGAGAAACACTGAGTTGTAGAAATTTAAAAAACATTGACACGTTATGCAGTTTCTAAACTATTTCTGTCCTGTTTACTCTCAAAATAAACTTCTCAACCAGAATGTTCTAATCATAGAAAAATATTTTGAGCTAATTTCCTTTAGGCATAGTGTCACTATTTAAACCTGACTGCCCTAGAATTTTCTATACAGACAAGGCTGGTTTCAAAATCACAAGGTCTGCCTGCCTCTGCCTCTGCCTCCTAATTATTGAGATTAAAGCTGCCCATTAACACACCTTATCTTTGAGCTAATTTTAGATTTAAAGACCTTATTTCCTATGACCTAGGTTTTTCTGCTCCTTCTGTGATTGTGAGCAAGTTGGTTTGATTGACCTATGCACAGTAGTAATGTAGGAATCTAATCTTGTATTCTTCTTTTAACTTATAAAATCACTTATTCACATATAGGTATAGAGGTTTCTCAAATTTTATTTAGCTAATCATCATCAATTATGGATATAAATTGCACAATCTACACATATATTTTATGTTTAAATATATGTGACCAGTTATCTTAGAAGGTGGGAAACAGTCCATTCCTTCCAGTATTTTTAATCTGTCCTAAAAATGTGTTCAATTCGAAAGCAAATCATAAATACTTTCTGTAAACAATACAATTAAAAAGAAGTATTTGAATTTTTCGCAACAATTCCTTTATTATTGAGAATTTCACACATGGATATTATACATTTTGATCAAATCCTCCCTGAGTCTCTCTGCTCTCCCATAAAACTCTCTCTTCTGTACCATCACGTTCCCTCCCAATTTCATGCTCTCTCTCTCTCTCTCTCTCTCTCTCTCTCTCTCTCTCTCTCTCTCTCTCTCCAGTGAATCCACTTAATGCTACCCATTTGTGCATGAATGTAGAATTATCTAATGGCACATATTTAGGGCTGTAGATGTAGCTCTCCTAAAGAAAACAGACACCCCTCTCCAGAGTAGTCATCAATTGCTGATACCTGCCCAGCTAGGGTGGAGACTCAGAGAACTCTTTCCTTGTTCGTGATCTTCTGCAGGTCTTCTCCATTCAGTTTTTCCACCATGTGGGCAACCTTGGGGCCTGGTATATCCAGAAAGAACTCTTTGATATATAAAGTCAGTACCTCTGGCTCTTACAACCTCTCGGTCTTATCTTCTACATGGACTCCTGAGCTTAGTGGGGGATTATATCTGATAAGATGTCCCATCTAGAGATGGGCATCTTGTAGTTTCTTAATCACCACATGTGGATCAATTGTGGGTCCCTGTGTTAATCAGCATTTACTGCAAGAAATTTGTGTGGTGGGGCTTGGGAGACGTGCTGATCAATGAGTGGGACATAGACAGGAGCTCAGAAGGCGGTTTAACTGTACCATTAAATTGTCCCCCAGCGCCTGTGAACTGCCTAGCCCACATTTTTGGATTGGTTAACAGTAGCAGTCATTAGCTCCATTAAAGAAAAATAATAATAATCTTTGTAATTTTTCCCAATAATGAAAGTTTCAAAAATTTAACATGTGCTCAATCAAGTGACCTTTGCACAGCCTTTAAACAAAATGGTTCCATTAAATAAAATGCCCCCATTAAATATTTCAATTTTCTAGCATAGTTGAACCTTGTGATTACTGCATGTCCACAGCAATTGGAGGCATTTATTTAGCTTAATTCACCATGAATCGTTTTGTTCAGGGTTTTAATGCTAACCTCACAACATAAATTGATGGGTAAAAAAAAAGAAGTCATTATTATGTATAAGTGGTGAAAATTAAGTTAAATACATTTTAACACACTCCTATGTTTCCAAAGCTAACAGCAATAATGAAAGCACAAAAGTGACATTTTCTGGTTATTATTCACATTAAAGATTCCACATTTCTGTAGGCAAAATGAGGCCCATAATGTGGTAATTGTGTTTGAATAGTAAGTATACAGTCAATACACTTAGAAATTATGTAGAAGCATCTGAGTAGAAGCATTTGAATTCTTCTCCTGTTGATTACTAGTACAAAAAGAAGTCCCTCTTCAATAGAAGACAGCTGCCACATTTAGCTAAAAGCTTTAATTATGTATATTTATATGTAGATACTTTTTGTAAAGTTATGGTTTTGTTTTTCTCCAATAGACTATCTCAGCTTCTTCATACCAGTTAAGTCCTAAAACATAAGTCCACAAATGCTACTGTGTCCTGGCTTGCTGACCCAATCCAGAACATCATTTTAGCCTTTTGTGTCCATCCCACAGCCCTGAGAACACATTATATAACTATTTGTTAGATCTCAGTACTCTGCAAATAGAGATTCATATTCAAAGCTCAATAATACGAAATCAAAATATATAACAATTTGCAAATTTGAAACTTTTATTTTACATACATTTGTAAATGGAGTATACTTTTAGTTCATACAAATCATTACCTATGTTAAAGTAGGCACACAAACACATACAGAGAGAGAGAGAGAGAGAGAGAGAGAGAGAGAGAGAGAGATCATATTCATATGTGGGATATCTTTAAGAGGAAATATAAGAGTTTAGAACCTACATATTCAAAACTTTCAAATAGTTTGAAAACCTGCTTTTCAAAATTGATTGCAGAATCCGGTTTTATAGGACTATTACCTGAGTATCTAAACACCTTCTATAATCTCTTTGACCTAGAAGATTTAGGATTGTCAGAAAGATCACCAGCCATCCTTTTTATTGTACCCCTGCCAAGATTTTACATTATAATAGACTTTGAGACTACACACAGCTTCTATTAAAAATAGTAAAAAGGTTTTGGATCCAGTAAATAATCACTGGGTAGCAATAATGCTTAAGACTAAATGATAATTACTGATCACAGTTTGCTTTAGCAGAGGACTGTTCACCCAGACTTCTGGATCTCCAAGTTCTATTCTTGGCCCAATACTGGTGTGTGAGTCAACACTGAGTTTTAATAGTTTTTAGGGCCAATCTTCCAATGTGGATGACATTATAATAACAATGCACTGTATCTTATGAAGAATTTTATGCACTAGTTAACTAAGAATCTACTTGTGCATGAATGAAACAATCATAGCTTGCCATCTCAGGGGTATAATAAAATCACCTTTATAAAAATGCTAGATAAACCGAATAAAATTACCTTAAAATATAAAATTATGTAAACAGGGTAACTTGAAACTATGCTGAAAGAAGTATCTCAAGTGGTCTTGCCATATTTCCTAATTTCTTTTAATTTTATTTTTTATTTGAGAATGATTTAAATATAACATAAAAATAAAACATAAACAATGATGAAAATGGCCTACATGTGCTCTGGTCTTTCAGTGTGCGTGAAATCCTAAAACCTGTACCTAGGGGACATTCAATAAAACACAAACTCCTAATGAAATAAAAATTTGTAGCTAACTTTAATTCATTCAAAATATATCCCTCAGGCTAAATGAACTCCTGAAAATGACAAATGTTGTAAAGATTTCCTGGAAGCAGGTGGCTAGCAATTTCACCTATTATAATTATTGTTAAAATCATTGATGCAAATTCTAGTATTAGGGGCTCTTGTTAAATTCTCCATCTAGTAGGAGACTAAAGTTTCATGCAATAGACAAATTTACTCAGAGCATCAGACAATTTGTACTTTGGAAGTTAAAGAAGGTCACCTGTGACCTTCTTTGTCCCCAGGATCATTGGCCAATATTGGTGGTCCACAAGGTCAAAGGGAGCGGAGGCAACAGACATGGGGATTGGAAGCACTGTGATTTCGTGAGTATGTATGGACATGAGGACACTGAGACCAGCTGCAGGGAAGCAGATCAACTTTACTTGGGATGATTCAAAACTTATACAATTTGGGGCATGGGTGGGGTCAGAATATCCAAGATGGACATAGTTCATTGGCTGAAGGCTTACAATACCAAAATGTAACATTAGCAAGGGGGAAGTATTTCAGAAATCTCATGTGCTAGCTGAATGAGCTCTTGTAGGTTAAAAGAAAGTTGACCTTGTAATCTTAACCAAGGCTACATAACATTCTGAAGGGAGAGGTATGTGTGAGTTATTGTCAGATAAGGGGAAGCCACTGTGCTAATGAAGGGTGTCCTCCATTATGTGCAGAGCCCAGAAGGCTACCTGACAATGGTAAACTTTGACCTTAATTAGCAGAGCAACAGTCACCTAAGTACAGTTCTCATGAGAGCATATTTACAAGGACAATCTTGCACATGGCAAAATCATGTTTTCTTCCAGAGGCATATGAGTAACAACAGCTGAAGTAAACTTACTCCTTTTTGCTCTACCTGGGAAAAGCAGGAAAACGCATTTCAGGAACAGTTCTGTGTTTTCAAAACACTGAGTTCACTGAGTCTTGCTTTCTTGGAGTTTTCTCACAAGCACTCAGAACTCCCCTCACGTGACTATTTGACTGTGGCCCTACGACATACAAATTAATGGGAGGATTTGACATAAAATTTTTCACATTACTTTCATTGTGAGAATGACAAGTAAGACAATGAATGGGTAAAATGATGCAAGAAAATTTAGACAAAGCCTTGAGAGATGAGGCACTGCATGCAGAAGATCATATTGCAACTGAAGGAATGCATTCCTGAAGGCTCTGGACAGCTGCAAGACCAGGCACCATTCTCTCCCTTAATTCTGCTTCAGAAAAACAAATGTATTGAAGAGCCACTTACTTACTGAAATGAAAAAGAGAAAACAGAAATGTAGGAATCAAAGTGAAGCCAAAGATTCTCAGGAAAGTTAGGGAAGAGAACAAATCAAAATACCAGTAACTGAAACAACTAAACAAATTTTAAAATAGCCACAGAAGAATTAACATAAAATTCGGGGGAACAAATGATTGTCTTTATAGTCTTTCATGTATCAAAGTTGGGCCCAGGGTTTCTGGAGTTATTAAAGTTAATAATTCATACATCTTTAAAATGCAAATTGAGAAGCCTGAAAGAGAAGAGGTCATAGGTATTCACATTACAGTAGTAACTCTGTTACCTTGAACTCACGGTCTTCATGATCTAAACCATCTTCCTCAATTGCAAGGCAGTCTTTGCACCAATTTAAGAAAAGTCCAGAAATCACCCTTTTCCCTCAAAGTATTCTAATTCATTAGCAAGTTAGTAGGAACTCTGGTTGAATGTGTCCAGTCTAAACCATGTTAAGTTACTAATACTGCCTCTCCCAGTAAGTGATGATCATGTCTAACCTACATCCTCAGAGTCCTCTGACAGACATCTGTATTTCTGCCATTGTATTCTTACAGGTTATACCTCATCATCACAGAAGTCAGCAGGACTCACTTAAAATTAAGAGTTGTCATCTTTTCTCAAAACTGTCTGCTGGTTTTCCACCCACAGAGACAAAATTTAAAGGCTTTTCAACAGCATTTAAAATCTTACATTCACATAATCAACAGTCTTTAAACAGTAAGTTTGGACAGTCTTCTACCTCAGGACATGTCTCTTTGCTGGTCTTCCTTGAATTTTCCTTCTACACAACACTGCATATCAAACACTACTCTTCCAGAGCTTCACTCAAAAATCTCTCTTCTTGATCATCCAAATTAAAATGCCAATCTAATCCTCTAAAATTCACAATGATACCTCTTAACTTAATTCTCATCCATTTTCCATTTATTACTTTTGTCAGTATTTATTACTGTCCAAACTTCATATTTTCTTTTCTCTTCTGTAAAAATATAATGGTCATGAGGTCACAGACAGATTTTTGATTTATTGCTATATATTCAGCATATATACACTATCTGCAGCATTGTGTCTGAGTAAAATAAATGAATAGATTGTTTTAATAAATTATATTATTTAAAATCTAGCTTCAACTATTTTTTTCTAGGAACCTCTAGAATGCCTCCTTATATTTTAGTGAATGCTGTTGAAAAAATGTTTAGTATAAAACAGTCATTTGACATTGAATTGTTAGCCCCCAGGAAACTACTAATGAGTTAGAAGATGAAGGCAGGAAAAATATCGATATCTGAAAACCTAGAATATACACTGAGGACATTAGCTACTTGGGGGATATTATCAAGTGCAACAAGAAAATTGGAGAACATAAAATGGGAGATGGGTAAAATAAAAATCAATAAACCACATTTTATCTACTTCATAATTATGTATGTTCTAGTTTTCTCCCCTTCTTTCCCCCAGAAGATTAATAAAGGTCTTCAATGGGATTACTAAACTCCAGAGATATTAGTCCTCTATTCATAAAATATTCCATTAAAATGAAGCTTCAGAAGTCTCTGCTTAGCTCTGGACACTACTTTTCCACTGGGTTATTTGGTTTGCTGGAGTTTAAGTTCTTGAATTCTTTTTATATTTTGGATATTAGCTGTCTGTCAGATGTAGAAATAGTGAAGATCCTTTCACAATTGGTGGGCTGCTGTTTTGTTCTGTGAACAATGTCATTTGCCTTACAGAAGCTTTTTAGTTTCATGATAAATTCCCATTTATCAATTGTTGAAACTTAGAGCCTGAGCCATTGGTGTTCTGTTCAGGAAATTGTCTTCTATATCAATGTATTCAAAGGCTATTTCCTACTTTCTCTTCTATGATATTTAGCATATCTGGTTGAGGTGCTTGATCTACTTGAACTTCAATTTTGTCCAGGGTGATAAATATGGATCTATGTGCATTCTTCTATAAGCAGACTTTCAGTTAGACCAGCACCATTTGTTGAAGATGCTTTCTTTTTTCCATTGTATGGTTTTGGCTTTTTTTTTTTTTTGTCAAAAATCAAGTGTCCATATGTATGTAGATTTATTTCTGTGTCTTCCATTCTATTCCATTTATTATCTTTTCTGTTTCTGTACCAATCCTATGCAGTTTTTGTCACCTTTGTGCTGTAGCTATAGCATAGCTCAAAGTCAGGGATGATGATTCCTCCAGAAGTGTTTATTATTGTTCAGGATTCTTTTTGCTATCCTAGGCTTTTTTTTCCATATGAAGTTGATAATTGCTCTTTCAAGGTCTATACATTTCTCAACAGAGGAATCTGGAATTGCTATGAAACACTTAAAGAAATGCTGAACATCCTTAGTTATCAAGAAAATGCAAATCTAAACAACCCTGAGATTCTATTCTACCTTATACCAATCAGAATGGCTAAGTTCAAAAATTCAGGTGACAGCAAATGCTGGCAAGGATGTAGAGAAAGAGGAACACTCCTCCATTGCTGGGGGTATTGGAAACTTGTGCAACTACTCAGGAAGTCAATCTGGCAGTTTCTCAGAAAACTGTGACTAGTTCTAACTCAAGATCTAGCTATATCATTCCTAAGCCTATACCCAAAAGATGTTCCACCATACCACAAGAACACATGCTACACCATGTTCATAGCAGCTTTATTTGTAATAGCAGAAACTGGAAACAACTCAGATATTCCTCAAGTGAAGAAGGGATACAGAAAATGTAGTTCATTTATACAGTGGAATATTACTTAGCTATTAAAAACAAGGACATTGTGAATGTTGTGGGCAAATGAATAGAACTCGAAAATATCATCTTGAGTGAGGTAACCTAGACCCAAAAGGACATGCATGGTATGTACTCATTGATCAGTGGATATTAGCCATAAAGCAAAAAATACCCATGATATACCTTATAGACCCAAGGAAGTTAAACAAGAAGGAAGGCCCAAGTAAATATGCTTGAATCACACTTAGAAGGGGGAACAAAATAGTAAGGGAAGGCAGAGGCGGGAAGTAAAGCAGATAGGAGGGGGAGCAGGAAAGGAATGGGATGGGTAGGATCAAGTGTCCAGAGAGACAAGAGAGAGATCCAGAGAGACAGGAGAATGAATGGAAATCTGCAGCTTCCCGGGATGGGTGGGAGTTCAGGAAATCCCTAAGCAGTCCCAGAGACATGAGATAGAAGAAGCTCCCAGGAGTCTATGTGGATGACCTTTGCCTAGATGGCTAAAAGTGGGTACATAGAACATGAAGAGGCCTTCTCCTGTAGCCAGACAGAAGCCCCCAGTGGAGAAATAATCACACCAACCTCCCCACAAATTTTCGCCCCCAAATCTGTCCTGTTTAATAGAAATGAGGGAACAAAGATGGATCACAGACTGAAGGACTGGCCAAACAATAACAGACCCAACTTGAAACCCATCCCATGGGCAAATATCAATTCTTGACACTATTAATGATAATCTCTTATGCTTGCAGACAGGAACCTAGCACAGCTGTCCTCTGAGAGGTTCTGCCCAGTAGTTGATTGAAACAGATGAAGAAACCCAAAGCCAAACATTGGACAGAGGTCAGGGACTGTAATGGAAGAGCCGTGGGGGAAGATTTGAAGGTTCTGAACGGCATGCGAACCATACAAGAGGACCAATGGAGTCAACTGACATGGACCACAGGGAGCTCTCAGAGACTGAGCCACCAACCAAAAAACAAACACTGGAACGAGGCTCCCAGAACATATGTAGCGAATGAGCAGCATCTCAGTCTCCTTGTGGGCCATTCAACAACTAGAGTGGAGGCTCTCCCTAAAGCTGTAGCCTAACTATGCTATCCATTCCCCAACAGGACTCTATTGTCTGGGTTCAGTGGAAGAAGAAGCAACAGGATTTGGATTTGGGGGTACTTAGGAGAGCCTCATCCACTCAAAGAAGGCAGATGAGGAATGGAGAGAGGGTCTCTGGGAAGTGAAATAAGAGGAGGCATCATTTGGGATGTAAATAAATAAATATAAGTTTAAAAATAAAATGGAGCTTCAAGCCTTTGTATCCACCATTATTACCCTGTTATGCATAGTCAGTGAGAAAAAAAAGTGGATTATGAATGTGGCCCCTACCCTTCACTTTTGACTAGGAAACATCCTTTATTCTTGTTTCTTCTGCCTACAAAATATCAGTGGTAGGACCCTAGAAAAGGTTTATCTTGGAAAGTTTGTTAATTGTTAATGATAAGTAGACTAACTCCTCAATGTACAGAAAATTATCTAATGTTTGTTATCTTCAGAAGCACTTCTGAAAAACTGGTTTTCTTCCTCGGAGTAATATACTACAAATACAGCAAGGAAATGCTTCCGGGAAAGACTTTCTAGGAAACAACGAATGCATTTCTTTTTCATGGATGATTTGTGGAAAACAAGGGCACATATTTATTTATTTATTTATTTATTCATTTATTTATTTATTTATTCATTTATTCTCCTCACATGGCATACAATCCTGACACTGAGATGAATATAAGTGGAGAATGAATAGTTAAAATAGGTGTAACATCACTGGGTTAGAAGGAAAACAATGAAGAACCAGGCTTATCAGAGACATGATCTAATGCCTGGAAACAGAGAGTATATAAGAAGGGCATTCCTCCGTGCTGGGCTGGGCTGGAACTTCTTCCAACACAGCTGTTCATTAGGAAATTTCATCCAGTACAAATCCAAAATTATCTGTCTAATGGAGTAAATGACCTCAGTGATTATGGCTTATCAGATACCAGATCAAAGGCTCTCTCACTTATCTTTGTATTAATTTCATACAATAAAAGCACACTGCTGTTGTCTCAAATACTTTTATATGAGTTTTTCCAACTCTTCACTTCCCTTCAAGGTAATGAAGTAGATAAAATATTTGACTTGCTCACTTAACCTTTGTTGTAAGGTTTTAAAATACACTAGTATATTTCACTGGCTTTCAAAACCATTCTAAAATCTACTGAATTTACCTAGTAGGGTTTACTCCATGAGTAATTATGTATACTTACTTCACAATTGCAAACTTTGTATCAAATATATATGTATGTATGTACATAAATGTATGTTAATTTTACACATTAATTCTTGTTACATGCATATGTATATATGTATATATACATGCATATATATATGTATATATACATGTATATACATATATATATGTATATACATATGCATGTAACAAGAATTAATATATAAAAAAGAGGTCTTGAATTTGAAAGAGAGCAAGGAGGGGTATATGGGAATTTTTGGAGGGAGGAAAGGATAGGAGAAAATGATCCAGTTATAATCTCAAAAACAAACAAAATAATAATTTAAAAAAATGACAAATTATAATCGTATCAAAAAAGTCAGCATCTCTCAAATATCTTAGCAGTAGGCAAACACAAAAACATATTAAGTTGGCAAATGTTTTTGCTCATCTTTATTCCTTGGAAAGAAGAAATGTAAGTCAAACATGTTGTGAAAATTTATAATAATAATAGAGAGTTTAAAAGGGAGAAAAATTCCAAATAATTTATAGAGTCTTAAACTAAAGGAAAATAATACAATTGTGATGTTTACCACCATTGAAGATTGTGCTGCAGGAAAAAATACAGTAATACAGCACTGGATATATTTTAAAATCAAATTGTAAGCTGTGTTTTCTCTTTATCTCAGTATATGATGCTTTTCTGAAGATTATTGAATGTAAGGCTCTCTTTGTTATCTTTCTTCCGGCTGAGCTCCATTTTCATTTAATTAATTTTCTCATCATTAAATGACAACCATGGAGGCTATAAGAAGCACTTCAGATAATAGTTGCTCAGGATTAGAGTATGACATCATTTGAATTACTCTCCTTCATCCTCCCTTGCAACCTCAATTTTCCCCTTGGTCATCTCATTCTAGAAAATGGATGAAATTCTATTAAATAATATTAAATACAATTCAATGAATTAAATAAGAAAAATGAAGAGTGCATATAAATGTTTAAGATGTCACTTCTACCCACAGTCTGAACAAAACATAAATGTTGCATAACATATGTTAAAAATTTTTTATTATTTCTGGTGTCAAAAAAGTATAGGTAAATACATAGAATACTGAGTTAAAGGTAGAAAAGTCTAACAAAAATTATATTCCTGGCTAGGTATTTTGTACTATGGTAAATGAAACATAAAAGGTAAAATATTGTTCATTTTAAATGTTAATTTTTGTAAAGATTTAAAAAAACAAAACAAATTAAATTAGCCTTTCAATCCCTGTTCATATATTAATGGTTCTTCTCATGTTTAAATTACTTTAAAAATTACAATTAGTTTGTAGCATACTATCATTGATTTAAGCCTCTAGTATTCCCTATCATAAGCTAATTTTTCTTAAACTCAGGTCAGACTTGGCCCAAGGTCACACTAATACATCTCTCATTGTCTACAAGTGACATTTGCTGAATATTACTTGAAGCTACATTTTTAGCATTCCCTCTGGCATGCTGAGATTAGATGTGACATTTCTTGTTCAGAATAAAACACAAGGTCAAGTCGAAAGAATATAATACTGTATTTTTGTGTGTGTGTGTGTGCAACTTTGCATTTGCTTATCTATGGGATACAGGCAGTTCATTTTAAATCACTGGTCTTATGGACCACTACCAAACATATGCTAAATCCTGCTCAAAGGATGCTACTACGGTCTCAACCTATCATTCCCTCTGAGCCCACAGAAAAATTAAGAAAAATACCATAGTGGAAGGTAGAGTTTTTGAGTTTCTACTGTAAAAAGTTTCTGGAAGGTTTTGATCCCTGCTAGGGACGGCAACAAGATTTACAGGAGACACTTTTAAAATGGAGCAACCTTACAGAAGAATATAGGGTATACAAATTGATTAGAGCTACTAAACATGCTACTATCAATTAAATCAGACTTTGTATAAAACCAAATATGCATCAACTACTTATAAAAATAAACTTAGGTAGAAGAACCCATTTGTAAATTTATAATAGCAATTTTAAATGGTATGAGTCATGTTTCATATTTTCTAAAATATTAAAGCAATAAAAATAAACCCTTTCAGTTGCCCTGAAAGGCAGGTTTGCTTTCTGTCACCCTGTTACAGAAATCCTCCCTGATTAGTGTTAATTAATATGTGAATCGTTCTTGAGATTTTCCCTGTGAATGAAATGCAATAATTAAATATAGATATTTGTTAAAACCAAATAAAAGCATCTAATGAATCATCCAAATCTTCAGTATGAAGAAACTGGCCAATTTAAAATGAAAACATTTTGGCATCTCTAACAATCTTGAGCCACATGGTACAATAATATAAACATACAATGCTAGGTTTATTTGTCTCAGTCCAGGTCTTATCTAGAAAACACACCCAGAGCTAGATTTAGATTATAAAGTTTTATTTTCCCTTGTTCGTATATTGAAGAATGATACTCTTATTTTTTTTTTTTGATTAAACTGTTATCTGCAAAGAACAAATACGATGTGGAAAAACTCAACATAAAGTCAGAAGATAAGTGTTTCCTTCTGTCCATTGCTATCTGTCTTCTAGGGGATATAGAAAAAGATTCTATGTACAAAAAGAGTTTCCATGATGCTACATGAACCTTATCAATTAAATAAAGTTAATATCTTGGCTGAAGCTACAGAAATGGCTCTTTATATCTATAAGAAAAGCAATGAGCCATCTAAGCTAACTCAGCATAGAGAACATTTACTAACAAAATGGTTGTAGAGACCCATTGATTTGATGGATGTCTGGGATTGTATGTAATAGAGAAACTCAGGACAAAAATGGTCACAGATTTGAAAGCTGTTAACAGATTCTTTTTATCTGCCCTAGCATGGTTTATTAGCACCAGAGAGGCTTCCTGTTTTCTCTCTCTCTTTAATGATACTGCTTTATGAAGCAATGAATGTTTTCATTTGGAAAATAAGAACTCATTGACATGTTTTCTGAACTGTGGTTTCTTTAATGATGTCAAGGGAATAAATATGCTAATTCAGAGTTTTGAAGAATGACCTCAGTAAGGCCCATTACTCTGCTGATTTTGGTGACTTCTAGGCCCAGGTAAGAGAAGGTTAATATCACATAGCAGGGAATACTTCAGTATGCAAATGTTTTGAATTAGAATTTATATGGAGCAATTTGGTCATATGGTGATATATTTTTACATGACAATTGTCATAATGTATTTTTCTAAGTAAAGTTTACCAGTCAATTATAACAACTTGAGGAAATTTATACCAAGCTACAACTTGATTCTTCATAAGAGTAGTTGCTATGAAAATCTATTACACGAATCAAAAATATTTACAAAATTTTATACAAGTGATACCTTTTCATAGAACAATAAAAGTCTCCCCGTAAACACAGACAATCCAAACCCATGTTCCTGAAGGAGATGGCTCAACAGGGTGCCAGGCAAGGATCTAACAACAGCAGAGTGTCAGCTGGAAAGAGGGAATTACTCTGGTTTAAAACTGGAACGAAACAACGCTCAACATTTGCAAAACATTCCTTTATTATTAGAAATAAATTATTTGTATAAAAATTGCATGCGTCAATCATTGCATTTATTTTGTAGCACAACCCAGGGCTTCAATCCAGTCAGCCATTACAAGAAACAGACTCAGAGGCTTATACAAGTTGAACAGTGTGGGACAGGAACAGGAGTTCTCACAATCACAGAAAAATACTTACAAGAATAACATCAGACATGGTTTATTTCAACAGCATTTTTTTTTTCACAAGCTAACATTAGTTTTCCATTTGAGATTTTGTTTTTTTTTTTTTAACTGCTCACAAATAAGCAATACTTTAGCTTGACACTCATTGGTTGTATTGTATAAAAATGGGCTTCTTTTCTCCTCGATATTGATACTTTTGGCTCATGGCTAAATTTTGTTCCTTACAAGACTATTGATCTGATTGATTGTAGTCTATGGAGATCTCCCAGAGTGCGTTTTTTTCAGTCTCATGTTCAATATTTAAGAACACACAGCACCTTCCTTTAGATGGTGCCATCTCCCTGTTCAGATTGAATGATTACTGTAGCTGATGTATGTTGTCTTGGTAGAAGAAGCTGTTAAGAAAAATTAAGACAAGTTAGTCTTATATAATAACAATTTTCCTGATATAAATTTTTCTAGGGCTGTCTGATGATAGTGTGTTTTTTAAAATATGTTGCTTAGTATTTTTAAACCATGCATTAGAAATCAAATGAGAAATTTGGCAAAACTGCTAATCCACAAAAGTTCTCAGTCCAGTGTATAGTACTGAGATAAGTTAGCAGAAAAGTAAATACAAAAAATGTTAATTATTAGAAATCTTAAGTGGAACCTTGTTTACATGTTGCCTTGACAAATTTAATCTTCATGCACATTTTTAAAGACATCAATATTTTACAAAATAGCCATGAAAAAAATCTACCAAACTAAATCAAAGATTTTATTCACTTCACTGAATCCGTTAACCAAGTGGTTATAATTATTTATGCCTTGACAATATTTATCTTCTATTTAAAAATTAACAATAATCTCAAGCTTTTCTTTAACATGTCAAAATCTCAAGTAGATATCATTCTTTGCTAAATATTGACACAGTCAATAGATATTTGTGAGGTTTGTTTTATTTAATTTTAACTGAGGGATACATGAAAATAAAATTTCAACAGATAAAATTCATTTAATTCTTCTGTTATCAGCTTACTATAAAACAGCCCTCATTGGTGTAAGCCTATTAGAAAGATATGAACAAAACGTTATATCTAATTTATACTCATGCTGACACTTTCAGAGGAAAGAAGACTACAAGTAATTACAAAATTCAAATATTTAATTAATGTGTGAAAATGTTCAAAATTGTTTCCTCTTTTAAGATTAATATAGAGTAACTGCATTTAAAAGTGTACACATGTATTTCAGTGCATTAATTCAATTCAGAATGAAAATATTTTTTAAAAAATTTATTATAGTTGTGTACATCAAGTACTTCTAGAAATTATAAAGCTATTCTTTGTATGTAACTTATAATCAGACTTATCCCCCTGTCCTTTTGAACACTGGTAATTGACTCATCCAGGTTACAAAAAACAAAATCATGCTAAGTGTATCACTGAAATAAACCCAGTCCAAGAAAGTACTAATTATATATGGCTTTAATAACTTTTATTTAATTTAATAATATTAAGTGCATGTTCAAACTAGGTCACTCATGAATTTATTTTCACTTGTCATACTTGATTATTATCATAGCATAGTGGAAAGAAGTGGATTTGATTCCAGCTATCCATTACATTCTATTTTACAAAAATGAGTAAAAATTAAGCAAATTCATTCTCCTTATCCTCACCACTAATTAAAGGCTATAAAAGGTTGTAAGAATAGAGACAGAGAATAATTTTGGAGAATAATTTCTAGTTTAGGAAAAACAGTATTTTTGTCCCTCCCCTCCTATTTGTGTTTTTGCATGTGAGCGTACAAGCATGTGTTTGTGTGTGTGAGTGAGAAACAGATTGAGTTCCTCCGAATGTGTCTCTCTATATGTTCCTGTGGGTATGTTTTTGTGTATATCACTGTGTGTGTCTGAATGTGTGTGTGTGTGCTCACAGGCATGCATAAGAAAGCAAGAGCTCAATCTTAGATAACATGACTTAAAAGTCATCATCTTTCAATGTAAGACAGAAACTTTGTTCAAATGTGGGAACTACTGATTAAGGTAGGCCTGGCTGCCCAGGAAGTTCCTGGGCTCCATTTATCTTTGCTTTCCCAGAACTTAGTTTATGAAATGGTGTTCACACCCAGATTTTATGTAAGTGCTGTTGTACGACTCAAGATCTCATGCTTTTGTAGCAGGCATTTGGTGGTTGTATCATTCCTTGTCTTTCCATGGTACTATTGGATAGCCCTCTTCCCAGAAGGTAAGCTGATTCCTGCATGCCTCTGTGTGTGTGTGTGTGTGTGTGTGTGTGTGTGTGTGTGTGTGTGTGTGTGTACAAAGTGAGGCCCCATGCCTTTTATATTGGTTTACTTCCATTTTCATGTCCTGATTCATACAATACATCTTGTACTTCTACATTTCTTTAAGAAAACAAAATGTATACTTTTTTTTTTGCTTCTGATAGATTTTCCATTAATTACTTGTAGTTGTGATGAAGAAAACCTGCAGCGAGTTAGAAAAACGGACTAGTAAAAGGGTCGCTGAGTTTTCTGCACTATTCTGCGTTGTCAGAAATATAAGTATAGAAAATATTTATTAAATGTGTACACTGTAAAAAGGAAAAGAGACTTGAGCAAGGATGATGACAGCATCAGACATGCTAAAATGAACGGAGTGAATCTCATCAGAACCCAGTCACAGACAAAGAACTACAGGCAACTAAGGAATGCTGCATGCTGAAAGCAGAACTAGTCATCCCACGGAAGAGTACACCCATTGGTTACACGATATGAAATAATCAGCCCTGAAACTATAGACATACAAGTAAAATATAAACAATTACAAAAAGAGGCCATGGGATAGGTCAGAGCAAAGTTTTATTTGTAAGTTGTTATCAGTTAGAGATAGCTTCTCAGCTAGGGATGAGGCATGTGTCCACTTCTCCTTTCAGCTTTAGCATTCCATCTGGTGCAGACTTGCATAGGACCTATGAATGCTGCTACAATCTCTGTGCATTCATATATGCATCAATCATGTTGATTTAGAGGGCCTTTCTTTCTTGGTGCCCTCCATCACCTCTGTCTCTTACATATTTTTTACATCCTTGTCCTTGGTTGTCTGAGTTCTGATGGGAGAGATTTGATGGAGACATCCTGTTTGGGACTGAGAGTTCCAAGGTCTTTAACTTTCTGTATAATGTCAGGCATTGGTTTTCTGTTTGTTTCCAATTGCTGCAGAAGGAAGCATCTCTGAGGAAGGCTGAGCAAGTCCTTGTGTAGTGTGATGTAGTCTTACCTTAGTTCCCTAGGCTATTTTATTTATGTTTGTATTTATTCATATTTATAGTTATGTTTTTGGTACTTTCTCTCTTTTATGCCACAGGTCTTTTACATATGTATTATGGTTTATATAAACAGTTTAGCTGTTTCTATAAAATTTCTGAATGTGGAAAGGAGTAAGTCTCTGCATTGATATCTGTTTCTTGTGGTTTTTTTTTCTTAGATTTTTTCACTTCTGTTTGTTTCTCCTATTCCAATATGTTAGTTTCTGTTTCATGCTTTTATCTTTTATTTTGTTATATCTTATTTTTTATTTTATTATCCCTAAGAAGACTGCTTTCAGGTGAGAGATAGAAGGTAGAGAAGTGGATCCAGAGGGAAAAGAAAATGGGAGGGAGAGGGAGCAACCAGAGGAGGAGAGGGACAGGAATACATAATGAGGATACATTATGAAAGAAAAAAATTAAAAAAAAAATGAAGTGATGAGAATGAATAACTATAAATGACATAATTTTCATGACTCATTATTTCAGAATCATCATGGATCAAAAATGGATTAAAAGTATGCAGATGAACTAATAGGGAAACTGTTTTTGACAAAGTTCATGTGTGTATATACACCTTTGAAAAGCAGGGCAATGATAAACTTCCTGAGGTGTGCCATACTGTGTTCATAGGCTAAAGAAACAGCAACTGCTGCATTGCTTATGAATCAATATATCATAAGAAACATAAGCAGAAGTAGAACAGTGACCAGGTAGTGCTTGAAACTCTTGCACATAGAAACTTGTTTTTCACTTTTCTCTCTTTTCTGAAACAACATGGTATCTTGTTACAGAAAAAATGTAGTGTTATGCAAAGTCAAAAAATTAGTTTACTTTCTAACTTCTTATTTGTTAATATTATTATGTGAAGCTCTCAAATTTTAATCATATGACAAGGAAGTCTGGAGTGGAATCTACAACTTACTACTAAAATCAATCTTCTGGGCCTGGAGAGATTGCTCAGTACTTAAGAACACATACTGCTCTTTCACACGACCTGAGCTTGGTTTCTAGCACTCATGTCAGGCAGCCAAAAGACACCTATCAGTTCATCTCCATAGTATCCAAAACACTCTTTTGAATGCTACAAGCACCCTTACACACAGATAGCACTCTCTCACACAGACAAACATACACATACATGTATACATATATATTAAAATAAATATTATAATTAATTAAATATATATGCATATATGATTAAATCATTATTTAGTCATAATCAAAAATTCCAGCAACAGATCAATAGTCATAGTTACCAAGTTACTGCCTATACTAAAATAAAGATGTGTATACCAAAATAATGGTTGTTTTTATTTTAATTTTAATTACTCTTGTATTAATGATAACCCAAATTGGCATTCAGGCAGTAATTCACATTATCTTCATTTAGTTTTACTAATCTTACCTTCCAAATGGGAACTTTAACTCTTCCAGAATATAGTAAGCTAAGCTTTCTAAGCCTTCATATTTGTAATCTTTCTATTTATTCTACCAAAATTATAGGAATGTGTTCTCTGGTTATATAATGTCCACTTCAGCATCCATAGAAAATATAAAAATAGCCAGTGTCTGGGATGTATTTAACAATATAAGACTACCTATATTCATTGACAATTGGTATTTTACTTTTAGGGGAAACTATTTGCTCTTCAAGGACCTGGGGAAAAATATTAATTTTTTTTTTTTTTTGCCTCCAATCATGTTTTTTAGGTGGTCTGGGATGATTGGTATTTATTCCACCAAAATGCTAGTTGTTTCCATTTGAAACCCCATTATGTCCTTTTCTGGATTGCTGCAAAAACACAGGTCAAGCAGTCTCTGGTGATTCATGCTTTCTGTGCCAGCATTAATGTGCATGGTGCCAAGAGCAGCTTACTGGCATCTGCACAAGTTTAAAATCCCTATACTGATGCTATCAAGTTGGAAAACAAAATAGTTCTGCCCCTAAATCACTAGCAGTTTGCTAATCGTCCTGTCATTGGTAAAGTGCTTGTCTATCATGGGAGGTGATCATATGTATGTGCTATTAAAATCCACTCTTGAAAGTTTACAAGGCTCCTTTGAAAGAATGATGTCTGTGTGAGAAGTATGTGAAGTTGTGAAGTTGTGAAGTTGTGACAGGTTTCTTTCTAGAAATGTCACTGACATTTTTACTAGATAATCTTCCTGGAGTCAGGATGGCTTCTGAGGATGGCTCAAGCCATTAAGGCTTTAAATTTATCTTTAATTCATTAGTTTGTTATTATAGTGTGTGTGTGTGTGTGTGTGTGCCTGTGCACATGTGCATGAGTGCATGTGAGCATATGTGTTTGTGTATGGGTGGGTGGGTGTGCACGTGCATCCATGCAAGTGCCTCTGAGTGTATGTAGAAGTCAAAGTACAAATTAAGGGCTTTGGTTCTCTCCTTCCATTAAGTGGGTCCAAGGATACACTTCAGGTTGTAAGAGGATAACAAGTTCCTTTGTCCACTCTGCTATCTCACCAGCCTATAAGCTAATAAGCTTAGTCTACATCTCAATATATCTAAGACTACCTCTACACATATCCACTACAATATGCAATGTTCACAGATATCTATATAACTTAACTCAGAGAAAATTTTGTCAATGCTGTGGAAACTATACATTTCTTTAGTAATTAAGCGAAATAAAACCAGTTCTTAGTCTTCTTTTGTATTTAATGTCTGTGGTTGTTTGAATGAAAAGGGCTTACATGGACTCATAAAGAGTGACACTATTAGGAAGTGTGGCCCTGTTAGAGAAACAGTGCCAGTGGAGAAAGGTTTTGAGGTTTCAGATGCTCAAGCCAGTCGTGGTAGCTCATTCTCTCTGCTTGCTGCCTACAGATCAGGATGTAGAGTTCTCAATTCTCTCTCTAGTAGCTTGTCTAGCTGTGTACTGCCATGCTTCTTGCTATGATGAGAATGGACTAAATCTCTGAACTGGGTTAAGTGTTTTCTTATGAGTTTGCATGGCCTTAGTCGCGCTTCACAGAAATAGAAACCCTAGCTAAGACAATGTCAAAAGAATACCAAGCAGAGAAAAAAAATCCTGCTAAAAGATCCTCGGAGGAAGAGAGTATATTTTGTTCTTGTTTATTCTTATTTTTTATGATATAGGGTCTTACAATTTAGCCCAAACCACAGATTCACAATACTCTTGCCCCAGTCTCCTATCTTCTGGAATTACAGATGTGTAACGCTAACAAAAATGCTTGTAGTTAATTAATATAAACTTATACTGTTTCATTTACTAAAGACTGAGAAGATTCTAAAGTAAGAACTTCAGCTTTAATTTATTTTTATTTAGTTTATATGACCAGGCAATATAAATAAAATTTTTATTATATTCTACTTTCTAAATCTTTACAGTACAAATAGCTAACCTCTTTACTGTCTTTTATGGATACCAAGAAAGCCTTAACTGTTAATTTAAATTTTGCCAGATTATCCTGCAAGGCAGTGTACTGTTACCATATGATAATTATAGATCAACTACAGAGCAAAGAAATGTAGATGAAGAAAGTCTTTGTGTCTTCATGGTCAGGTGGCCTGCAAGGCTTATTTGAAATTAAAATATTCAAATAAAAATATTAAGGAAATTCAAAAGAAGAAAGGACCTGGGGGAACCAAGTACTTATGATGACTCCACTTTACATGTTAACAAACTCTTTTCTCATTTTCCCCCAAACCCAAACAACTTGGCATTTACTTGTGCAAGGTTTGGAGCACCTCATTCCCCAAGTATCTCTTTACAAGCAATAAAACGAGGTCAGTACTGATACAACCGATATTGTAGAATAGTTCCTCAAGTTTCAGAAATGACTTTTGTAAATGAAACAGCATCCCTAATGCCAAGCCCTATGATTCTTCAAAGGCTGAGCTACACTTGCAGTACTTTGTTAGAGACCTCAGTTGGGAAGTTTGTGTGTTGGGAACAACTACTCGTGTAAACATTTAGCTCTCATCCAATAACTCTGACCATTGTTACAGTCTCGGGGTATGTGTGTCATCATGATTATAGAACTGTGTGGACTAGTTCCCAAGACTAGTAGAAGAATGTTCAACGTACATCTATTAGGAAGTGCTCCCGCTCTTGACCATCTGAAAGTCTACAGATGACTTACTGTTGGTTTCAAGACTCTCACAGAGCTCACTTTTCACCTCGCCATTTGGTCTGTCGTTTCCCTTTTGGATCAGTTTGCTTTGCATGGTAGCAGCTGTGACCACAGCCTTGAAGCTTCTCTTGCGTTTTTGAACATTCTGCTCTGGATGAAAAATTATAATATAAACTTTGGGCATATAGAGCATTCCCAGAGACACTGAAGCACTTAAACTCATGGAGACAGTAAGTGTTGTTGTCTGGATGTACATCTGAGGAGAGGGAAAAAAAAGAAAAAGAATCATGGTTAGTAAGTCTGAATAGAAGGAGATAAAGCAAATAACACACTATTTTCTAAAATTATTCCAGTTTCTCTCCTATAGATACATTGGAGAATATTTACTGAAATTGCCCTTGACTGCAGCCAAACTTTCAGTATGACAAACTACTAGGAAAGATGAGTGATTTTGTATTTTAAAATTCTTACTCCTTAAGACAAATTGAGAAGGGGTGGAGCTTATGTACTTTTTAGATGATAAACCACATAAGGAAGGGGACAAAATACCGTCTGACAAGAGACTAATATATCACACTACATTGGCTTCTTGCAAAGGTACCAGTGGCCCAGATGATAATCACAATACTTAAGCAAAGAGTATATTACATGTAGTGAATACAGAGACAGTACAGCAATCTGGGTCATCATGATACATATTGCTTCTGTGACACCATTGCTCTCATATCATTATGTAGTTTTAACCACCAAAACTGGTAAAAAAAAAATCAATCACAAACATGATAAAGGAGCTTGTGTTTTTTAACAGCCTATCTAATGAACACTTTCTGGGATTTCTCGTTGTTTATATCACATCAATATAAATATAAGATTTTTAAAAAAATATGTGCAAGATTTCCTTCTAGGGCTTTGAAAAAAATAAGTTAAGGGCTTTGAGTGGTTAGGAAAACTTTTAGCTCTTGAAGAAGACCCAGGGTCAATTTTCAACATATATAGTGGATCACAACCATCCATAACTCCAGTTTCAGAAAATTCAACACCATTGACTGATTTCTATGGTCATTGGGAACCCATGTGGTACAGAGATATAGATACAAGCAAAACACACACATATAAAATATAATTAATATGTATTTAAGAAAAAGAAATAGTCTCTCCTTTTAGATGTCAGATACATGTCTTTACAGTGGAGTTACAGCAGCATATTTGAAATTCCTTCTCTGTGTTGATTCCTTGTTGTCAATAATATAAGATTGATGCTCTTATGGGAAATATAGAAAAAGATAAGAAACATGAGGTTGGGAAGGAGATGTATCTGACTCAAGGAAGAAATAGCTGGTGGATATCATAAAAATACATAGTGTACATGTGTGAAGTTTTCAAATAATAAATACAAAGAATCATAAAGAAGGGAGCAAGCATGCAAAGAATATGGCAAAGTTCAAACTATACCCACAAATATTCTAAAATCACTTGAATTAATAATCATCATCGGATGTGTCTGTTAGATTTTATTGAGCTAATTCAAAGTAAAAACAAGGAGAATCTAGAGCTCAAGCAACTTTTAAATTCTATAAACTCACTAACTAGAATTTTAGATTTTAAAAATGTATCTTAATTACTTAGTTTTGTAAGCCATACAGTATTAATCTAAATAGTATGTGATGGTTAATTTGACTTGTCAGGTTGGCACCATCTAGAATCACCTGGTAAGAAAGTCTCAATGATAGACCATGATGATCTGAGTAGGTTGTTGACATATCTATAGAGGATTGTCTTTATACTGTTGATTGATGTGGGAAGAACCAGCCTAATATAGATAGCACCATTCCCTACACATGGATACTTGTAGAGAGAGGACTATACACAAGTAGAGTGCTTGCATGCATTTTCTTTTGAATATTGTTTGTGGATATGACTAGCTTATTTGAGCTCACACATTGACTTCCACATAATGGTCAGCTATTACCTGGAAAGGAACATGTCTCAGTAAACCTAAGTTTGAATTCTAGCACCATACCACATGTTTTTGCGTGTCTGTCTGTCTGTCTGTCTGTCTGCCTGCCTGCCGCCTTCCTTCTCCTTCTCCCTCTTTATTCTGTGTACATCATTTGCACACATCCAAGAACCTCTGAGTGTAGGTCATGACATAGAATTCTAAGGGAAATAGGGAAGATATTCTAAATTTTTGTGATAATGCTCAATCTTTTTCTTTCAAAGAGCTACTTGAATTCAGACCTCCACAGATGCTGACATTTCATCTCATGCCTTTTTAACACTTTAGCAACTGAAGTAATCTACTGTAATAAATAAGAAACAAAGCATCTTTGTGCTAGCCTTCCTTCATTCCTTATACCATAAACACTAGACAGTGGCACTGTCTGAAATCAGCATTATAGTTTTTAGCCCTTTTCCATATGAAAACACACACATAGCTTAATGTATTTAATTCTAAAAATAAATAAATAAGTAAATATTATTCCTATTTTTTAGCCTTTTGCCTAAGATTAAATAAAATAAATATTCTCTATTTAAAATATTTGAAAGGTTTTTTTTTAAACTGAAATAGAATTAATTCTATTTCCATAATTCTTTTCCTGGCCATAGTCAGTCTGTGCTACCCTCTCTCAAACCCTTCCTGTGGTCCCTATGCATATATAGATATGTATACATGTGTATATGTATGTGTGTCTGTGAGATAGTCACTCAACTGTGAATACTGTGTTGGATATACACAATAGGAAAAATAAATATTTTTCATGCTTGAGAGAAATTCTGAGTTCTGCACATTCAAAGAGTCAGGGTAAAGTTTTCAGTCTGAGGAATATCACTGTCCTAGGTGTTGTGAAATTATCAGTAGGTTAGAGATGTCACTCTGTGATCTCACTAGTCAAGACACAGATGTCTTTGATCTGAATTATTTGTTGATTTCCATTACACGGTCTTCAGGATTAGGATGTATGTTTGTGAAATGAAGTGTCAAATGAAAAGCTAAAAGTGAAGCACTGTGAATAAAGATTGTCAACAAAGTATCAGCCTGGTTCATGTTTAAGCTCTGAATTCTTCACTTTGAACTACAAGTAATGGTGGATAGCAGCTGAAACAAAACAAAGCAAACAAACAAAAGAATGGATCACATGACATGTAGAAAATCAGTTTTGTTAAGTGCTAAAAGGACATTTTTAAAGAAAGCTAAAGATCTGTAGGTAGGTGTAGGGTGTGTAAATACACACTTGTACACCTAGAAGTCAGGAATGGAGGCAGAAGGATTGTGCGTTTATAACCATGATAATGAACAACATGATATCGAAGCCATGAGAAGTTAGTTATATAGAGAGAACATGCATCATTAAAATTTACCACATACTGACAATAATTAAAAATGAGTATTCTTTACACTCAGAAGACAGATTTCCAGAACATCATTTTTACATTACTATTATCCATCTCTTATGTCATCAGACACAAGATGGTAACAGCATAGTAAGCTTTAGACTGATATTCAAAAATTCAAATGAACCAACATCCACCACTTAGCAAATACTTGGATAATCACAAAACCAAAATAATTTTTTCATATTATAAATGGAAACATAAAAGTCTCTAAAAAGGGAAAAAATCTTCAAAGAGACAGTCATAAAATAACCAAAGCAATACTATATCCATATACGCACATAAAACTACTGGTTTTGAAAGAACACATCTATAACAAAAAAACATCAAATAAGCATTGAGAAAGCCAATCTGGCTGATAAGAATAATAACAAAGGAATCATACAGTATTTTGTTATTGTTGTTATTGATGATTATGATAATGATGATGGAGACTGGTTGTCTGCATCAAAATAAACCAAGACAGTTAGGATTCAGGGTACCAAGTTTTAAGAAATACAAGATTCATGGAAGAGAGATAGGCTCATAGAAGTTATGGGAGTTGTGAAGATTCTGTGGATTAATATAAGCAATCATGAGATTGTAATTTAATTTAGATATTTAAAGGTCAATATACAGGGGTCAATGTTATAGCTCAGAAGTTCAAAGTACTGGCTGTTTTTCCAGAGGATTTTGGTTTGATTCTCAGTATCTACATGTTGACTTACAATTTTCGAAAATTCTAGTTCTAAAGGAACTGATAACTTTTGTTGGCACCATACCCATACATGATGCACAGACATACATGCAAACAAAATATTCATGCACAGAATATTACAAATAAATAAATCCTTATGAAAAATGTTACTGTAGAATATGCAATTAAAACCATAAATTCTTTAGGTAATTCTAGTAGCAAAATTGCCATTACCACTTCATTAGTTTAAATGTTTTATATCTTGTTATTTTATTTTATATGTTTATGTGTATATATGTGCCTATAACAGTCCGAAGAAAACATTTGATCCCCCGGAACTGTCATTAAAGGTATTTGTGAGGTACCATGTGGGTGGTGGGGACCTAGATCCTCTGCAGAAGCACCAGTGTTCTCAGCTGATATGTCAACTCTCTGGCACCCTCAACTTCCAATGAATTATTTTACAATTTCAGTGGATTTATAATAAAAATTGATCATGAACGAGATTCTCTAAAGATAGAAATAAAAATTCTAAGACAGAAACTATTATTTCTCCCAAAAATTATTTAAACCAAAACTCCAGGTACAAAACATCTACAAATCCAGCCACACAGAAGGCAATAAAAGTAAAATTAAAAAAAAAAAAAAAAAGAGGGTAGGCACATGGAATTTATAACCCCAGATCATCAAAATAAAAGAGGGGAAATTCACACACACACACACACACACACACACACACACACAGACACATACTACCAGCACCACAACACTACCAACAGCAGAAGCAGCAGCAGCAGTCCCATGATTCAACAAAAAATGTTTATTGATATCTTAAATAAAGATGCTAGCAGCTAATGGTTGGGTGTAAAAGGTGTAACTTCCAGGTTCCAGCAGGCAGGCTAGCAGACACAGGAGAGGAGAAAAAATTTCACCATGCGTCAGAGGGAAAGAGTCACCAGTTTTCTGAGATCTCCAGTAGAGTGACCATTGGCCACTTTCTGGATGGAACATGGGGTAACAGGTGGGAGATTAAAAACATAATTAAGCTGAGGGCAGTTTTAGGGGGCTGAAAAAGGAGAAGGTAACTGGACAACTAAGTAAATAGCAGAATTAGAGGTGTTGAGCTGGGAGTGAAAATAAGGGCACGTAAGCAGTAGGAGGCTTAGAGGTGTCCAACCATTAAGCTAAGGCATATTAAAAAATATATGCTTCAACATCAATAGTCTCAATTCTCCAAAAAGAAGACAGAGTAAAAGAATGGATGTAAAAGGAGGATCCATCCTTCTGCTGCATATAAAAAATATACCTTGACACCAAGAATAGACATCATCTCAGAGTACAAAAAAAAAAAAAAAAAAAAAAAAAAAAAAAAAAAAAAAAAAAGGTATTCCAAGCAAAAGGAAGCTTGTATAGCCATTTTAATAATCAGATTTAATATTTCTGCCAAAACTAATTGGAAGAGAAAAGGAATGACACTGCATACTCATCAAGGGGAAATCCATCCAGAAGAAATTACAATTCTTAACACCCATATACCAAACACAAGTGCAACCAAGTTCATAAAAGATACACTATTTCAGTTTAAATCACATATTAAGAATCACACATTGTTATTGGGAGTCTCTAATACCATATTCTCACTAACAGACATGTCATTCAGACAAAAAAATAGAGAAATGCTTGAGATAACTGACATAAACAAAATCTAATATATATTTTCAGAATAACACATCCAAACAAACAAGAGTATACCAATACACCCGAGGAAGCTTTCTCCAAAATTGACTACATACTAAGACACAAAGCAACTCTCAACAGACAAAAAAAAATTAAAATAAAATCCTCCTCTTTATCGTACCACCATAGATTAAAGCTAGTTATCAACAACAGAGGGAAACAAAAAACAAAAAAGAAAACTTACAAACTAATGGAAACTAAACAATTAACTATTGAATGAAAATTGAGCCAAAGAGAAATTAGGAAAGAATTTCTTAAAAATTCTATATTTGAATCAAAATGAAAACACAACACAACACACTTAACTTTATGGAACATAATGAAGATGTTCTAAGAGGCAAGTTCATTGCACTAAGTGCCTACATAAAAAAAAAAAAAATGGAGAAATCCTATAGTAGTAACTAAACAACACACCTGAAAACTCTATAGTTCAAAGAAGAAATCACACTCCAAATGGTTAATGTAAAGAAATAATCAAACTCAAGGTTAAAATCAATACAATAGAAACAAAAAGCAATAAAGAAATGAACAAATTAATCAATTGCAAAAAATCATTGAAATAAAGAGTTGGTTCCTTGAGATAATCTGTAAGATTGAAAACCACACTTCTCAATTAACTAAAAGAAAAAGAGAAGGTGCAAATTAGTAAATTAGAGGTGGAAAGTTGAACACAAAAATTGACACCAAGAAAATCTGGATTATTTATAAGGACATGTTTGAAAACCCTATATTCAACTTAATTGAAAAAATATATAAAAAATAATTTTGTTGATACATGCCATCTACCAAAGTTAAGCTAAAGTCATAAAGTTTGAACAGAGCTATTACCATGGTAGATATAGGAGCATTCATTAAAAGTCTAGCAACAAAAATAAGTCCACAGACAGATAGTTTTAGGGCAGAATTCTACCAGACTTCAAATAAGACATGATGCCAATATTCTTCAAATTATTACACAAAATAGAAAGAGAAGGAACATTACCCAACATTTTATGAGGCTATAGTTATCCTGATACCTAAACCACATAAAGATGCAAATACAACAAAGAAAGAATTACAGACCAATATCCCTTTTGAACAGAAATCCAAAATGTGTCAAAAAATACTTGCAAACCAAATCCAAGATCACAGTAAAACTTTATCATCCACTATGATAAAGTGAGTTTTATTTAAAAGGTTCTGTGATGTTTCAATGCATGTAAATCAATAAACATAATTCTCCTTATAAACAAACAGGAAAAAAACACATGATCATCTCACTAGATGCTAAAAAGACCTTTGACAAAATTCAATACCCCTTTATGATAAAAATCCTGAAAAGATTAATGATATAAGGGACATATCTGATCATAATAGGGGCAGTCTATAGAAAACAAATCATCAATATTAGCTTATAAGAGAAACTCAAAGCAACTCCATTAAAATCAGGAATAAAACAAGACTGCTGACTCTCTTCATATCTACCCAATATAGTACTTGAAGTTTTAGGTACATCAATGAGGCAACTAAAGGATATCAAAGAGATACAAATGGAAAGGAAGAAGTCAAAGTATGTTTACTTGCATACGCTATGATAATATATGTGAGTGACCCTAAACATTTCACCACAGAACTCCTATATCCCTTCTCTATTCAAATGAGAAACCAATTGACAAAGAAATTGGGTAAACAATATTTTTCATGATAACCTAAAAAATATAAAATATTTTGAATATCTGTAACATGCAAGTGAAATAATTGTCTGATAAAGATTCCAAGTCTTTAAAGAAAGTAATTAAAATGATATTAGATGATAGAAAGATCGACCATGATTATTTATGGATAGTTAGCATTAATATAGTAAAAATGACCATCCTATGGTCATCCTATCAAAAGCAGGATTAAGATTCAGTGTAATCCCTATCAAAATTCCAACATAATTCTTTACAGATCTTGAAAGAACAATTTTCAGCTTCATATTTAAAACATCAACTTCACACAAAACATCCAGAATACTAAAATAATAATGAATAATAAAAGAATTGCTGGAGGCAAAACCATTCACAATTCCAACTTATACTATTGCAATATCAATTATAGAGTTGTAGCAATATTAATAATAATAAATACACCAGCATGGTATTGACACAAAAACTTATACATTGATCCTTGAAATCAAACTAAAGATCCAAATAAATTCACCTATTTATGGACCTTGATTTTTGATAAAGGAGCCATAAATACACACTTTTTTAAAAGGCAGTATATTTAAGAATTTTGCTAGCTAAATAGGGCAGCTGGATATATAAGAATCAAAATAGATCCATACCTATCACCCTGCACAAAACTCAAGTCCAAGAGGATCAAAGACCTCAACATAAATACAGACACACTGAACCTGATACAAGTAAATGTGCTAAATAGATTTGAAAGCATTGTCACAACAGAAGACTTTCTGGACAGAACACAGAGCAGTAGAGATCTAATGTAGAATACTCAATTGTGGAAATCAAATGGCTGAAAAACACTTAAAGAAATGTTCAACATCCTTAGTTATCAGAGAAATGCAAATCAAAACTACTTTGAGATTTCATTTTACACCTGCCAGAGTGGCTAAGATTAATAAAAATAAATGACAGACGGCTCACGCTAATGAGAACGTGGAGTAAGGAGAACACTTGTCAACTGCTGGTGAAAATGCAAACTTGTACAGTCATTATTGAATTCTGTGTGACAGTTCCACGGGAAGATCAAGCTCTACCACTCTTTGGCATATGCCCCGAGGACAACTCTTAGTTAGGGTTACTATTGCTGTTATAAAACACCATGGTTAAAGTGCCTGGGAGGGGAAACAGTTTTATTTCTTCTTACACTTCCAGATAGTAGTCCATCGAGGAAGGAAGTCACAAGAGGAATCAAACAGGGCAGGATCCTGGAGGCAGGAGCTGATTCAGAGGCCATGGAGAAGTGCTTACAAGTTTGCTCCCCATAGTTTCTCAGCCTGCTTTCTTATAGAACCCAAGACTACTAGCACAGGAATGGCACCACTCAAAATGGGATAGGGTCTCCCCCAGCATTCCTAATTTAAAAAGTTCCTTACAGCCAGATATTATGGAAGCATTTTCTCATTTGAGGCTCCCTCATTTCAGATAACTCTAGCTTGTGTCAAGTTGACATAAGACTAGCAACCACAGGATGCTCTACATTGCCTCAAAGATACTCAGATACTCACTCAACCATGTTCATTGCTGCTCTTTTCCTAATAGCCAGAAATGAGGAGAAGAGGGGAAGGGCAACAACAACTTAAAAAAAAAAAAACCTAGATGTCCCTCAGCCAATGTGATAACTTTACACGTAACAATATGACTCAGCTGCTTAAAAAAGAAATCCTGAGATTTACAGGTAAATAGATGAAACTAGAAAATATCATCTGAGGCAACAGAAAGAGAAATGTGGAATGTACTGACTTATGTGTTGATATTGGCTATTAGATCAAAGATAACCAAGACATAGAGAGAGTGAGGGACTAGGGTGGGGTAACAGATCTCCCTAGTAAAGGGAAATAGAAGAGATAATTATGGATGGATGAGGAGGAGAACTGAAAGAGGAGGATTGTAGAGAAATGGCATAAGGTGATTACTCACAGATTGCTAACTGTGAGGCAACCTAAGATTAGTTCTGCCAAGCTAGCTGCATGTCTGAGGAAGTGGCTTTCACAATCACTTTCTCATGAGAAAGTAACATTGTTATTTATAAGAAGAAACACATCTAAGATTTGGACAGCTGATAGATTTGTCAGTCTGCAAGGAGGTCTAGGTCACTCTGAACCAAGATAAGCTATTGCTAGGGAAACAGCAGCTGGTGAGGACTAGAAACTATGGGAAATCTTTATTCTGCTTTGCTTTTAACAGAAGTTGAGACTTTGAATAAACTGTGCATTGGTTGACTTGGCTGTACCCACCCCTCCCCCCGTATCCTGGTTAATGCAGCTCTACCCTTAAGACCCCAACATACTAGATGTTGACAGGGGATCAAGTGGAAACTGGTAGAGAAGAGGGAGGTAAAGGAGAAACTAAGAAGAGAGACAGCTAAAATTAAGTGCCATTCAAGGGGCAATATGGAAACATAATAACTTTGAAGCTTCTTAAATAAATACATATATACATAACTGACCTAAATAATATCACTGAATAATGTGTAAGACACAGCCCCAAGTATGGTATACATCTAACTGAAGTGTTGGCCAAAGGGGTCCCACAGGAACCCCCAAACACCCAAGTTTTTGCCAAGACTATAGGTTGCTCTGCACAATCAGTTAGGTCCTATGCTTGAAGACAACACCTGCACAATTTATTGAACGTGGAGATATTGAGCAGGTCCCTACCTAGAGCCTTTACCACTAAAGATTAGTGTTCTCTATACTGGAAGGTAGTCTGCATGCGTGTTACTAAAGGTGAAATATAAACAACAGTCTAGTTATAAATCTTTTGATCTACAATGATGGCCTGTCTGCAAATATGCTAGTGCAATGGTGGCACAAAGCTTATGGAAATAACCAGACAAAATCTGACTTCATTTAAGGCCTACTCTGTGAGATGGAACCCATACCCCATGCTGCAACGGGCAATCAAAAATCTAGGTAGCCCAGGGTCCTGGCATAAAAGCAAATGCTACTGTTAAAAAATAATAATAAAATGACTCCCAGTGATATTCTTCTAGACTCATAGATCAGTGCCTTTTTTGGCCACTATTAATGAAGCTTCCTGTTGCAGTGGATGGAAACAACTATGAAGATCCATAGCTACACATTATTTAGAGAGTGAGAAGCCTTAGAACACTCAGCTCTAAACAGGAATTCCACGAAATCCCTCCTTTACCTGGTAGAAAAGAATGCAGAAAGAGTGTAAGAGGGAATAGAGGGGATGGAGGGGATTGATGGAATGGAGAGGATGTAGGGGATGGAGAACACCAAGGAATATAGACCTTCTAAACAAACAGGATCCACATTCATATGAAATCACAGAGACTGAGGCAGTAGGCACAAGGACTGCATGGGTCAGCACCTGATAGGGTCCTAGAACTGAAAAGAGAAATGGACACATGGATGCTTCTATCCCTAACCAGAAGCTATTTCCAACTGATAATCACTGAAAAATAAAAATTTAATTTTTTCTAAAGGAACCTCTCTGGGGAAACAAACTATTCTTAAGGGTAGGCTATATGCCCTTCAGTAGGCAGCCAACAGAAAATAAACTCAACGGTATCTATGCAGTTTTCTTATCTCATAGTGTGGTGTCCTGGCTTTTTTTTCTCTTTAATTTTATTTATTTATTTATTTATTTATTTATTCATTTATTTATTTTTTTTACCCTATAGGTCCTTTGCATACATATTATGGCTTCCAGTTTTGTGTTTTTATGGGCTTCCTAAATGTGTAAACGAGTGAGTTACTGTATCTATATCTGTTTTATTTCTATTTCTTTTCTTGGGCTCTCTTTGTTTGTTGTTTTGTAGTATTCTGTTATGCTCTTTTCTTTGTTTGTTGTTTTATCTCATTTCATTTTTTAATATTATCTCATAGAAACCTATTTAGGTTTTTTTGTTTGTTTGGTTGGTTGGTTGGTTTTTTAATGAGCTATTAAACAGGGAAGGAGCTGCATGGAAGGAGGGGTGGGGAGGAACTGGAGAAGTAGAGAAAAAGGGAAACATAATCAAAATATAGTATATATAAAAATCTATTTTCAATAAAAGAAAACATGGTAAGATATGACTAATCAACATAGAAATGAGAAAGAAATTATAAATACGGGTATGAAATTAGGTTTTGAAATTTTAAGTGCAAATTATGCATAACTTCATGCCTCTAACTATAATCTAGGAAAATGCATAACTGCTTTGGAATAATAATATTCAGCTGGGACCCCCTGCTCATTCCCTGCAGAAGTGAGGAAACTCTGTCTGCCTCTAGCCCTACTCTCACAGAGAATGCTCTACCTCTGAGTCCTGCTTAGAGAAAACCCTGGACAAACACATCATCACTCTTCCTCCTCATACTTCAGGCAACCCACCCAAGAGTGCCCACCTAGGGACTCAGCATTTGACCCTGTATGGGCACAATCCCAGCTCCAATCTCACACTTCATTAATAGTTACATAAATTCTGTAAAACCTCCCTTTGCTTTAGCTCAGTTGTTCACACATCTGGCCTCCACCTTTGAGATCAGTGAACCCACCAGAGAGCTACCTCCTGATAAACCTGTTTTCATATACTTTGAATCCAGTCTAATCTGGCCTATATCTGTGTCTTCAAGTGAGAGAAAAATGCCTTTCAAATACCCTTAGTCTGAAGTAATCCAGGGCCATGGAAGAAATCAGAAAGAAAATCTAACTAACGTTGTTCTTAGACCACAGAGGGAATTCACAGAAAGAATGCGCCCCATTCTCACTTCTTGCCCTTTGAGGAATTTGCACCCATGTTTTTTTTTTTTTTTTATTTTTGTGGGTTTTATCCTTCCATATGTTGGTATAAGAGTTTCAAATTTTCAGAATCTCTTTTGTAATTTGAGCTCCAAATGTTTTGGAAGCAGACGGACATCAGGACTTTTCTAGGCTCTTCATGCTAATTCTCTAGTGCCTTGCTGCTATTTGAATGGCAGAAAACCATGAAGTGTGTCCTTCTCCTGAGTACTGAAAGCACTAATGACTCAGACAGAGCAGACTTTCCACTGACCCCTTTTTCCTAAATCATCTCTGGAGAGTCTAGACATTTATTGCTTGATCTATTAACTTTGATTAGCCCTAAGGCAATGTGCGTTGGGAAGATGTAAGTGAAGCTCTATCTGAAAAGGGAGCAAGTACAGAATCACTATCCACATCCATCTCAGCCTCAAAGACTGGTAACTCCATTTGTGTTCAGGACTGTGATGAATTACATCTTTTACAACCCAGTCATGGCTCTACAGTACCTTCTCTTTTTTAGGTGTCTTGATCTTGACATCCCAGGACTAATTACATGACCATTTCTAGGTCATTCTGTATAGAACTGTCCTCCACTGTATGCAAATAACAGAGCCTCTAGAACAAACAGATGAATGTTTGAAAGTCAAACTATCCAGGCTTCTAGAGATAAAAACCTTCAAACCTATGATTTTAAACTTTGTATCAGTGTCTGATATTTTACTGGATGCCAATAGCAAACACTTCCTGGAAAGTAGTTATGGAAAGAATATTCAGAAGAATTAAAACTTTATCTAAATATGTGATGACCTCTTTGTGTCATCACATGTGGCCACAGTGAAACCATGTCATTCATATTAGAAGATACAGCTATATTGTGTAAGTTATAATCATTAAGGCATTTTCATCTTCTTTCTAGGCAAGTCAAAGCTATGTCAAATGGTCAATGAGTCATGGAGAGCAAGGATCAGAGTCTAAAATGTGGGTGCAAAAACACAACCAGTGAAAGTGCTCAGCTTACAAGTGGCAACTAAATGTCATCTTCTTGTATGTTATGTTGCATGTTCTATGTTATTAAAGAGGGTCTAGTTATTCTACAATCTAAAGGCTGAAACCCCCTTGTCTAAGGACACTCTTGAAACACCTAGAAAGACTTCTAGGTTTTCACTAGAAACACAAAAGAGCTATATATTAGAGAAGGAAAGAAAAAATTTCTGTATAGTTATTAGTAGAAAACTATGCCAAGTGCCTTCACACAGCAGTTCGGCCAGATATCAGAAGCATTTCTTTCATTACTCTTAAAGACATTTCATTTACAAGGTACTAACCTATGAACCAAGATATATACAAACAGTATCTCAAAAGATATGATGTAATCACAACTCCCAAGCATTTAAATCTGGTTGCAAGAGATTCTTCTCATTCCGCACAGGCTTCTGGATATGATGTTCAAAGATAAATGGCATAATCCATTGACAACTCAGTTAAGATTTCCATTCCTTGACACCATATTTAGTCTAGAGTAACACTGCAGATTACTTCTCCAGTTATTAAAGAGTTCACAAATGACATTGTTATTGGCAGATATGCACCAGATTTTCTCAAAATAACCAGAATGCACCAGATTTTCTCAAAGCTCAACTGGATCTTCCTTCTTCGCTCATATGTGAATCTGTCTTGGACTCTTTCTGAATCCATATTCCACAAGGAACCACTTGGTATCTCTAGCCTCTTCTCTGTTACCAGATAGTGATTTTTGTAGAAATCGTATGCCCATGAATATTGTTTCCTCTACAACCCTTCAAGGAGGCAGTTTCACTACTTCTTTATTATTATTAATAATTATTTTATTTATTTACTTTACACTCTTACTTTAATTTGTTCTCTCTCTTCTCCCAACTATATTCTCATTGACTCCTCCTCCAGTTCTTTTCAGAAAAGAGCAGGCCTCCCATGGATATCAACCAGCATATGAAGTTGCAGTAAGACTGGGCCCATCTTCTTCTGAAGCAACACAAGGCAGCCCAGTAGGAGAGGGAAAGGGTCCCAAAGGAAGGCAACATAGTCAGAGACAACCCCTCCTCTCACAGTTAGGAGTATCACATGAAGACCAAGGTGCACAATTGTTACATATGTGCAGATTTCCTAGGTCAGTTCCATGTAGACTCCCTGGTGGCAGGTTAGTATCTGTGAGCCCCCATGAGCCCTGTTTAGTAGTTTGTGTAGTTTTTTTTTTTTTTTTTTTTTTTTTTTTTTTTGTGTGTGTGTGTGTGTGTGTGTGGTGTCACTGATCCCTCTGGCTCCTAAAATTCTTCTTCCTTAGCTTTCCCAAACTCTGCCTAACGTTTAGCCATAGTCTGTTCTTCTGTCTCCATCAGTTACTAGGTGAATCCCCTCTGATTACAGTTATGCTAGGCTCCTGTCAGTGTCAGGGGTGGGCTCCACCTTGTGGCATGAGTCTCAAGCTAGATTAGTCACTGGATGGTCATTCCCTCAAATTCTGCTCCATCTTTATTTCTTCACATTTAGTAGACAGGATAAATCCTGGGCTGAATGTTTTGTGCCTGGGTTGATGTCTCAATCCACACCTACTTACAGGAGATGGCCTGTTCAGGCTTGATTTCCCCATGCTAGTAGCCTTACTGGGCCACTCTCATAGATTTCTTGGATTTTCCATTGCCCCAGGTCTCTAGCTTGTCCCAGAGATACTCTCTTATTCCAGTTGTCTCTCCCAGTACTAGTTCCCTCTGTCTATATTCATCAAATGAGGTGATATAACTGGGCCCCTCTTCACTCCCTCTGATGCAATTGGTCCATTAATCTCATATTGTTCCTCAAACACCTGACTTTTAAACCATCATATTCTTAATTGCATATTCTCATTCATCATTGTTCTTGCATGTTGTCTCTTGGCTCTGTTATTTTTGATTCAGGCTCTGATTCTGGTCAATATCTGCTTTCAACTCCAAAAGATGTTTTAATTCTGTATCTGAGTGCATAAGAGTCATAGGGTGACATTTGTGGAGCTCCTGATTTCCAGTGATTATGTTCTTTAGCCCATGTTAACCCTCACTCTCACCATAGTAACCATCTTAAATACTGCTCATTATCTTATAATAATGTCTGTACAACCATTCAACATGCAGTTTGAACTAAAGCAGTACTATTAATTTTCAAAAAATAATTTCAGACATCCATGCAGACTATAGAGCCTGAGGAAATTCATAAGAAAACCATGTCTTTATTGCTTGGCACTCCCAGGGGAAAGTAGGATTGTCACAAACAAAGCTCTGTACTTACACCTGCCTTACATCTTCTCTCTGACCTCATCCCCATGAACTGGTCATATTTGACAGTACCTCTTGATGACCTCTTTGCCACTAGAAATAAGCATTCCTAATCTCTGACTATCTAACGAATAGCTAAAACTATGTCTTGTAAATATTCTCCTGCACTACTAGTAAACTTTTCCTAAGCTCTTAGCTTTCATGTTCCTTTTTTGGGAGTGTGCTGATTAGTTTTTTTTTTTTTTTTTTTCATTTCATATGTAACCTAAATGCCTTCTGCATGCTACAGTTGAATGTAGTCCTGCTGTCTATCATGTTACCATCCCTAACTAGGTTCTCCCTTTCTCTACAGCATCATCATGTAGGCCATTAGATTTTCTGCCTATTCAATTTGAAAGAACACCTTTCTCTTCCCCCTCAACTTCAGAGTTCATTGTGATAGTTTTCAGAAAGTGAGTGTTGGCTAAGGTAACTTTTACTACACATGACCAGAGCATTGGGTATTACTGAACAGTTGGTCATTACTAGTGACTCATAACAGGTTTATTCTTGATCACATCAAGCTATGTGCTTCAGCAGTAACAATCAATACTGGTGAGTTTTGTACGTCACTGGCTTGAGGGTTATTTATTAGACCAGTACATGAAAATATAGCCTGAAAATATTCTAGAGATGAAAGTTTAATGCATTTAGAGCCATTTGCTGAAAAGAATCAGAAAAACAATATTAAACACTTAACTTTAACACACTTGGATATAGTAACTGCAGGCCAATAACTTATCTCCTATGATCTTGGTCTTCATATGTAAAACAGGGAAGATTATTTCTGACCTGATAAACTCACAGGATTAGTTGTGAATAATGAATAAAATAGTGTTTCTGAAACACTGAAATAGCAGTGAACTGTTGGGTGCTAATATTATTCAGTTGCAATACCTTCCCTCAAGTATTTCTTCTTTTAGCTTTTCTATCAACTACTGGCCTTTTGCAACTCCCCGCTTTCACTAAATGTTGATCAGGGAAGAAATCTATTAGAGACACAGCCAGGCCAAGAAAATAAATATCATGACCACTTCATCTGGACTGGAATGCGATTCAGGTAGAAATCCTGAAAACACAACCAGATTATAGAATGCAAAAATTCTGCTGTACAGACCAGAAGAAAAACCAAGATATGTCATGCCGGGGTGGGGGGATTCCTAAAAATGGATTATAATAAAACATTTTTAACATTGTTTGTTTTAAAACATTTTAGATGCAGTCTCACTTTATAAAATCACACACAACTTTTGGTAATGAATTTGTCCAACATTTTAGATGACTAAACATGTATACTAATGTTAAGCCACACTTGCCAAATGATAGAATAGGGTACAATTTAGACAACCAGAGCACCTACTCACCACCATGGTATTTGTATTTCTTATGAACCAATCAATAGATGTAAAACTAAATATTTATTGTAGTTTATTTAATGTAAATGCAATAAGGAATGCATGTGAGTATTCATTAGTGGATATATGGCTAAAGAAAATGTAGTGTCCTTAAATAAATGGATACCATTTATACCATAAAAAGAAGGCAGTCCTATTGTTTGCAATAACACAGGTAAGAGCAGAAAGTGTTGAGTTAAATAAACTAGGAAAAACAGAGCAGTTACTCTACAATCCTACTCCAAGGAAGAATCAAAAAGTAAGCTCAAGAGAGGCTCACTGGGTAAAGCCACATGCCACCAAGCCTGATGCCTGAGTTCAATCCTCTAGACACATGATCAAAAGAGAGGACTGACCCCTCAGGCTGTCTTCTGCCCTCCTTTTCACATATCTACAGTCCAAGAGACATAAACTAATGTAAAAAATAAAAATGTTAATGAAAAATGGAAAAGGGCAGTGAAGTGTTGTATAATATTGCAAGTTGAGCAGCTGGTTAGATCTCTCTCCATTATTCCTGCTAACATCAACAATTTTTCTCATAATCCACTCAATCCCAGAGTCCCTAAGACCTTGTCATTTCTGACTTGCACTAATCAGACCATCCATCTTATTCTTCCTTAATAACAACTGAATCAGTATCTCGACTTCAAGCATTCATAGACCTGATTGCCCCTCTCCCTTTCAAACCTATCCTTTCTGTTGCTTTTGAATTGCACAATGACCTCCAATAAACCAATGTATGAGTACTCCCCAAATTCTCTAACCTTTCTTTATCAGTCTTAGACTTCACTATCAGTCATTCAAGGCTGGCTTTGAGACCACCCAATACTGTTTTGTTCTCTCTTGTCATTGCCTATGCCTAGATCTCAGAATGCCAACTTTATTTACATGAAACTCACTGCTGCTTCTGTGGCTGTACATGTCAGAAAGTTAAAGCTCTACTTTGTTCTAAGATAATTTCCAACTCTTAATGACAAGCCCCATTTGCCCTCAGGCACTCTACTGTATTACTCCATTTAACATGTCAATTCTTTCTCCTATTCTTCAAGTAGGAGATAAGTGATTGGCATCTCTTTCCCTATTTCACTAGAAAAAAGAGAAAAGATTGTAGAATCACAAGCTTTTATATCATTTTCAGGAGACTACTGGCTTCTGTGATAATTATTTTAGTCATTGCTTTTTTGGATCTCAGGCCAACATGCCACTTGGGTATATAACACCCAATACCCTTTATCTATTAAAGGACAGCACCTTAGATATGTTTAGTGCTCTTACCAATGTTCTCAGCTTTTCTATTTCTCCTAAATTACTTTAGTTATAACACAAATAAGCTCCTATATGTCATTTTATCAAAAGCCTATTATGACCTTATAAGAAACAAGCATTAAAATAATTTTATAATCTTATATAAAATTTAATAAGATTTTTTATCCACACAGGATAAATACACTCACTTTCTCCTGTTCTTTATTGAACTCACTGATATCTATCCATATGTCAGTCTGTCTATCCATTCATCCATTTATCTACCTGTGTATATGTATTCATGTATGTATGTATGTAGGTAGGTAGGTAGGTATGTCTATATAGATGCATACCTATCTACACAGATACAGATAGATGTATAGATATGTACATAAATATACACACATATATACATATATATTCATAAATACACAGTTCATATCCCCATTTTGGTGAATTTTTTTCCATCCTCAAAAGGAGTTTTGAGAGGTCTAGAGATTCACCAAGGTTAGATGCAATTTTTTTTAGACACACAGAGCATTACTACAGTGTTTTCCTTGTAGCCTTGTAGATGAGGGCTGGCATGTAGCTGCTGCAAAGGAATTCAACCACACAGTAGGAGGACTGTGCACTGTCAAGTAAGAATTATATCTGATGCAAGGGTAGTTCTGCATATACAAATCAATAAATGTGATGTGCTAAAATAGTGTAATGAGGAAATTAATTATTGAGCTTCTCAACAGACTCAAAGGCTTTGGGAGAAAAAAAATGAGCAACTTTTTGTGACAAACTCCCAGCACGTTAGGGGTAGTATGTTTCTCAATTTACCCATGGTGACATATAACATGTCCACACTATATTCAGTGGTGAAAAATTTAATCTTCCATCAAATCTTCATGTGAATTCATGGTTACTTTTTCTTTTCAAACTTTTCTAACACACCATTCATAGTAAGATATTAATATTTAATCCAGGATGTATGTGTGCATCCAAAAGTAATTTGTCATAAAATAAAAATTTCCCCTAATAATCACTGGTGGTTTTTTATTTCTTTCTTTGCCCATTTCTACTTTTCCTTCCCTACCTACTTTCTTCCTTCCTTCCTTCCTTCCTTCCTTCTTTGCTTCCTTCCTTCCTTCCCTCATTTCCATCCAATTGCTAATGAAGATCTATTGAACAGATTTTATGATCTATTAACTCATTACAAATCTGAAAAAAAACAGTATTAATATATTTGGAGGGTGTGTTTCAAACTACAGCTTCTGAAATATCTTCTATCCAATTTTCACTTTTTTTCAAATTCCTTCTAGCCAAGACAAGAGATTCCTCCACCACAGTGTTTATTTCAGGTATTTGAGGATAGTGTTTTGCCTCAACAATAATTACCCCATCAGAAAGCCTCAATTTATAAAGCACTTAATTACTTAGTGCTCGTGACGTAAATGTCACAGTTCAAGTACTTGATGGAGAAAAATATTAAATGAAGTGTACTTGTTTTGAAGATAATTTCATTTAACATCTCTAAAGCAGGGCATAATTAAGTTACTCTGTCATACAAAATGATGGAAGCTTTAAATATGTAACAGCTGGTTACCCCAATGATGGAGCAACTGCAGGGAAGCCCTTGGCAAGGACAGCTGTGCAAACTGAACCCACACAGTATGCTAATAGACTTTTATTACGGCTGAGGAAAATAGCTAGGATGGAATGATATCGATGGATGCAAACACTCCAATGAGTCTATACAGTTCTTAGCATGCATTCAATATTATTAAGTATGAGCATTAAAAATCAACGTGTTTCATTCCTGTGGCCAAAATGTTTCTTCTGTGCATGGCAATCAGTCAGTCTAGAGCAATGTGTATCTTTGCATGAAAGTACACCTATTCTTTGTAATTGAAATAAAATTATTTTATTTATTTACAATTTAAAATTAATTATTTACTTTAATTAACACACACAAAGAGACACACAGACATACAGACACACAGGCACACACATCATGCAGCTACTTTAAAGAGATCACTAAAATACTTTTCCATTCTCCAAAATCTAAACATCTCAGTCAATTTCTCTATAGTTAAGACTATTTTAAAGCAGTGGGGTTTAAGTAGCTATTCTGGGCCATATTCAAACTACATAAAGAATCAAATTAAATTTACTCTTTGTTTTAATATTATCATAATTTTAAAATGGGTGTTAAAATTTAATTTCAAAATTATCTGATTTTTATTTCCAAAAACTTTGGCACAATATTTTTCATGAACTTAGATTTTCAATCACCATGCTAAGGTATTAAAGCTAGTCTTCGGTAAACATAACTTAATATTAAATATTAATATTAAATAACACATTTTAGTGAACTAAGATTCTATTTTCATAAAACTAGTGCTTCATGCTTTCATTAAACTATTTTAAGGTTTAATTAATTTGCTTGTGGGTCTGTATGCATGAATGACAACAAATACAGAGGCCAGAAGAAAGTGTTGGTTCACCTGTAATAAGAAATGCAGATATTTATGAACTTTCATATTGGTCCTGGGAACTGGACCTGGGTCGTCCACAAGAACAGCTGATCTTCTAAACTACCAAGCCACCTCCTCAGCACCCTTTTGTCAAACTTCTATTTTTTTATTTTTTTTTTTAATCGGATATTTTCTTTATTTACATTTCAAATGTAATCCACTTTTCCGGTCTCCACCGCCCTGAAAGCCCCTACCCCATTCCCCCTCTGCCTGCTTCTGTGAGGGTGCTCCCCCACCTCCCCACTCCTGCCTCCCCACCCTGGCATTCCCCTACACTGGGGCATCTAGCCTTCACAGGACCAAGGGCCTCTCCTCCCAGACAAGGTCATCCTCTGGTTCATATGCAGCTGGAGCCATGGTGGCTCCATGTGTAGTCTTTGGTTGGTGGTTTAGTCCCTGGAAGCTCTGGGGCGTCTGGTTGTTTGATATTATTGTTCTTCCTATAGGATTGCAAACCCTTTTAGCTCCTTCAGTCCTTTCTCTAACACCACCATTGGGGACCCAGTCCTCAGTCCAATGTTTGGCTGTGAGCATCTGCCTGTATCTGTCAGACTCTGGCAGAGCCTCTCAGAAAACACCTATATCAGGCTCCTGTCAGCATGTACTTCTTGGAATCCACAATAGGATTTGGGTTTGCTGACTATATATAGGATGGATCCCTAAGTGGAGCAGTCCCTGGAGGGCCTTTCCTTCAGTCTCTGCTTCATGTATCCTCCCATGAGTATTTAGTTCCCCCTTATAAGAAAGACGGAAGCATCCACACTTTGGTCTTCCTTCTTGAGCTTCATGTGGTCTGTGAGTTGTATCTTGCATATTCCGAGCTTTTGGGCTAATATCCACTTACCAGTGAGTGCATACCATGTGTGTTCTTTTGTGACTGGGTTCCCTCACTCGGGATAATATTTTCTAGTTCCATCCATTTGCCTAAGAAATGGTAACTTAATTTCAGTCATAAAGGAGGAAACCGTGATTTTTTTCTGATACGTTCTTTTGAGAGTTCCATCAAAATTGTTCTTAAATCATACTGTTTACCCTTTTGACTTGAAATTATTTTGAAGTGGTTACCTCATTCATTCTTGTACTAGTATTTTACTGCTTCATTTATGAAGCAAGCAGAGGGTTTGGGCAGTAACAGCACAAGCCATGGTGTAAACAGCACTGCAGGCTGGGGAGTGCTTTAGGTCCCCAGTCAGTAACTGAGGCTGTGAATTGACTAGTAGTATCCCAGGAAGAAGACCCAGGAATCTCTGTAGGAGCTAGGGATGTGAAAGTGCTTGGTCCCCGGGGGACCTGAAGAATATTTTAAACTACTCTTTTCTAATGTAGTATTCTTAAATTTTATTCTTTTCTCATACATTACATGGCAACTGCACTTTCTCCTTAGATTCAGCAGTCCTTGCACCCAGATCCACCCCTCCTCTGTTTTCCTTCAGAAAGAGTAGGCCTCCCAGGAAAATCAATCAAACATGGCATAACCAGTTACAATTAGACTTCATACAAATCCTCCACGTAGCAATTTAAGCCTGAAGTCTCTTTTACAGGAAAGTCAGGGTATGCAAAGACAGGTTTCAGTGGTGCTAATTTATCAGGCAACAACATCTTTGATCTTTTTCCTGAAGTTCTTTATCTGCTTACAGATGCATATGTATTCATGAGTATTTTTATTTATAAAGGCTACTCATCTTGATATTTACATAGAATAGTCATTCATAAATGCACTTAGAATAAATAGAAAATGATTGTGTGATCAAAAGATACATATTCTGAAACTTTAAAAACAAAGCATTATTAAATTTCCAGCCATTTTCCATTTTTGTAATGCTCTTTCATTTCTAGCTTAATAAAAGATAATTGGTATTTTTATTTTCTTCTAGAGTAAATATATATATATATATATATATATATATATATATATATATTTCAGTTAAAGCAATTGTAAAAACTAGTCACACACAAATAATAAGATTGAAAAAAGAAAAAGTATTTTAATAACCTTTCCCAATAATTATATTTTTATGTTACCAAGTTATTTGACTGTGGTAGTTCTTAAAGGTTAGATGTAATATAGAATTTAAAGCCATACCGGTGACCTTTGCATATATTACTGTATTAACAGCTATTGGTCCATTTTGTTCTTTGAATGGATTTTCAACTAGTCATCTATGTAGTCACAATAATTTTATAACATCATACACTTATTAACTGGTAAATACTCATTAACTAGACAGCATAAACTTTGTTATTTACATGTTCCATTACACCGCATCCCAAATATTTAATTTGTTAATATCATCATTAATCTAATCAAAAAATGTTTAACAAATAGAAAGTTATCAAACTCATAGTAATGGCTTAAGTCTTCCCCCCCAAAAAAACTCTTTATTTGACATTATTTGACATGATAAGTGTTTATTTTTCATGATGGAGACACCTGGTAAAATTGACCTTTAAAGAAGTCATAATTTTGACTTTTTTACCAACAGTACTTACCTGAAATAGATTTGTTTAAGGACCTGTTGTTAGGCCTTATTTCTATAACCCCAGTACTCAGAAGGCTGAGGCAGTCTGAGGCAAGCCTGGCACAACCATCATCATCTTACTCATTATCATCATCATCATCATCATCATCATCATCATCATCATCAAATAGTATGCTCAATCCTATACTGTTTGTATGTTTACTTATGTATACATACAAAAATCTATGTGTTTGTATGTGGATTAGAATCATCACCACACCTAGATTGCTAGTGGACCAGAGTGAGGACTGATGTAATTATTTTATTTTTATTACATTTGTTCAAAAGTAAGGATGTAATAACGGTGTTTCTAACAATATATTGAAATTTTTTTTCAATATTCCTGGGAGGTCACAAACATACACATGATACTATGCGTATAATTATAGGGTAACAGTTTATGCCAGTTGTTTTAGATATATTTATGCTAGAATATATATATATCAAAGACATGCTATATTTGCTATAAAATTTCAATTTACCAGCACTATTTAAAGCATGTAAATATTATGATACTGTAGCTTTCTTTATGCAGTGAGTAGAAATAAAAACTAGAGCTCACGATGGAAAGTAAATCTACAGTGTCTACACAGTGGAGAGAACTAGAGAGCCAAAGCATCTTACAGCACTCACAGAAGTAACCTGCACCTCAGTACCCGAAACAGTAAAAAGCGCTCCCTGCTGTGACATATGAATGAGCAATGTTAGAACGAACGGTTTTTATTTTAAAAAAAAAAATAACAATGATCACATTGCACATGTTACGATAACAATCTCCATGCATGAGATTTACACACTAATTGTAAACCATTATCTACTTCAGATGACTGGACTAGCATTGCAGTAATGAGGAGAACTTGAGACACATTTGAGGCTGATTGAAAAATTAAATCCCAGTCGCTTGAGGTACCTAGCACTCCACTTCGAGAGAAGTGTCAGTCAGGTTCTATGTGTGCATATCTTTTGTGTTTAACACACATAAAAAAAGGGACAATGTAATCCAGTATTAGCACTTTGCTTGGTAAGCTTTGAAAAATATTAAGACCAAAGAAGGGCAAAGAGTAAGTTTTGTTCATGTCACCACACAGAAAAACTCGTTCTTAAACTTTAGATCCAGGATTTACAGCAATCTATCACCCTGCCTCTAATTCTTGGCCAATGGGTTTCTGTTTCTCCATCCTACAGATGGAAGATAGTATGTATTCTATTCTTTGTTGATTAATTGATGGATGGATGGATGGATGGATGGATGGATGGATGGATTGATTGATTGATTGCCTAAGGAAATTCTTACACAGACATCATTTTGCATACTTTAATCTATATCTTTGTGTTTCAGCATGTATGAATAATTCTTCAAAAGAATTTTAACCAACACACTGTGTCCCAGTTAATTTCTTTCTGTCCTTAAATATCCAAATATCCCTCACGTGCCCACCATCTTTGCTTCAGCCAAGTCCTTGCTGAAGACACTCTCTTCCCATGCCGATCAGAATTCTTTTAAATAAGCAACATGGTGCTTAACTCATTATTTCCTCCTGAAACCACACAGTAGAAAGATCAGCCTTAGAAAGTTTTGGTAGTCAAATCTCTCATCTGCACCATAAATTGGTTTTATCTATGCATGTTTGACCTATTTCTTAAAATTCAAAAGAAAACCAACCTACAGAGAAGTGACTATGCTGTGGCTAATTGCTCTTGTCTTTTGTTACTCACACAGATAGTTAGGGGAAGTAGCATCTGTATGTACAGAAGCCTCAGAAGGCTGACATCTGACTGAATACGCACTATGTTGATGTTCCTATGCTTCCTGCTGCACCTCATTGCTCCTCCCACACACTTGCTTCCAGTATTTCCTTCTTAGGAAGTTCACTCACTTCTTTGCCTCAGGCTTCTGCTTTCCATGAGACTCAAACTCAGGCAGCCATCACTTGTGATGGAACCTACATGATATATTAACGACTTCAAGCAGACGATCTCTAACTCTGGAACATTCCTGCCAGGTTTCTACTTTAAGAATAAAAGATAGTTTTACTTTAAAAAGCAATTTGGTTATATGTTGAAAGCCGCAAAGCTTCTTCATATCAACCAAGATATGGAAATTCACTGAACTATTCAATTCTATCTTAGAACAGTTTATCTCTTATGTAATGGTACTTTCGTCAACAATTAGAAATAAGCCAAAATCCCTCCTGTATGTCTTATGCTTTGAAAGAATATTTCAAACAAATAGAGGGATTCTTTTATTTTAAATCTTCATTTATCCTAAATATTATAGAGTCTGAGTTTGGAAGTTTCTGATCAAAATGACTCATCTTGAGATCTGAGAAGTAAGCTATGTCCTAGGAACATACAGTCTGTGTTGAGAGTTACCCAATATAATGGGCTATTTCACAGAAATTACATTTCTTTCTATAGAAAATTTTCTCAATATAGCCCATCTTCTTCTTTATCGCAATGAAATTTAATCCAACACTGTTATACATGTTTGAAAACTAAATGGGTCCTAAAATACTGTAGATCCATTTTCTACATTTTACAATCGTTTAAAAATAAAGTGGGTATTGTTGTTTGTCATTTATGTTTTCATAAAACTTTTATATGCCTCTTCACAGAACTTTAGGAAAAAAAGATTACTCACAAATTTAGAGTGCTTGCATTTTATAAGTATGTAAAACTAAATACACAGAACTTTTCTGCAAAGTTTCACACTGTTAGAAAGAATTAGGTCATATAAACAACCAACTACTGGAAGCAAAAAGCATGTATATTTTGCTTCATTCTTCATTCTTATCCCTTCTGAAACCTTAACAAATTTAACTTCTTACCCACAGGCATGTATGATTAAAACCAAGTTAATGATACAAGTGCTATTGAAAATAAAATACTAATTAGAAATAATTTATTGATAAAAAGCTAATATATATATAGATATAGATATAGATATAGATATAGATATAGATATAGATATAGATATAGATATAGATATAGATATAGATATATATAGATATAGATGAGGAAATAGGTCTCATTACACATATTTATCCTTCAATACCAGAATACTTTTATCATTCACACAGACTTTAGGTTTCCATTGTACCTATTCCCTAATCCTTAATTTTTTCCTTCCTGAGTCAATGGTCTAACTGATAAGTTGACCTCGAGGAGGAAAAACAAATCAAAACATTTCTTTCTTTCTTTCTTTGTGCAATATTAATTATGATGAATTTTGCAAGGCTAATAAACCAAGTAATTACATAATTAACATTTATGAAGAACTTTTATGAGTCAGGCATTGTGCTCAAAACATTACATTCATTATCTTATTATAACACAATCCATTAACAGTCCATGAGTCGGGTAATATTCCTTACATAGTCTATACATGAGGAAACTTGAACTGTGCAAGCAAAGAATCCCTGACTAAGGGCAATAACATAGTAATGCAGGTGATCCTAACCCAGTTTGCTTCTTGCCTGCATCCTTGTTCCTACTTCTTTACCTCCTGACAGTTTTCTATGACTATGATAGGTTTGTGTCAACCATGCGGGGATACATCACTAAGTGCAATTGTTCTTCTAATGTCCAAGTTAGCCCACAGTTTGAATTTATATTTGTTACGTTGTAAGATGTGATTCTAGAAATAGAACTATATTTTATCTACACTTTCAAAGGTGTTCCTTGTACATAAATCCCAAAATTAAGTAATTCTGTTCAGTAAAGTCTTTTTCTTAGGAAAGCTACTGTACAATCTAAAAGTAACATGAGCAGAAATTACAAATAAAAATATATAGGTCAGAAGTTGCAGACCTGTTTTTTCTTCTACCGTGTGGGTTGGGGGTTGAATTCAGGTTGTTGGACTTAGTGGCAGCTGTCCTAACTCACTTACCCATCACACATGCCCACTTGTTTGTTTCTACTACAAAATAAAGAGAAAAAAAAATCTCCTAAAAATTATTTTACAATAAACTTTCTTGTCCCTTTTGCTTAAATATCTTAAGTAGTACTAATGTATCTAATACAGAAGATGAAGGTTAAAAGGGATCTAACTTTAAGAAAACAGGGGTTCTGTTACAAGATGTGCCTGTCGGACTCCCAGCAGGAGAGACAGAGCACTCCAGATCCTGACCAAAGTGGAGAGGCAAAGCTGAGCATGACCTTGAGCCAAAGGAGATCCTCCCTTAAAGTGTTGGTACAGATTCTCCAGACAAAAGAGAGAAGCCTGTTCCAAAGATAAATAAGAATGTGCTAACAGACTAATTAGCATCTTTCCCTGCAAAACAAATTTTAGCACAGGAAGGGTCTGGGTCCTTGAAAACTCCCCTGGCAGCCTCTCTGCTAGAAGAAAATGAGCAGATGGACAATCACATAGGCTTACAGCTGTGCTTCTTTGACTATGGCAGCCTCACTGAACAGAACACCACTCTGATCCACTGCTTACTAGCTCTGTGACTTTGACCAAGCCTCTAACCTATAATAGACTGCTTTTTTCACTTTAACAAAAATAAATACTGGCCGGGCAGTGGTGGCACACACCTTTAATCACACCACTTGGGAGGCAGAGGTAGGCGGATTTCTGAGTTCGAGGCCAGCCTGGTCTACAGAGTGAGTTCCAGGCCAGCCAGGGCTACACAGAGAAACCCTGTCTCGAAAAACCAATAATAATAATAATAATAATAATAATAATAATAATAATAATAATAATAAAAAATAAATACTGACCACTTTAGAGCTTTCCATTAGGAACTCTATCTGGATCCTCTAAACTACCTCCTGCCCAGACATCCTCCTGTATGTTCCCCATGGGTGGAGGGTATGTGATTTATCTGATCACTAAGATGAGTCAAAGACGCAATAGTTGTACCCTTCAGCTCCTTCCAGGTTCTCTTCTTTAGAATCGGCTGCTGTAGGAGGCACATCCGGCTCTCTGCTACGGCAGTCATGAGGAACAGCTTCCTATGGTATTATTGGCTGGTAAAGTCTCAGCTCAAGAAAAGTGGTTCTATTTTTCCTCTCTCATAGTGACTTTTAAGAATCAGGCTTCATAGCCACTTAAGGAAGGGTAGTATCTCCAGGACAATGTAACAGTCTCGGATCCAAAGAGATTCTATTAGTAGTGTAAGTTCTCATCGTGTTTATAGCCAAGATCACCTGAGTCAAATAGATGGCCTAAACTTAAAACTGTGGGAGGCAAACATTATTTCAGTCTTAGAACAGCTCACCTGACCATATTCAGCATAATTTACATTGTCACACCTAACAACTGTGCTGGACTTTTTTTTTTTTTTTCCCCATTAAACTCGGACACGGGGAAAGCAGGATTCGAACCGGGAGAGAGAGAACAGAGGGCACGGGCTCACCCTCTGCAGGCGGCTACCTTAGCCGCTGCGCCACCGCTGGCTTCTGTGTTGGATTTTGATAGCCCTAGCTTCTACCATAAATTCTCAAGTCTTGGGCTCATAACATATATTTTCATCTCTTTTAACAAACAAACAAACAAATATCAGGCAAATTAAAAACTAAAGTATACATCTAGCATTGTGGCACATGACTTTAATCCTAGCATTTAGGAGACTGAGGAAGACAGATTTCTGTTAGTTCAAGGCCAGCCTGGTCTACAAGAAAAAGTCAAGTTTCAGGACAGCCAGAGTTACATAGTGAGCCACTGTATCCAACAACCAAACAAACAAAAAGAAAGTCATGCTATAATACAGAAATTGGGGAAAATATTTGGATCATGGCTTCTTTAGTATTTGAGTGAGCCCTTCCCTGTGAAGAAGATATGACTGACAATATTGTGAACTATGTTCTTTAAATCTCAAGGAATCTTCTATATATTTCTTCAACTAGCATAAAAATTAAAGAAAAAATATATACTTCAAGTCTTCAAAAACTGAATTTTTGTACATTTCAATGTCTCCAGTACTGATGAACAATGCAGACTTTAAACTCCACTTTTCTGGAAAGCATGTTGATAGTGCCCTGGCCCAGATTACTAAAATCTCAAAATGCAACATTTGAGAATGTATACAATGCTTTGCCTTTGAATAAAACTTACCACTTGGAAACACTATATATCTGGTTAAAGTAAATGACTGCCAATAAAGACTATGCTCCACTAATTTTACAGCATAAATAATTTTATGTGAACATTTACTAATGGCTTCCTTTTATAATGGCAAACACAATTTAAAAAATCAGCTAAGTAAACAAAAAAGCACAGTATTTAAATAATGTATAACTGTTTATTCAAGAAGATATGGCCCATTATAATAATAATAATAAAAGTACTTGTAATCTGTGCTGTAGCACTGAGATAGCCTTTGGTCCTAGGCCAAGAAAGAACTCTGGCAAGAACTTCAACTCTATCCCAAATAAAGGACCAGTGAGGCATCAGAAACTAAGGTCAGTCTGCAGAGGCTTTGACCATAAAATTGTGTTACAGCCAGCTGAGCAAGCTGAAGTCTGCTCTTACCAATTGCAAAGTCAATGACTTGTAGTAGAAATCGTGCAGGGAGACCCCAAGCCCTGTCTCTTCCAGTTTATAGTTATAATCTTTCAAGAAATACCATCCAAATTAGGATTTTTTATTTTCATCAGACTTCATGGAGTAGATAAGCATTGTAAGTGTTCTCAGTGATATTCCCTACACTGGTTGCACAGACAAAACCAAGCTTCCTCCGTCTTCCATTCTACTGCAGGAAATGTATCAGTGCCTCCACTTTTGTCCACGAGGGGTGGGGCATCTCGAGTATTGTGACCCACAGTGAAACCAAGGCACATGCTAGGGACTTTTCTGACTCAGAAAAGTTCTGTTGGGGTGACTGTCTTGTGTACTTTTAGCTGCATATGTAATTTGTCCACTTCTCTTTCTGAGTATAACTCTCTAAGATGTTTGTTTCAATTTCATCCCGTGACTGTCACTATCTCTTCTGCCCTGGAGAAGTCACTGTAGCGTCATACTCTCTGCCATATACTTAGAGCAATTACAAAAGAAATTGTCATGCCCTACTGTACTTTCTATTGCTATGATAAAGGCTATGACCAAAAGCAACTTGGGGAGGGAAGGGTTCATTTGGCTACCAAATTCCATCATTGAGGGAAGCCAGGGCAGCAACTGGGAATAAGAAGCTAAAACAGAACCAGAAAGAATGCTTCTTACTGTCTTCTTGCTCCTCTGGCTCATGGTCACCGACCTCTCTTATATTTCTCAGGACAACCTGCCTAGGAGTTGCATGGTCCTGGGTGGGCTGGGCATTCCCACATCTACCATTGATAAATAAAGTGCTCCATATGGTAGCATACAGCCCAATCTGATGGAGTACTCTTTTCAATGAAGGGTCCCTCTTCCCAAATAATTCGGTTTGTATCAATCTGACAAAACAAACAAACAACAAAAACAAACAAACAAACAAAACACCTAAACACCTAACCAGTATATAGGGGCACCATAATTATAATGAGAAGTGTTTCTCACCTGCTTTTCATAGTGTCACCACAAAGAATCTTTATGCTCGTGTTTTCTTAATCTCCACCCTATGAAACTTTGATATCACCAATAGACTGTAAATCTTTTTTGTATTGAATATGTATCTGTGGGTTATTAATAGAATGACATGTGCTTCTGCTGTCCCCAACACAATTTTCAGCCTACTGTCTCCATGGAGAAGGCATGAAATAGGGCAATATTCAGTACTGTGTACACAGAAGGAAGTTAAGAAATGTTGAGCATCATGGCAATCAGGAATTTCAGCATCTGTGCAAACCAGATGAGCACATCCTTGGTGGCCTGAAATAGAAGCAGCAACATGCAAAAACAGCGGATGTGCAGCTGAGAAATGTTAACAATTATTGCAAAACTATACTTTGGCTTTACATTTGCTACATCATTTATTTCCATAAGTGCCTTATAAATTCTAAGCACAAGGAAATTTACATGTAGCAAGTTTATGTTAGCCACTTAAAGCAAAATGGTGTGCCAGGAGGCTTCCTTTCCAAGATGGTTGTTTCTGTCTCCAAAATCCAGGTTCCTTCAACCAGCACAATTTGATCCCTACCCATCTTAGCAGTTTAAACTGCATCCACTTAAACTTCCTTATTTGTAAAGATGAGTCTGCTTTCCTTCTAACTCTTGCTCTCCCCCAGCCGTGTGTGTGTGTGTGTGTGTGTGTGTGTGTGTGTGTGTGTGTGTAAAACAACATCAACAGTTGCAGTTGAAGTTACCCACCATGGGTGTTTTTTATTTGACCTGTTACCCCTTTCCAACATCATAACTACTCACAAATTGTTTTTCAACTTTGCTTTATTTTTCTGAATAGAACATATGTTCTCTGAAAGACTTATAGTCTATCTGCAACTGGTAGAAGCGAAACAACATTTTACTTATCAATTTGGGCTGGCACTGTTGGAACTGACCTATTAATGTGAATTGTAAGTGACAGAAAATTGGAAGGAGTACAACATTGAAAGATCTGTGTTGCAAAGCATGAGGGAAGAAGGGAAATCAGTGCATCAGACACAGAAGAAGAGCTCTGAGGGGCATTTGTTAGGAGAGGATTTGTGGGAAACCTGCTTCTTAGAGAGAAGTTAAACGTTTAATCAAGCTCAGAGTGCCAAGCAGATTTGTAGAAGAGAACTGGGGAACCAAGGCTATGCAATGAAATACCTTCAGTCTGACATGTTTCCTAGAGAAGACTGGGAACCAGCAGGAATTTAAAAGAAGTGAAGCAAAGTTATCCAAGGGGCAGAAGGTTTGATGATGTGATGTAAACTCTGGGGCCATGCATATTCTCTGACTCTACCATCACTACAAAGCAAGGCCATTAGCCATTTGGCTCCCGATCACTGGCAGGGACCTCAGGAGAGAAAGCCTGCTGGCAACAGTACTGGTTTCCAGGACCCCATTATAACAGCATAGGAAGCTGTTTTTGGCACACACATCAGGGCAATTGAAAAGTCCACAGCAGAAAACACTCCTGGGCACAGGAGACATTGTGTCTCCAAGAAAGGCAGGAATGGCCTTGCTGGCTGCATCCACTGATTGTCTGATTAATGAGCTGACAATTGATATTAAATATTTCATAGCATAATTTAGTTCACGTTTCCACCTTACTTTTCTCCTGCTCTATAGCTTTACTGGCAGCACCTGCAAAGGATGAGCACTAATGGATATAATGTAGCCGTGGTGTCAAATTAGGCCTTTTATTATGTGAAATTTGATTACGGGTCATAAATTATGTATTTCTCTTACATTAACTGATGGAAGTAACTTGTTAATTAGAAGAAATCAAAGGTACTGACCTATAGTGAGCCTTTTCTGCCTTTACTGTTGGCGCAAAGCGGAATACAAATGCATATGTGTTGTATAAACATGTATAATTTTTAAAGTCCCCACTAAAACAAATATATAATTCTCTTCTTTGGTAAAAATCCATTAAACAATTATTTAGAGTAAAGATTATATATTTTTTTCAGGCTGTGAGGTTATTTTCTCTCCAATTTTGGATCTCTTTAAATGTGCCTTTTGGTATGTTTAACTTTGACTGATGGAGCAGGCTCCAAAAGACTTTGGTCCTCCTCCATCTTCTCTTCTTTCTCCTCCTTCTACTCTCTCTCAGCCTCCCTCTCATCATCTGTCTCCCCCTCCCTCTCCTCCTCCACCTCTCCCTTCTCATTTCTTTATGAATATAATGAAAATCTGCTTTTCAACACTAGTCTAAATAGAGTTATTATTAACTATATTATCACTAATCTCACTGTGCAGCAGAATACAAAAACCTATGTTCCAACTGAAAATGTGCAGTTTGATTGACACTTTTCTTCTGCTTATTTTTCTCCTGCCTCCAGTCATTAGTAGCCTTTACTACATTTTTTATTCCTACTTTTCTAGATTCAAACATACATTTTTTTGCTATCACATTTTTTTTTAATATTTGTTATGGGACTAGAAGGTAAAGGATAGAAGTATACAATAGGAAGAAAGAGATGAATTGCTCTTTTTGAGGGTCACCCAGAAATAATCTATAACCGAACAGTAAGATTCAGGTTCATCATCACTTCCAGAGAAACCTTGTGTGCCTCTGATGAGAATGAACCCAGTTAGCAGCACTTTTTCCAGACAGTGGGCTCCACGAGCAGGGATTCTTCTGCAAGGGTGTTCTTTTTTCTCTGAAAGTCAAGAACCACCTCTAAAAAACTCCTTTATTTTAGCAAGCTTTCTCACCCTATAGCTGACATTTTTCACAAATTTACAGGGTCTCTTCTACTAGCTTCAAGGTTACTGCAGTCCCCAGTATTTCCCTTTTGCCTTCTTAGGACCAACAAGCAGACCTCAATTATTGAGCTTATTGTGAATTAAATTAGCACTCTCTATTTTTTTATTGTTCCAACCTCTTTTTAAAATCTCCTTTAAATTTTTATCTCTAATAGTTGCTGTTGTTCCTTTTTTATTCCTTCATGAACTCAAACTCAGCAGAGTCTGCCTGTATCAAAAGTCCTCCTGCATTCAGTTTAACTGAGTCCTGAAGATACCACATTGATGTAATCACATGCTTGGTGTTACTTTAAATGGAAGAGAAAACAACCCTGGAGTGGCCATCTTTATCAAGTGGCTTGCTTATATTTGAGAACTCTTGTGTCTTTAACTTCCTATCTTTCATGTTTTTTTTTAGTAAACTTATTGCAATATAATTAGACTCAGTCAGTTTAATTCAAAACAGCATAAGATACATACATAGATTTTCACACACACGTACACACCCAGAGAGAAAGACAGAGAGAGAGAGAGAGAGAGAGAGAGAGAGAGACAGAGAGACAGAGAGACAGAGAGACAGAGAGACACATACCCAGAGAGAGAGGCCAATATAATAAGTGAGCTATTTTAAATTAACATTGTGACTGACATTATGAATGTTATCTCCCTTCTGAGAGTGAAATAACTGTTGATATTTTATGACCTATTTATATAATCTAAATTATGCAATATATATATGAAAATCATCAGAAAGTCTTCTGAGCAAACCATCATGTTAAATAATAAGAATATAAAAAAATGAGACTAACATGGCTTACTCAGTGAATACAAATACACGAACTGTGATAAAAATTAAGTTTGTCTGGAATAAGAGAAAGAGAAGAAAAGGATTCTGTCCTGTGTTTTCCATACAAAATTAATAAAGACCATGCCTTAACAGAAAGCAGGTCTAACAGCAGTACGTCTCACAATGGCTGCAACCTAAGTAGAGATGTGGGTTGGAGAGAGTATGTGTTATGAACTTGTAGCCAAAACAAAATCTATAATGATTTTCAATCCCTAGACAAGCAGGCTCTTCGCATCTTTTTTTGTATGAAACCATCCCTGGATTTGGCGAAGGACAAACTTTAGAGGGCAAGGGTTATCAATAATTAGGATATGAGGAAGAATATATCTGGTAGCATAAGTGATAAACTGCAGGGCCTTGAACCTTCCTAGAGGTGTTAGCAATGAGGACATAATGGTAGATTTAAGAAGTTTCTGGAAAATGTTAGAGCTTAGAGATTTTGGTGACAGAAACCTTGTATGGAATGAAAGAGACAGAAGAGTCAATGCTCACAGGCCAAGGATGGTACTAATATACCAGAGATTTGACTCTAGAAAAAAACGCTGACCTTCATTCTTGATTTTTTTCTCTTTTTGGAATATATTCTGGATGTATGAGCCATTCTCTCCAGCAGTGACTGGAAATATAGGGCTGGCAATTAAAGAAGAAGTCAGAAATAAAAATAATGTGTCAGAACAATAGCATGCAGAGAGAAGCTGCATGGAATATACTCTGCAATTTAATTCACAAGAAATGAAATAGTTCTTGGCACAGAATAATAAGTATAAAAAAGGCATGACCAATTATCTTATAGTAGAGGCTCATTCTTTGCTGGTAATTTACGTCGGATTCTCTTATATAGTATTTAATGTATTATAAATATAAGTTATGAGTCATGGTATTAACCCAAAAGGGATTCAGCTTAATTTTAATTGCATTGGGTCAAATTAACATTCATAATGTTTGTATATTTTGCTGACCATTTGTTTTCTGTTCTATTCTCAGTCAGTGTTTTGTTTATAAAAACCACAATAATTAATTTTTCTAAACATTAAAGATAAATCATTTTAATTCTATACTTTATTTTCATAACTCCTCCATAAATACTTTTTATTAGATTTGTAAACAACCAGTACTGTGATATTTGCTTGAATAATGGTAAGACCTTGTTCACATATCAAGTACTTTGAAAATGAATCTCTGAAAGTTCTGTGTGGCTACTTATTTTTAACTGTTGGGAGAGTCATAAACGTAAATGCAAGCATCTTAACTCTACAAATCTTTTAAAAATGAGTAAAGGGAAAATATATCTCAGTAAGTAGACTACATGCTTAGTATGCCCAAGTGCCTGCATTTAATTCCAAGCACACACACGCACACACATGCACACGCACATGCGCGCGCGCACACACACACACACACACACACACACACACACACACACACAAAGTTTTAGAAATACATTTTAGAATGAGCATGGAGATAGAAAATGACCTTTTAAAACTCGTAGAATGCTTGAAATAATGTGGACTTATACGGAGGTACTTGAGATATTGACTGTCTGTGAATCAGTATTATTGAGTAATAGTCCACACTTGTAGAATATTTGGATTCTGAAGCTATAGGTACAACAAAATGTTCATTATATATCTGATACCCCATTGGATCCTATTGAAAAGAATCAAAAATCCCCAAAATAACACTTCTTACATCTAAATTGGATGACCACCTAGAGCCAGAGAAATATTCAGAAAATGAAAGAAGGAGAAACAAACATGGCTGGCAGGGAGAGGGGAGGACTGGGAAAAAGAGAGGGAGGAGATAGATACAACTAATTAAAACAAAATGGAAGTGCTAATCAACCACAAGGATAAAAGGTAAAACTAGAATCTATAGTGTGTAAGAGAGGCTAAATAAGAGAGCTTGAAGCTGTCATCATGGGGTCTGGATAACTTTAAACAAGGCCAGAATAATTTGGACTAGTTCTAGAAATCTAGCAATCAGAAGACTTAAACCACGTCAGAGAAAAGGTCCAGGGAGACAGGCAGTTTGTATCTGAGAATATGACATCAGTATTGGCTGCTTCATTGAGGAAGAACATGTTGATGGTTCCAAGAAGACTGACATCAGGCCTGGGCAGGCCACCTGTGGGCAATATGGATTTAAATCAGCCAGAACTCAAGTGCAGCAGCAGGGAGCATGCTATGGGTGGATCAATGTCTGGCTGAAATGGTGCTTATAAAGTGTTTAGAGGGGTTACTGGCTAGATTTGATCTATTTCCTAATGCAGGATCAGAAGCAAGTGTGGATTAATTACAGTTACCATGCAACCTGTTGGGATTAAATATAAACTCCTTGTCTTAATGGAGAACGTGCCATTACAGAAGTTCATGACTGCCTATAAATATTTGAGCTTCAGGGACTAGCACTGATATTACAAGGATGAAAAAACTTCAGCAAATTTCTATTTTGATTATTTCAGAATGGGGACAAAATGGAAATGAGCCATTTACACTTGAATGAGATAGCAGTAAAATGCAAAATCTCTGTAATGACAAGCTATATAATGACAAACTCAGGTAGGCTGGTGAATAATCTGCAAGGGCAACTCTCTTAAACAAAATGCAAACGAGGAACCTTCCTCCAGGATGTGTTTACAGGAGAGAGAGAATTTTCCCAAACTATCTGATTGAAGTGTAAGAGAAAAACTCAACTTCAGTCTTTTTTTAATATGCAAATTGTCTAAATTAGCATATGTAAAACAATACTAATTTTAAAGAGTCAATATGAATATTTGCACTTGACTTGTAAAGAAGGTTTGGTACAATATTGACAGAAGAATAAACCCCTTGTTTCAGTGCTGACAGTGTTGTACTATGAACTCTACAAATCTCAGTGTTCTGATTTTATATTCTAAAATAGAGTTTCAGACTTTATTTCTCATGACTGTGCTGCTATAGTATTAGAGACTGTCTTCTCTCCGTCTTACTGTTTAGTTAATACATCTTTAAAACTGCAGGCATAAAAATGCTGCTGAGTGAATGCATACTTTTATAACAGGTAATTTGGGCTATTTACTATGGACAATTGGAGAGTAGACATAAGGACCAACTACAGTGCAGAGTGTGCTGATAACAGGCCTGTCTGTTCCTCAAAGAACAGACAGCTTCATGATTCAAGAAAAGGCCCTCATACTCATCCACCACCCAATGCTGAGATCATGGGTCTCAGACTTTACCTAGGGAGTGGCCCCATTCCTACAAGAACTGAAATTAGGTCAAAGATAGGAAATGAGAGACAAGGAAGTTCCATTGGAGTTAGTCACAAGAACTGATGCTCATTTTCTTTCTCTTTCTGATGCAGTTGCTCATCTGTGAGGAAGTGATGTTCTTCCATCAAGAAGAAACCCATTTTCAGCTGTGAGAATGCAGACAAAAAAAAAACAGCCACGGAGCAAAGGGGTGGTAGCAGGGCGGAGAAAATGGGTCAGAACACACAGTGGTACGATAACCATGAGTGACTCTGGAAAGGAAAGAACTAACAGGAGGCAATAATGTTCACATCATTAGCCTAGTGGTCCCTTCATGAATAAAAGTTTAAGCAAACAAAATAAGATGACCAAGAAACACATGTCCCATAAAGGCACTATGGGAATGTAAAATATTGAAATGAGAATAACACTAGATAGAAAAAGACCTATATAGGAAGCTTTGAAGAAGTCATTACGCTAAGCTTTTCATAAAAAACACACCTTTTAGCAGCAGATATGGTGATAATCATGTTGATAAATTTTCTAATCCTTGTATATTTACAAACTTTAGCTTAAGATAACTTAATTTAATGTATACTTCAAAAATAAGCATATAAAGTATACTGAAAAACTAACCTAATACATGCATTAAGAAATTGCTGTATATATAATGGGATTCTATTTAGCCAAAAAGAAAAAAATAAAACACATCAGTTTTAGGGAAATAGATACATGTTCATCATGCTATGTGAAATCATCTCAACTCATAAAGAACAATGTGTCACGATTTCTTTCATGTGCGCAATCTAAAGAAATCAAAAGGGGTATTATAAAGAATACTGAAAGAGATAAGAAGTAGAAGGATTTATAACAGAGACGTAATTTGGGCAAAATTACAAACTTACAAAAAATTTATTATATGCATGCGTGAACATTGTCCTTAGTTTTTATAATTATTAGGTGCTGTTTTACTAATATGGTAAGGAAGACATGTTGAAAAGTCAACCACCATAGCAGAGTTCCCATTCCCCCATTACCAATGTAATAAGAATTCTTTACCCATATTTACATAAGAAGAGATATAAATGACCAGATAAGGTAAGACACATGACCAATGAGGCATGAACAGATGTAGCACAAATCACTGTGGAACTGTATCACAGAGTCAGTGCTATATTTTCTCACCTCCTGCCTCAAACTTCCAGGTAATCTCTTTAAGAGTGACCTCATTAGCCGGGCGGTGGTGGTGCATGCCTTTAATCCCAGCACTTGGGAGGCAGAGGCAGGCGGATTTCTGAGTTCAAGGCCAGCCTGGTCTACAGAGTGAGTTCCAGGACAGCCAAGGCTATACAGAGAAACCGTGTCTCGAAAAACCAAAAAAAAAAAAAAAAAAAAAAAAAAAAAAAAAAGATTGCCCTCATTAGAGGACCATGTCCTTAGAAAGTCATACAAACCACTTCAAGCTTTTCATGAGTGCCTTAGAGGCACTGAGACTTGAGAGGTATGATGACATGGCATAACCTATTAGCTCTCTTTCCACTTTCATTTTACTCATGAGATTTTGTCAGTTTATAATGTGAATCAGGAATTTTCAGAAAGAAATTCAAAAAATTTCCATGCAAGAACCACCTTGGAAATGTCAGTATATTTGGGAAACCATATAAGTCATTATAAATCCTAAAATACTTTATAATTGCTGACCAACTTACACATGTTGTACTTAACAAGATTCAACCTTATTAAAATTTAAATTAAGATATGTTTATATTTTCTGTTTTCAAGTTTAGTAATATATATCATTTTTTCTTCCTTTATAATACAGATGTTTCCTTACTAACTAATCACCCTAATTACCACTTTTGTAATAAAGATACACACACATACACACAAACATAAAGCTAATGCTTTTGTATAAAATGTTATATTTTAACATATAAATTAATTATTTCTATATTATTCTGTCAAAAACCATGCATGTTAATAAAGAAATTTCTATTTTGTCAGTTTATTCCTCTACTAAGATATTTTGCTAGTATATTTACAAGAGAAGTGGCTATGTTCCAAAAATTTTATGAAAGTATCATAGATAAGAATTTCTTACCCACTAATTTTCAAATAACAAAGTTTTTATTACTAACTCTTGTGGAAAAATATCCAATTCAAAAGCTTGCAAATATTGATGACGCATAGGGAAGCTAAATTACAGAGACCTTCATTCCAAGAAGGAAAGATGAATGTCTTCAATTGTGCAGCTGAAGTCATTTATCAGTTTCAAGTCTCCAAACTACAGTAATGAACAGAGACACGACTCTTGTCACCAATTAGGTTGCATGTTGACAGATGCAAGCAAAGCTTTATCAGTCCAAAATTGATCTGCTATAAAAGCAGAGTTATAGTCATACAAAATCCATATAAAAACCATTATGTTTGCCTCTGATCACCAACCAGCTTTCCAATGATATGTTACTTATTATGCAGGCTATTTATTCTAACCACTAATTAACAAAATATAAATCAAACTGGCTGTGATTTAATATCTTTAGGGTTGGCATGAAGTACCCATTAGCTCACATATTTCCAAAGTTTTTTTTTTCTTATAGAATGTGCAGATTGAATGGTTTCTCATGTAATCCCAAATCTAAGAAAGGATCTTACTTTCTGGAGCCATTACAGACCAGTGGTGAAGAGAAAAACCTCTCCAAGTCTGAGACAAAAATTAGTACTTCTCACAGCATGGAACAAAAGACCTACTGCTCACTTTTGTGACTGATTATCTTTACAAAGCTGCTGGCAAATTAAGTCTACAAAGAATAGTTAAGAAACAATAGCTGTACACACTAACCCTTCAGAATTTTTAGGTTTGAATTCACTTTAAAAATATTTTATTTATGTACAATTAAAAAGGAAACATCTATTCTAAAGTATATAGCTTGAGGTCAGGTCTTATTGTACATATGCATTATAAAATGATCACAATGACTAAGCTAATGATTATATCTACCACGTAGTAATTATTTTCTTCTTTTATTTCATGGTGGGGGCATAGTAAATTTCAAGATTATAGCACATCAGTTAAGTAAAGTCACTACACTTTTATTAGCTGTCATGTATTAATGAAACTTTGTATCTTCTGACCTGCTTTCCTATTCCCCCCTTTTCGATTTCAGTCTACAGAAAGGGTTCTCACCCTTCCTAATGCTATGACCCTTTAATATAGTTCCTCATGTTGTGGTGACCCTCAGCCATAAAGTTATTTTTGTTGCTCCTTTATAACTTTTCTATTGGTGTGAATCATAAACTTCTGCTTTGTAGGATATCTAATATATGACCCCTGTGAAAGGGTTGTTTGAGCCCAAATTAGATCATGTGCCACAGATAGAGAATTTTTCATCTACATTCTTTCTGTGAGTTTGCCTAATTTAGAATGTGATTTAAATCATGTTGTATCTGTTAATTTTATATCTACACTATTCATCCATGTTAATACAAATGGCTGATCTCCCATAATCTGTGAGGCTACATAATACTCAAGTGTATATACATATCAGGTGTTCTTATTTCATCAATAACTATATGTTTAAATTGTCCATACCCCTCCTTATGTTTCAAGTGTGTTCATTATAAAATATTTATCTTAGGAAATTAAGTGTCTTATCTACTATATTTTCTATATGCTTCCATAAGAGTCCAAATTTCTCAAAACTATCTCCCTTATGTAAAAATCATACTCAATGTTTAAAGTTTAAATATGTTTATGAATTTTATTTTGTTTAGTTTCTTGAGACAGATTTTATTGTATAGCACAAGCTGACTTAGAATGGTAAATTTTCTGACTCTGCCTTGCAAATGGTATTTGGTGGACATGTATCCAGTTAATAAATGTTCTTGAGTGTGTACATGTGTAGCTTCTGCTAGACAAGAAAATATATAAAGGTTATTACTTTAAAGAGGATACAATCTATTGGTTATGGCATTGATGAAAGTTTATATGTAAAATATAAAACTGCAGTAAATTACATAGGTATGGCAAACACAGATGTCACAGATGTAAATAGAGAAAAAACTAATCTAATCTTATGACAGCTTCTTTCAATTGTCTACAGAAAAATAAGTGTCCCTTTTTTTTTTCATTATCCCATATATTTTGCCCAAAGTCGATGTTCTCTATGATAATGGCATTAATTCTGCAGCTAGAGAACATAGTTTTCAAATCCAGACTTATCAATCTCTTATCTCTGTGTCCTCATCCCAGTTACCTCCCTTGTCTACATACAAATTTCTTTCCCGATTTCATCTATCAATTTCAATAAGCATAGTACATATTTCATAGCATGGAGTGAAGATTAATTAGATCAATATATTTAGAACACTACTACAATAATATCTATTCCTACATAATTAATAAATATTGGCTCTAGCCTATCAGTTTCACTTCAGCAATCAGAATTTTTACTTATATAACAGTAATCTTTACTAAAGCTAGTTTCAATTTAGAAATTTATTCAAAATGCAAACAGTCAACATTTCTTCCAGAGAGGAAGATTGTTTTTATAGATCCCTGGATTACTTTTCTTTTTGTCAATTTGTATTAAGCTACTATACTCTCAAAACAAGGTCAAAAATCATGCTCTGAATGAAAAAATCTTCTGAGTCTATGAGGAGATTCTTCTGCTTAGAATTGCTTGTTTTTCTTTCAGGAAATGTAAATGAATATAAACCTCACCAGTTCAGCCTCTCCCCTACTGCCCTCTGTCTCCCCAGCATTTCCATCAGTCTCAGTTTCTTTTACCAGAACCCCATTTCTATCAATCAAAATACCTTCTCTGTGTCTGGACTCTCACTTTACTGAGCTACCATCTTTATCTTTAAAAGAACTAGGCTTTCATTGTTCTATGTGCACTGATGCTGAAGGCTGCCTAGATATGGGAAATACAGACTGCTAACATACTGAGCTCATTGGCATATGTATTAATTAAAATTGAAGAAAATATCACACCCCACGTTTAAGTTTTTGGACGAAATTATATGATTAAAATTTTTGTAAATCTTTAGTTCACAGTCACATACACTGGGTCATGTACAGAGATCACAAGCATTTTTCACATTTCCAAAGGTTGAATAACCAAAAAACCTAAATGCATGCACCTTGCAAGGACTCCATTCTACATCTTCACATGACAAAAGAAAAAAATAGAGGCTCTCTTCTTAAAAGCCTCATACAAAATGACAGTCATTCATTAATATGGAGTCCTCATAACCTAAAGGTGCTTATTAGTTCTATCTCTCAAGACTGTTAAATTCACAAATAAATTTCAACAGAAGGATTTGTGTAATCAAATATTCAAGGCATAGTCAATCTCAATTAATGAAATCCATTTATTATTTTAGTTATATATTTTAGTAACTTCTGAAATAGACAGAATTTTACCTCAATTGGTGCACTAACAGTTATCAAAGCACCAGGCTTTTTTGACTCAAAATTAATAAGTAGAATCTTTTACTAGTGTTTACCTTATCTCTCTAGAGGAAAGTAAATTGGTTAGATGATATGGACTGTCTCTCAAATGATCTAGCATCTGGATTAGAAATAGGTGGGAGACATAATAATCATGTTATATCTAAAGCCTAGAAGATATGAACATGTAAGCACTGTTAAACTATATGATGCATATGAAGTAGTAACTATGTTCACAAGAACTAGAAAACTGATCAAATACAAATATATACATGATATTAAAATGTATATTCTATCATTGCTACTGTTTCCTAATTATTTTATTAAACAAAGGAATAAATGTTGGTTACAAAAAATGCAAAGTCATGTTACAACACTGAAATCAGGGGTAGAAAATAATATTTTCAGATAAAAGAAGTTTGGATGCGTTTTCTTCTGATTAATGCTTAAAACATTAATTAATTGATGACATAGGTGATGTCAGGTGGTAGAATTTTGATTTTTAACTGTGGTTTATGATAACAAAAAGATCCTTGAAAATGATTTATTATTATTTATTTTATTATTTACTTTATAATTTCATGAGACTCAGAGACATGTATATTTGTTCAGGGAACTGTTGATGAACTTGTAATTAATTTAAATGAAAATGGGGGAGACAAATATTAGCCAAATTCATCATGAAATCTATTAAAATTTAGGCATATTAAGAAGATGAATGCAGCAAATAAACCATAATAAATCAAGGTAATAATAAAAATAAGTACTGTTCTTGTCCACTGAAGATATACTATTTGTCCAATAAAAAAACCTGATCCAAGGTTCCAAAATCCCTTTAATGTATTTGCTATATTCAATAAACATATTTTTTCATTGAAAATTTACTGGTTTAACTATGCTAAAAACTTAGAATGTAATAAAATTTCAAAATGCAAAATCAGAACAATCTAACTTCTAAGCTAAACACAGTAAAGAAAAAAGTATCTAGCATAAAAGGCAAAAAAAAATCCTAAATAATATCTCATCTTAATATTCATGGCATAGGCAACGAAAATATGATGATAATTCAGGTGAAGAATACAACTTCAGAGCTTCCAGACTTGAGACAGTTGAGTAATTATTCTTATTATAGTATAAATGCATAGAAAACTTTACTGCACAAACACAGGCGTGTGTGTACATGCATGCACACACACACACACACACACACACACACACATGCACACATATGTGCACACACAGATATGCATGCACACGAACTATCCAAAGAAGAAAAGGCAAAATCTCCTTGAGGTACACTACAGAAACACTAAATTACATCTAGAGTGAATGACACAGACAAAGTATTTCTGGCACAGAGCAGTCTTAGAGGCAAGGATTTATTTGCTTATTTACTTAGTATCGCTGCATGTCTCATTTTTTTTGATAAACTGTATTGCCTTTAGAAACTGTATTGAACCATCACATGACATTCAATGACATTCCTGGCTCAGCTGAAATACACTTTTAAAAGCAATTAAAAAAACAAAAACAACAAACAACAAACAAGTCAACATGATTCAAGAGCAGACATGACTTCCAAATAACAGCTAAAGTGATTTTCTTATTAATAAAAGGATTTATCAACTCCTCTCTCAGAACTGACCTGGACTATTACAATCCATTTTTGTTAAGACTTCAAGCAAAATTCTACAAATGTTTGAAAATGGAGAAATAGAACAAAATATTTAAAGAATCTTTTGAAGAAAATAAAAATATTAAGTGTGAAAATAAAACTCAAATGAAGCAGAACAGCTGTCATCATATCTAGAAAAGATTGATTTCTCTCAAAATGGGAGAGTAGCCTTTTTATATTCTTTTATGGTTCCATTAGTGTATATTGAAAAGTGAATTCTTAACCACTGTATTGACCTAGGGTCTTTACTGGTGATAATTTTATCACTTTGAAATATTAAAGATATCCTCTTGGCACCAGGACACACATGGTTTATTGTCAATTCTTGATGAAACTCAGAATCTCTGTAGATATTTTTTATATGTGAGTATGTACATAGCATAGTTGTGTATGTGTCCTTATGTATATGCATGTGCTGATATGTGTGTTTATGTGAAGGCCAGAGGCTGACATGGTATCTTCTCCCACCACTCTCCACTGGCCATCAAGTCCCATTCATCCACCTGCTTCTACCTCTCCAGCACTGAGCTTACAGATTCACATCATCATGCCCAGATTTTTACATGAGCGCTAAGGAACTGAATAAGCATTTTATCAAACAGGCCATTGCCCCATTCCACTTAAGATAATTCTTGATATTGATGCTGTGATCTGCACAGATTCATTCACAGCTCCCTTTACACAATGGCACAACTTGTGAAATATTTGACTAAAGTTAGAAATCCATCTTTAGATAAAGCCAAAGGATGAATCTTATGATCTTGGATTACTGTCTTCTTGAGAATTTAATATTCGGCCTTTCCCTCATCTGTACTATATCCTTGTAACCTGCTTATTATATGGTCCTGGTCAACAGGTATTAACAAAGAAGATCTGGGTAGAGATAGTCTGAACATTCACAAGCATTAAAATATTGAGGGGGAAGAATTTCATTTATAATAGAGATACCTATCAAAAGGGTGTGGGAATCTTATCAGGTTTTCCAGGTTCTCCATGTAGATAACTCTGTTGCCATGAAGAATCTCAGTAAAATACTTAGAACTTCAAGGCTATGTGCATGCTCAAGTTTGCATAATGGCAAGGTAAACTGGATTTCCCTGTTTTCCATTTTTGTCAAATTCTAGTATCTGCTGGTGTGAACAGGTAATATGATATACTTTGATATAATCCTTTCCTTGGAATTTTAGGTTGAATTCATCTTGGACAAATGTATGAGCAAACAGACAATGTTCTATACTTCCCAAGACTTTTTTTTTAAAGTAATTCTTCCCTCCACGGGTATTGTGATGAGAATAATGCAATGAGTTCTTTCTTTTTTCCTGTTAAAAAGAAGTTGAAAAAAAAAAAAAAAGGGTGTCTGGAAAGTCACCACACAAACCGTTAAGTAGATGAGCAAGGTGAGCCTACGAATTGACTATGTTAACTTTGTGTTAATGGGATCAAATTCTTTGAAGACAAGGAAACGAAATGTAGGGCAAAGGATTAGGAATGTACTAATAATATAAGTTGAGAAAAACCTAAAACTGCAGTGAAAATGTGTATAATTAATCTTGGAGAGAAGACTTCGATCAACCTTGGAAAACTCTAACTGCTAAAGTGATGTGCTACCCCAAGGGAATCCCTGCTGTACCTATGAGTAGCAACATATAAGAATGTCAAAGGCAAAGCAAGATATAAATATTACAAAAAATCAATGTCTATTACTGATGCTATGTTGTGATTACAGACAGGAGCCTAGCATGGCTATCCTCTGAGAGGCTCTACCAGCAGCTGACTGAGACAGATGCACATACTCACAGTCAATTATTAGACAGAGGTCAGGTCCCCCATGGAAGAGTTAGGGGATGGATTAAAGGAGCTGAAAGGGATGGCAACCAACATTGTCAACTAACCTAGACCCCCGAGAGATCCCAAAGACTAAGTCTCCTACCAAAGAGCATACCCGGGCTGGTCTGAGGCTGGCAGCATATATGTAGCAGAGGACTGTCTTGTCAGGCCTTAGAGGGAGAGGATGTACCTGATCCTGTAGAGACTGAATGCCCAAAGGAGGGAGGAGTCCCTTAGAGACAAAAGGGAGGGAGAAAGAACTCTATGAGGGGAAACCTGAAGGTCAATATTTGAGATATAAATAAATAAAATAATTAATTAATAGAAAAGATCATATATGCTACTGAGTATAGGAGAAAATTTTCTCATTTAGAAGACTAATTGGGTTAAATTAAAACAAAACTTGGATATTCTGAAATGAAAGAGACTTAACCAATACAAGAGACCATAGTTATGAAATAAAAATTTCACTGGAAATAAAAATGTTTAAAGGAAATTTTTCCCTATGGACTGATAACAAGTGTTGAAAGATTACAAGCAAAATTCAGATATATCTGCTCACATCTCTCAAAGCAGAGAGGAAGAGAATGGGCCCCTAAGCTCCTTTCTCAATTTTGGCTCTGGTTCTCTACACCTGTTTCAGTCAGCTGCTGTGTGGAGCTTCTCAGAGGACAGTTATTCTAGGCTACTGTCTGCAAGCATAACAGAGTATCATTAATAGTGTCAGGGATTGGTTCTTGCCCATGGGATGGTTCTCTAGTTGGGCCTGTCATTGGCTTTTCTCTTAGTATCTGCTCCAACTTTTTCCCTGTACTTCTTGTAGACAGAACAGAAATCCAGCATAGCTAAAATAATCCTGTACAACTTCTGGAGGTATCACCATCCCTGATTTCAAGCTATATTACAAAGCAATAGTAATAAAAACTGAATAGTATTGGTATAGAAACCGACAGGTTAATCAATGAACTCGAATCAAAGAACCAAAAATAAACACACAGTTGATATTTGACAAAGAAACCAAATCCATACAATGAAAGAAAGAAAAGAAAAGAAAAGAAAAGAGAAAAGAAAAGAAAAGAAAAGAAAAGAAAAGAAAAGAAAAGAAACCACCTTCAGTAAACAGTGCTGGTCTAACTGGATGTCTGCATAGAAAAAGAATGCAAATAGATTCATATTTATTATCCTGTAGAGGAATTTTAATCCATCAACATAGCTGTTCTGGCAAAGTCTTCTAGGTCTTTGTGATCAAGCTGGAATGCAGACATACCTTTTTTATACTCCCTTAATTGCTAACAATGAAGGTAAATTTACATTGTAGAAGGAAGGAGCCATGTTTGAAAATTATCTCTAATTGAGGGGTAGACAAAGTTACAAATCAGAGAACAATTTGACAGAATAAATTACAGAATAAATGAGAGATAGGGTACTCCCAACTCACTGGAGAACAGTACAGGAAAGAGAGGCTGGACCATAGAGGTAGGTGGAAAGAAAGGGAGGGAGGGAAGAAGGAGAGAGAGAGAGAGAGAGACAGAGAGACAGAGAGACAGAGAGAGACAGGTGTTTGTATGACAGTTTTACAGACAAGTTGTAGAGAAAACAAATTAGACTAGACACAGGTGAAGATAGAACAAGCCAGAGAATGAGGAGTCAGAAGATTAGAATATATTGCCAAAGTAAATATGAGGCCAAGCAGAGGAATGCAAGTAGAGGTTGAGAGAAGCCAGGATGACTCAGTCAGCTTGGAAGATTACATTGTCTAGAGGCTAGAAGTTTCTAGGCCTAGAGATAGTTAGAACAGAGAAGGAAATGCTATGGGATGAGCCCAAGCCACGTATTTCACATACCTTGGGTACAGCTCTCATCTCATCCCTTTACATGAGGAAATAAAAGTGAAATCTACAGCTCTTACTCCCACAACTGTCTCCTCCTGATGATGGTTAGTGTTGGTAGTGTACAAATCAAGCTTTCACACGAACTCTCCTTATGTGCTCACAAGCTTGATGGTGCACATCAGAGCAATGTGTTCCTATGGCCACATCCCAGACTGCATGGACTTTGTCATCAGGATGTACTGCTTCTCTACTCTAAGTTACTCTGAATATAAGAGTATAGTTTCTGTATTATCACACCATCACAGCTAACTTGATTCTATATTCATTACTTTAACTCCTGTTGTAGATTTCATCTAACGCTACTTATGTTAATTGAGTTAATTGAGTCATTCAGCTGTTTAAGGCACATTAAAATATAAAGCTCTCTCTCTCTCTCTCTCTCTCTCTCTCTCTCTCTCTCTCTCTGTGTGTGTGTGTGTGTGTGTGTGTGTGTGTGTGTGTCTTTCATTCAGGAACCCAGAACATTGGGGTGAGAATGCATCCTTGCTACCTGAACAATTTGAGCAGGATTCAACTCACTCCCCTCTTTTCTTTCATCTTAATATGGATAAGAACCTGGGTACAATCTGCTTTTTCTGGTTATGAAGTAGAGCTAAAACATAGAAACACTGAGATTGTGGGTAATAACAGTAAGGAAATAGAAGTGTTTTATCCTCATTAATTTTTCCATCAAACTAAATATTAATACTGATGGTGATTTGGACACACTTAAGTGTATCCCATTCAACATCCAGTTGCTTTCTTTATAAAGTATAAGTGTCTTTTTAAAATAGAGTTTGCTTGTTTTATTTTTTTAGTTTAAATTTATTCTTTTTTCAGGAAGATATTTGAAAACCATTACAATGTGGAGAATACAAGCCAGCATTCTTCATTTGTTCAGTTACGTTGATTCTTCCAAAATGTTTCCTACAAATTTGTAGTAAGCATTGTGTTTACTAGAGGAGATACAGAGACAAAGCTGTGCCCAAAACCCTTCTTCAGCTTAGTATCTGGTGACTTAAACATGTTCAGCCAGTGCAGCAGATACCCACATCATGATCCATCTGTTTTCGTTTCTCCTCTGACTGGCAAATGGGAGGCCAATAAACAATTTGGTGTCCTCACAGATGCAGGAAGGTGAATTTAAATGTGTTGGGTTTTATATTAGCTCAACTAAATAATGCTTCAGTGAATGCTTGAAGTGAAGCTGTTTGAACAGCTTGGACTTTGGAGACTTCAGTCCTCAAACCAGCAAGAGTTTAGACTCAAGCTTCAATACTCAGAGTATCCTCTAGCCAAGGTCTTAGGATTGTCTCTGTGGCACTGACTTTGTGAGCTTCTTCCACATTTCAGTTTTCTTAGGGCTATATTGAACCCTCTGAGACAATTCAGCAAAACTGGCTACTTGGTGGATAAATAACCTTGACTACATCCTTCACCTCAGTTCTCCTTTACCAGATACCATATTTACAGACTCAGATGATTAACATGTTCATATCTTTGGGAGACATTTATTCTACTCACTATAAATACCTCTCACTATTTTATGCCATTTAGACATTGGATGCTGTTCTAGTTTATAAATTATTTCTCATTATTAAAAATTATTTGCATTAAGATATTCAGTATACTGAGTCTATTCATAAGGCCACATTCAATTCTCATACCAAGTAACTTGAGGATTATAACCATTTTTTATTATGTGCATTCATCTCTTCAATGAGTACTCATCAACCTAGTGTAGACCTGCATGATGAAAAACAGGGCATTCAGACATGATTTAATTCCAAACTAGCAAATATTCTACAGGTCATAACTAAGTAAAAAAATAAGTTGTCTTTTTTCATTTAAATTCATATTTAATTGAACATTTATATTTTTATTTCCTAAATCTGGCAACCCTAATTTAATACCTTTTCTTAAAATGTAAGATTTGAAAATATTGATTTAATATATACTGAGTTAAGATGTGAAACAGAATGATATATTTTAACAGCATTTTGTACAAAAATAAAATATTCTATTATTAAAAGTATTAATAATTGTCTTTGTAACACATTAACAATTCCTAGTTAGCTTTAATATTAAGGACTTTAAGATTTCAGAATTTTTGTGACATTTTGTTTTAGAAGAACTATATATCTCTTCCTTTGTTGTCATATGTAGAATATATGATCAATAATTGAACAGATGACTTGAAATGGACCAGCTATCCCAAAGTATTCTAGTTGAGAAATCAGATATGAAAAGAGAGGATCAGTGATTAAGAAAAATGCAAGATTGAAGCCCTTTGTAAACTTTTCTTCAGTAAGGGCCTCTCAAGTATAAAGTATAAAGGAATAAAAGGGAAAACAGAAAATATTATATATAATTATATTCTAATTTCTACAATTTTTAAGCATTATCCAAAATAGGCTGTGGTATATTGTAGCAGGATATTTATTCTGCTACATTGTACTTGCCTTAGAACTTGGTGATTAGACAGTAGAAGTTATTAGGTGGATCTGGGAAAAAAAGAGAGGAAGGGGAGGGGAGAAATAGAGGAAGGGGAAGAGAAGAAGGAGGCTATCAGCCGTGGAAAACCATGGGTGGGTCAAAAGCTGTCCTGGGTAGAAACTTTTAGCAAAAGGTTAGATATTAGGTAACAACTCTAATTGTGAGGGCATCTTGTTGATTGAGCAATTCTAAATATATAAATCCTTTAGATAATCATTAAGCTTTAAGAGTCTCACTTATACTAGGTATTGTGAAGATGACAGATACTGTCCGGGGTTCAGCTGACTTTGTTGATTCAGTGTCATGGATTGACAGAGCCATCCGCCACGCTGGCATCTCGTGGGTGCTAGGGCCAAAACATCTAGCTAGCTGAGCCCTGGTCAGATCTGAGGAGCAGCGGGAACATGCTGCCCCAAACAAGCTGGACCTCGCGCGCTGTTTTCTAAATTTCACCCCTACAGCATATACCTTATTTAAGAGATGCTTCAAAATGATCTTAAAGTGAATTTTATTATCGAGAAAGATACGTTTGTGTTGGCTGATATACAACCATAATACCTGTTTGTCTCCAAAAAATCTATTGTTAAGTACTCTCAATTACATATTACAAATGAAAAATTTAAGTAATACAGCTACAATTGGGCACCTAACAAAAAATACTACAATATAAAACACAATTAAAATATCCCTCAAAAACAAGCTGAATTATAATATGGTTCTATTTAGAGTGACAAAAGCTTCAATGTAAGTATGAAATTATGAAATAATTAATATTAAAAATTAGACTCTACTTCATCAAACCAGGGGTAGACAATATCAACAGAATTAATGTCATTTGGGCAGAGAATAAGAAGGCTTGCCAAGTGGTGTTCATAACCACTACCAACAAATAGGACATAGATGGCTACTAGCTCTGCTTAATTCTCAAATCTGATATGTGTGCTAAATACTGTTTGTGTCACATTTGACAATGGAGAGCTGATGCTTAGAGGAGTAACAATGGGAGCATCATTTATTGGATGACTACAAAAAGATCTGTCTCAAGCATATTTAGGCACAGAAGTCATGGCTGTAACTATCCTACTGGGCCTCAGGTTCCATGTTAAAAATTGAATCCAATTTACTTGCTCATGATAATACTTAAAATAACCTAGAACTATCACACATGGAATTGGTCTGTTGCTGGTTAGACCTGGACTTAAAATAATGTAATGGATTTAGTATTAAGGTATGAAAATCCATATAAAACTTTTACTAATATATATGTGTATATATTGCAGAAATATATAGAGAACTCTCATGTCTGCCTATTCTATTTGAATGAAGACTTTAAATTATCAAAACTTGTATTCTCAAGAAACTAACATTCCCTTTTGATCCCATTACCATAGGATTTTAAATTACTGGCTTTGTCTCAGATCCCACAGGTTGAGTGATGGTAGACATGAAATTCAAGAAATAAAATGAGAAACAAAAGAAATCAAAGGCATGCAAGGGAACTTAAGAGATTCTTGATACCAAGACTCACTATTTATCAGGAGAGGTCTGTTCAGCAGATATAATTTCTTTCTCCTCCTTAGACATAGTGGAAGAGTGATTTATGACACCATATGAACTGGAAGTATCAGGAAAATGTGGTAGACAGGGATAAGGAGATCACTAATGTGAGGGAAAATCAAAACCAGTTCCCAGCAAGAGATTACCCATTATGGTAACTTCTCTGCAGTCACATCCAGGTCCTCAGCCAAAGGCTCAAGTTTTTCGAGCAGAAGAAAGTGATTTGATTAAAAAACAAAAAGAAATGAGTGAAATGTGGCAGCACTAGGCAATATTTTGTCCCTTTTCTTTTGTTCTTTTTTTTTTTAAAAAAACTGGAGAGCAAAGATATTGAAAAATCAATGTGCTTGGTGTATTTTCCATTTTCTTGCCTAAGATATCTCAAAAAAAAAAAATGAAAAAAACATATGGTGTGAGTGCAAGCCCCACAGGGCTTTTTGGAAAAGTAATTCAGATTCTGGATCATACATTTGTATCATGCTATGTTGATATGAATGAACTTGACTGGAGTTTATGAGACCAATCATCTGCCGTAAGTACATTTATCTTCTAAAATGCTTTGTGCATTCATTTGCATTCTTTACTGTACATGCACAATAATCTTCCTGTGCATTTGGTTAGAAATTAGGTCATGCCTCAAAGTGGTTGACCATTTCTTATGCAACTGTCAATTTTCTCAGCAATAAGAGCATTTTATAATTTCAGAAAAGATGGCTTCATCTTTATTTGAGATGGAGAAAATAAAATTCAGAGAAGATAACTTACATGATCAAAGCCAAAGCAAGAAGACAAGAACCTCCATTTTCTGCCTCTTGATGCAAATATTTTCTCTACTTTTGTCTTTAAATCAGTTTCAAATACATTGACATAGACTTGGCTTGAATACATTTACTACTTTCCTTTTTATCCAGTTTAACAAATAATTTTATCTGAATCCCTTTGCAAAGCACATTGCCAGGCATTTTAGGGCTAGAAGGAATGGGAGTTGGGGAAAATAACAAAAGAGTTAAGATTCCTGTCTCTTCTTGAAGACTTACTAAGGAGAGTAATAACCATAGATAGCTGTGTTGCAGAGTTCAAGACCACTGTAAAAGATCACCTGGACTCTATCAAGATTTCAGTCAGTTGAATTTTATGTCTACTGCAGCTGGTAACAGTCTCCTTAGTTGGTTTTGAGTGTAACCCAGCTAAAAGGGGAAGGTAGCTCTTAAAAGCAAATGGCTAAATCTGTTTCTGGGGATGTACACTTCTGCAGGTATGAGACTATCCAGGTTCCTGGCATTCCTGGAATTCCTGGTATTGTGGTATTGTCTTAACAGCCTCTGGTTGCTTACGGGGCTGACCTCTCAGACCTCTAAGATGGATATGTAAGATGTAAATGGATAAGTAAAACACAATTTCAGAAATGTAATGTAGAAATACAGAGAACATCCATGTGTGAAGAATTTGTAATGTTTGAAGAAAAAGATTGTATGGTTTGGTTAGAAAAATAATTCCAATAAAGTTGAAAGTAGTCTTGGGGAGACAAAATTTAAAAACTTTAAGCATTAATTTAAGAAAAAGTTGAGAATAATTTTAGTTTATTTCTATTAATGAATTATAAAATTGTACTTTCGCTTGTAGGATGACACAGCAGAGGACTGCCTGGTCTGACCTCAGTGGGAGAAGATATGCTTAACCCTTAAGAGACTTGAGGCCCCAGGGAGTGGGGAAGCCTGGTGGTAGTGGTGGGAGAACATCCTCTGAGAGACAAGGAAGAGGATGAATGGGTTGAGGAACTGTGGGAGTAGGGACTGGGAAGTGGGCAATGAACTGTAAAAAAATAAAATTAATAAAAATATACCTAAGCCATTTTTAATTCACTATTTTTTTTGACTCGTGTTTATGTGTCAGATATAATTTCTAAGCTGCCACTTCAGGGCCATGCTTGCCTACCTCTTGCCATGATGCTTATGAACTTAACTTCTGAAATTGTAAGCCCTAATAAGTTCTTTCTTATATAAATTGCCTTGGTCATATTGTCACTTCACAGCAATAGAAAAGAAACTAAGACAAATAGTAAGCCAGGTACATTGGCATGTATGCACCCAAAGTAGCATGGAGAGTAGCTGAAAATTTGACCTTGGAAGTAAAGAAGAGAATATGGGTGCAGTGCACATGCAGGGAAAACTAGAATTACATAATTCATTGACAGAAATAAAACAGGATTAAAAGAGAAGTCAAAATAAGCTGCAAGGTATAAGCCTCTGAATAGCACATTCATTATTTCTGAAAAAGGAGTAATAAGACAGAAACTAAATAACAGTGAAGAAATAAAGACATAGCTAAAAATCCCCCAAATTCATGGTCAGAGTAAGTTTAACCACAGATCAATCGCCAATACAAATGCAAATATTTGTAACTTTTCTGCAAAATTTACTACAGTGACTTAGAGTATCTTTGAGGTTTTTATTTCTTAGAGATGAATGGAAATGGCTTTAAATGTAGAGAATTTAATCCTGTTTCGGGTGTATAAAAGGAATCTGATTAAGTAGTGACTATTTTAAATACAATAGATGTTGTATATTCCGTAGCCTAATTTCACAATTTGGGTCGGGAAGGTTTGCTTTCAGATTTCACTGTTGTTTTGTTCCAGATCCTTTCTTTGAACGTGAAAAGGACAGAGCTCAGGAACACAGAGCAGCAGGCTTGGGCAAGTCTGCCTAGCAGAAGCTATGCTAATGATGAGTAGTTCAAGGGAAGTATACTGGGAGAGAGGCCAAAATCAGGGGCAAGTTGAACAGAAGGAAGATGAGATAAGAAGACAAAGCAGCAAGAAGACTCAAAGCAGCATGGTTTCTCAGAATTTATACAAGAGGAAGATATAAAACCCAGGGCACAGACAAATGTATGTATGTGCTGTGTATGAAAATGAAAAATAATAAGCAAAGTAGATAGCCGAATATTAAGGCTCATTTTGGAAATGTGCTCTGTAGTCATGTGGTGCTGACTGCCTTGACTCATAGCTGCTTCTCTTGCCACTATCTGAAGAACATTTTTGTCTTCTGATTGTACTTATTTTGTGCTTTGTCAATGTCAGTTCTTAATAATAATAATTAGCCAATATCACTAAGCGCTCAGTAAAGAGATATTTGGTTGGTCATTTTAACCCTAAGAGAGTGTTTATTTAAAGAGCAGAACTATGGTGATAACTTACTTACTGATGGACTAAATAAGAGTTCTGATGACAAGCTTACAGTTTCCAATATTATTTTCAGTTCAAAGGAGATGAAAACTTTAGAGAGAAAACAACAGGCAAGAAAAATCTCTAACAGTTAAAATTGCTGGAGAGTCTGAAATCTACTGAAGCTCTATGTGTGTGGGAATGTATGAATGCGTCTATGTGAGTGTACATGCATATGTGAGTGTGTGGTGAGAATCACTGCAATTTTTTAATTATAAAGATGTTTGGTAAACACTAGTAATGGACTGGATTGATGCACTGGGTCCCACCCCTAGATGAAGAGTGACAGACAAATAAAAACTATTGAGAGAGGAAGAATTAGCACTCCTCAAAAATGAGCAAATGATTATGTAATCCCAAATGGTTAGTGTCTTAGGGTTTTACTTCTGTGAGCAGACACCATGACCAAGGCAGTTCTTATAAAGGACAACATTTAACTGAGGCTTCCTTACATTGTTTAGAGGTTAAGTCCATTATCGTCAAGGTGGGAGAATGGTAGCATCCAGGCAGGCATGGCTACATCTTTATCTGAAGGCTGCTACTGAAAGACTGCTTCTAAGCAACTAGGTTGAGGGTCTTAAGCCCATGCCCACAGTGACACACCTACTTCAACAAAGCCACACCTCCTAATAGTGCCACTCCTGGGCCAAGACTATACAAACCACCACAGTTATTTATCATATATATATATAATATATATATATACTTAACATATATATATATATGATAAGAATAAGAGGTCATGAATTAAAAGGAATAGAGAGGGTATGGTAGGCTTTGGGGGGAGGATTGAAGAAGTAATTATATTTTAATTAAATAAAAATGACAGTTACCTAATTTATTTAAAGCCAATAAAAATGCAAACCTATAATTGGTTGTTTAGAACTAACCTGTTCACAGAGTTCAGAAATCTGCCAAAAGGCAAATTCTTTTAGATTACCTTAAGGAATCATTTATGTGACTCCTAAAAAGTAATTTTAAAAACATAGTAAGAAAGCTAGATTTATATACAAGATGGCAAAATTATATAAAAATAAAATGCTGGGAAAAAAACAGAAATTGACAAAATTTGGCAAGGGCAAAGAGAGAAAGTCAAGATGATCCTAAGATTTGCCCAACCTCATTTAATATTCAAGTTTTTAAATAAAAACATTAGTTTCTATTTACATGTGATTTGTTATTTAGAAACAATTGACTGCCTTTTATTGTAAATAAGGGTTTTTTTCATAGAACATATTATAATCATAATTTCCCCTCCACAACTCCTTCCAGATTTTCCCTACTTAAACACCCATCAACTCATGGCTTCATTATTTTTCTCTTTAGAAATAAACAGACAAATAAAAGTAACAAATAACCAGTGTTAAAAAAAAAAAAGCATAAGAAGTATATACAAACACACACACACCAAACCCATATTAAAAAAAAAAAAAAAAAAAAACCCAAACCAAAATCCTACAACTTCAATATACAAAGAACCTATAAGATAAGAAATAAGAAAATAAAGCAATATGAGGAAAAAATAATCTACAAAAATACCTCTGAGTTCATTTTGTATTATCCATCTACTTATGGCTGTGGTGCCTACACTTAAGTGTGGTTTGTACACTCAGTGAGGCTCCACAGGAGAAAACTAAGTTTTTCGATGCAATCAATTGTCTTTTTGAGATAGCTCCTTGGTTATGAATGTGAACTCCTGTCCCATTCCTCTCAGCACTGGGACCAAATCTGGCATGAACCTCCATAGACCCTGTATTTCAACTGCTAAGACATTTTCCAAGGACAAGCAAGATGTCTTGGTAGGTAAGAGCACTCCCTATCAAGTCCATAGACCTGAGTTCAGTCGCTGAAATATTCATCGTGAAAGGAGAGAAACAACTCATACAAATCGTCTTCTGACCTCTACAAGACCCCCAACATAAACAATAAGTAAATTTAAAGATAGTTTAGCATTTATTTCATTATTTAGTAGTTTTATTATTTAGTAGTTTATTCAAAATCACAATCCAAATGGTATTCTTCATGAAGTGTATCTTGGCTTTTATTCATAAAACTTGTTTTCAGCTGGTTTCCATGTTATAATCTCAAATATGCCTCTCCATTCTTGGCTAGATGTCGTAGTCACAATTTGAAAAGAACTGCTTCCCGGTATAATAATAAGAAAAAATTTAAAGGGCTTAAGATGTAATTCAAAAGTAGCATTTGCCTACCATAAGTGAGGATTTAGGCTCTATCTCCCTGCAAAAGAAAAAAAAAAAAGAATTGTTTTCCTTATCTTAGCCAAGACCAAAAGGAAACCTCAGCTCCTTCTGAAGTAGACCTAGATATAACACTTGCTTCTGTCTCAGATAAGCTTTGCTATCGTATGTGCACAAACAACCTGTACACTGGAAGCACCAGGCCCTGTTTAGGCTTCTGTTCCCAGTTCAATCTGAAATGTGTCCAAACATATCTTGCCTGCATTCCTTCAGTAAACATATTTTACTTTTTCTTATCCTTGTGTGTTACAAGTCATAAAATTCCTCAAGGTTGGAGAAATCTTACACATACTTATGCTAAGACTATGCTCTGAGTGACTTATATATACTCATACCCCTGGTAAATAACATACAATCTTGGCAGAACTTCCTCCATGGTATGGAATTATTGGCTACCCTTACCTTACAAGTAATCAATTAACTTATTGTCCACACTGGGAAATACGTTTTCAAAGTGAATGGTGTACTATTGGCAAAGTAAATAGGACCATATCATCATTCAGCCCTCTTGTGACTATTCCAAACTCAGGATAGTTTCTCACTGACAGGTTTTGCAAGCAATATCTGCCTTTTTCTTTCCTGAATATTTAAATCCAGTATTGCAACAATCCAGGAGGCAATTTCCATCTATTGTTCTCACCATATCCCCACACATACTTTAATTTTGCCAATTTTCATGAGACTTGCTTCCTTTCTCTAAAGAACATACCATTTTCTTCCCTCTACCATCTCTGGCCTCACAATTTTTGTTATACACTCTGCATTGTATAAGGTACCTGCTTGTGGACTTTCACTGTTCTCGATGCTAAGAAACCTTCTTAATCATTTCTTTATTTTCTTAAAACCAAGCAACAAAGCAAAGGTGTATGCATGTACAAAGTATTTCACAATCATTTGTGGTGGAGTCACCAGTTGTCAGCTAACATAATCCAACATCCTTTGTGCATACATGTATCTATAATATTAAAGTGTCCTAATATGAAGAGGCATTTTCATATTGCTTTACAAAAGATTATTTAGATCTTCATTTAGTTCCTACTGCATACAGTTATTGTTGTATCACATGGGTTAAGCAAATAAAGTTAATCAAACAAATGAAAACTTTACATTACCCATCTGTTATTATTCTATGAAACTGGTAATCTTGAATTACGTTTCATTTTTCATTTTGCTTTTACAGACAGTACAATTATGTATTTGATGTTACCTCTTAGCTATTAAAAGATAAGGTGGGTGACAGGAACTGACATACACTGCTCTCTTGTATATATCCCTTAGAGATTTCCTTTTTTCACTCTTTGTTCAGTTTGCATTTTTTTTTCTTTTTTGGTTTTTGAAGCAGGATATTACTATGTTGCTCTGGCAGCCTATATAATCCAGGTTGTCTTGGAATTCATTGAGATCTGCCTGACTCTGTTTCCTGAGTGCTGGGATTAAGGATTAAGGATTAAGGATTAAGGATTACTGTGTGTGCACCACCACATACAGTAAAACTACTTCAATTTTAAGTTATACCACAATATTTGGAATACAGAGTTAATGATGTTTAATTTCATTCAAGTAAACAAATTTCTATTCTGTTTTGACTCCAGGTCCCTTTTAACAACGTAAGAACATTATCAACTGTGATTGTTTTTAATAACTGCTAAATATTTACTTGAGACTCATCCAAAAAGTATAATCCGATTTGCAGAGAAAAGGTAAGCATATTACCAAAATTCTGCCATTTTAGCCTGGCTAGGTAGCACATTTGTAAAGTTCCAGACATTTGATAAGAAGAGGCACAGGACTATTTCGCTAGCACATTTGTTTCTGTTTCCCATGTGTAGGATTTTTCTAGTTCTATGTTGGGTATCCTGTACCTAGACATATGGGTAAATATCCATTATCCTCTTGGTTCTGTCTGAGAATGCTGAATGTTAAAATTCAAATATATTCTAAACTACTTCTGTGAATTTTCTCCTTTGGAATTAGTTATTCTTTTTCATTTGTATTGCAGTCCTGGATAATTGTACTTTTGGTTTTCTTCAATCTCAATAAGCCATGACTATTGATGTATAATTATGATTGCCAGACCAGGCTTATTGAAAAAAGATTACCAGTAGAGATCTTTTTCTTTACTCAGGATTAATGGATATGGACTTGTGACTTGACAGTTTTTTCTGACTGTGATGGTTTGTATGTGCTTGGCACTATTAAGAGATGTAGCCTTGTTGGAGTAGGTGTGCCACTGTGGATGTGGACTTTAATATTCTTGTCCTACCTGCCTGGAAGCCAGTCTTTTGCTATCTGCCTTCAGAACAAGAGGTGGAACACTCAGCTCCTCCAGCTCCATGTCTGCCTAGATGTTGCCATGTTCCTGCCTTCATGATAATGGACTGAACCTCTCAACCTGTAAGCCAGCCAGCCCCAATTAAATATCATCCTTATAAGAGTTGCCTTGGTCATGGTTTCTGTTCACAGCAGTAAAACCTTAACTAAGACACTGACTGATTTATTTTTGAGAGGTAAGGAAACTAGCAAGTAACAACTAGGTACTTACTACAGGAAGAATACATTCTAGCTTTTGAAAATATATCAGTTCTAGAGAAGTTATGCTTTCCACACTATACTCCATCTATGTCTGATATAAAAGTACTATACATCCTTTTCTTTCTCTGCCTTTTTTCCACAGAAGATCACATCTGCCAAAAATGCTTATTTGTCAAAAGTATATAATTTTAATATTCCCTCTCCTTACACTGAGGTTGGAATAGAAAGCATAAATTAGGGGGTCACTATTTTGAAAGGGATTATTTGCATATTTATCTGATGGTAAGCATAGCATCTTCAGGTTGTTGGCTGATTTTTCACTGGGAAATAGTATAAGACTTCCTTGATGATAAACACTCTTGGTTTATATAAGGTACAGAAGGAGAAAAATGTTGGGTTTTTAGTTTCATTCATTAACTTAAATATTTACATATATTTGATTTATATATATTTTATGTAGGCAGAATTTATATTAATACTTCATTAAATATTTTTTTCAGAATTTAAAGGTGATATTAATCTATATGATATACCATCTATATATGTTTTTAATTTCACTACATAAAATTTTATTATGTTTTTAGCCCAAAGGAACTATTTGCTTGTCATCTGCTTTTTCTGGCATTGTGTATCCTTCAATAAAACACAAGTCTCTACTGAGTCATGGAAAAGGCAACTTTATTTTACAAGAAATAAATTTGTTATTACACTCCCTATTATTAAGGGTTTAGGTATCATTAACACTTTATCAATAGAGATAAAAATACATATTTTAAAATGATAAATCTATAGATATTTTGAAAGAAAGCCATATTTTATATATTCTGGAAAAATAATATTAACTAAATCTAATATCATAGAGCTTTGGCTCATATCAATAACTGTGATATTGACCTTCCCAGCTAAGTCTGTAATGGTCTAGCTCATGAAGACACAGACACTGTAATTTGGGCATTGTAAATTGGGTACAATTTACCTCAAGAAAAGTCTGAGAAAGTACCACAACCCTATAAAAACTTTCCCATAGAGTCCCAAACATGACACTATGGAACCTAAACAGGTCTGTTGAACAAATATCCCTTTGTGATGTCAAATAAGATAAGAATCCCCAAGAGAATGTCACTAAATATGTACAGTTAAATTTTTCTTTAGCTAGAATATGTATACAACCATAAACAATCAAACAAAATCTCAGACAGGCAGAATCAAACTCCTTCCAAAACATGCCTATGTGTTTCAAAAAAATTCATTTTTTCTTTTCTCTTCTAAATGTTCACATGTATATTATTTTATTTACCTAGAAAAGTAAGATCAAATAAATGGTTTCTTTTAGTTTTCTGTGGTTATTTGTTTCTCCTCTTCTAGAGTGAGACTAGTACATCTTGATGTAATTGATATTATCAAGGAAAAAAGCCAACCCAACTACCTGAAATAGTGCTATAATGTGAGATATCACCAAGCCTCCAAAATGAACCACTTCAAATGAGGACAGGTGGCAAGAAAAAAATAAACTCAAAATCAAATTGCTCAGTAGACAGAACAGCATATGGGTGCAGAAATGCAGAGCAGTTATTTTTCATTTGTCCACTCTCTTCCCTCTAAAGGACACAAATGGATCTAAGAACCTCTTGTTAGAGCTGTCTACACTGCATCTTTCTCCATTGACACCCAGGCTTTGCAGATACCAGATTCTGAAAGTACTTCACTTATGTGGACTATTCTGTAGAGCAGGTATTTTATTACTAATCAGAGAGACCTCTCTCACAGCCCCAAAGCTGTCCACATTTCCAGTTACAGCATAAACATTTTGGCAGCTGCTTTTTGGGAACACTAATCTATCCTCCACAAATTTCTAAATATTTGAAGCCAGTTACACATTGGCTCAGGAACATCTCCTTCTTCCTGATATAGATTAATGCCGCTCTCATATCCCTCTTTCACAGATGTATTTACATAACTCTACTCAGAAGTATACATTTGACAAAACATTTTTGGTTTACTTATAAATGGCTAAAGAAATTGAGATTAATTGTTTGCTTAAATCAAATACGATCCTTGAATTCCATTTATTTTAGCACTTTATTCATAAAAACACATATTTTAAGACTGTTTCAGACTTGTTATTATGCTATGTGTTTAGAATACAATGGTGAGAAAAACCAAATAAGTTTCATTCTCTGTCTCCACGGATGACACCTTAATGATGCTGATGCCGGGCACTGATGCACTGCTTACTGTGTGCTAAGTGGTTTTTATAACTCTCAATTGTATAACTCTAAAACACTAGGATAAGGTATATATTAGTTTAAAAAAATAATAAAACAAAAGCATGTTTGTTTGTTTGTTTGTATAGCTCTACAGTGAACTTTGGAGTATTGGTGGACTTTACTCCTATCAGTGGGGGTAAGACTTCTTGCTTATATATCCTTAGCTCACTGGGCATATCTTGAAATTAATTCATGGCATTGATATGACAGCCATGTATTTCCTTACCCCTGCACTCTTGTTACTTTGCACAGTGAGACAGATACATGGAAAACATAATGACAAGATAAAAAATGTCCAAAGTAGCAAATCACTATAGTGCTTCTTTGTTTGTGAATTTTACATAGGAAGAAGTATAACTATTATCATCCCTTTATAATCTTTTGGTTTAAATATTTAATAGCTCTACTTCAAGTATAAATTAAAGTTGTGGAAGGTCAGCTTCAACATCCAGGATAAACAGAGAAAGGTACAAGGTGTGGTGTTGGCAACTGGGGTCGTGCTAAGAGTAGCTGATGCCCCCACCCTACCCCACCTCTGCTGAGAACAGCAGGAGATTTACAGGGTTGGCATTGGTAGTGCTGACAGAAGGAAACTTACTCATCTAGGACTGGTACTCTCTGTGACTGACAAGACACTCTGAATGCTTTTAACTCTTTGGAGCCAGTAAGAAGAAAAAAAGGACAAAAGAAAATTCATACCATCACACACATTAACTTAGGAGATAAAGCAAAGCAGGTTTTGACAAAGAAGTTCCAACAAGAAATTTCCAACAATTTCTCACATACATACATTCATATATACACACACGCACATAAATACATATGTACATACATACATAGATAAGGGCAGACATATATATAGATATTGATATGTATTTTATGGATAGACCAAGGTTCTAACAAACAGGCTCTAATAACTTTTTTTTTTCTGTTAACCCATTGAAGACAAATTTCACTATGTCATAAAAAGTTACATAGAAAAAAATGTTAAACAAGAGGAAGTTACTGCAGGATTGTTGATAATGAGTTCAAAGCTGTTGCTTTATCTATGTTTTATTCTCTAAGCTCATCATAAGCTCAAAGCAATAGTTTTATATGTTCATGGCCTTGTTTTATCATGGTGCACACCTGTGGCCTCATCTTTGGACCTGACCTAGAATGAATGATTTTTCTTGATCACAAATCTGTCCCAAGCCAATTCTCTTACTAGTGCAATCCACATGCTTGTGGTATAGGAAAGCTCATTGTACTCCTTTCCATGCAGCTTTTACTTCCTATTCTATGAGGAGGGGCAGATTGTATTTTTGATTGTAAATTTATTATATATTTCTGCCAAAAAAAAAAAAAACCCTAAAGCCATCTCTTTAAACTTTCTTGTCAGGGGCAGCCCTGCTTATACATTGAAAGCATGGAATAAGCCACAGGCCCAAAAAGAGCAATAGGCCTGACATATATGCCTGCTAACACAAAATCTTGGGGCTCTGTGGAAAAAAACATCGAAACAGATGGCTAGAAGCTTGTAAACAAGCAGCTTTGGTGGAAAATTGCCAGGCTGAATAGTCACAGACCTTGTAGATAGGTAACCTTGGTGGTTAGTACCAACTTAGATAAAAACTAGTGAATCACAGGTGGAGTCATAGTGACCTGTCCCCTGAACCTTCACCTAGGTGACACTCTGTTCTGGAAGATATCTGTACTCCCCCTGAACACCTATGCTCCTGCATCATCCCCTTCCCCACATCCTGCCTTTTTGTGTATATAACCCCAGTGTGAAAAAGTAAAAATGGAGATTTGATCAGATTACAGACAGATTGCCATTCTTTGCATCGGCCTGTTTTCCCCCACTTTCTCTTTCAGGTGACCTCCCTGGACCCCTGTTTAATGCCCTGCTGGCCAGGACAGCTTCTATCAATTTTTCTAACTTTCTAAAATTATTTAAATCAAATAAGGTATTCTATGAAAACAATAATTTATCTAAACAGCATTATTTTAGGAAAGTGCATCTTAATGTTATCTGCTGGAAATTTTCCCAATAGGCAAATACCCAGGAATCAATCATAACAAACTTTAGGCCGAAAGGGTCTTTCTTTGCCAATCACACTATGTCAGATACATGAGAAATACATCTATGACACGAGAAGGCATATCACCAGCAAAAAGCAATCCTGGGACAAAGCCCCTGTGGCCTTTCTAGGGTTTACCCATTGCCACAATGCAAAATAGTGGGTCATCTCTAGGAAGCTTATACACTGCAGTTCCTCCTGCATGGCAGCGTCTAAAAAGTAACAAATTCTTTTGAGGAATATATGTGGCCAATCATTTGAGTCACAAAAATCTAATAAAAGCTGTAATGATGATCACAGGAAGAGGTATATAAACAATTCAAATTACTCACTAACCTAATAAATCCTAAGCAAGAATTATTATACTGTCATTACTGTATAAGATTCAATATCCACTAATTTAATAGGTATTCACTGTGAATATAATATATAAAGGACTCTATCTGTGAATATGTATATATGTATGTATATATGTATATGTATGTGTATGTGTTTGTGTATGTGTATGTGTTTGTGTATATATGTATGTGTATGTGTATATGTATATGATGTATATGTATATATATATATATATATAATACACAGACTATACAGTTTGTTCATTTGCTTGTTTTACTAACTGCTAAATATTTTTAAGTCAACTTGTCATAAGCTAAATCATCTGAGATAAAGACACCTCAATTTTAAAAATGCCTCCATAAGATTGGGCTGCAGACAAGTCTATAGAATATTTTCTTAATTACTGATTGGCAATACAGGGCCAAGTCCATTATGGGTGGTGTCATCCCTGAGCTGGTGGTCCTGGGCTCTATATGAAAGCAGGTTGAACAAGCCATGGGGAGAAAACCTGTAAGCAGTACCACTCCATGACCTCTACATCAGTTCTACCAACCAGTCCTTGCTTTGAATTTCTGTCCTGAATTCCTCTGGTGATTAACAGCAATATGGAAGTGTAAGCTGAATAAACCCTTTCCTTCCCAACTTGCTTTTGGTCATAGTGCTTCATCATAGCAGTGAAAACCCTAAGATACTACCTTTTAGCTTTATATATATATATTTTTAACATTGCTTTCTTTTTTGGTTTTCCATCTAATATTATAATTGAAACACTGTACTCCTTGATGTCTGAAAGTTTCATAACCATTGTCTGGTTACCTGAATTTAATGAGCCCAATTAGAAAAGATAAAATGTCTTTAAGAGATTTATGCTACCCTATCCACCTCTAACTACCACTAACGATTGGTTTTTTTTTCCTTACTACAAGGTAATGATTTTAAATATATGTTTTGTCTTTTTTGAACAATTATGTAAGTTTGTTTATGCCTATGAAATGTCTCAGTAATTCTATATTGCCTTCATACTGCTTCTCCACAAGGAAAGAGAAAGAAAAATTTGTCCAATGTTTAGCAGAATTCAGAAGAATGAGCAAATTATATAATTACAAATGTAAGGATAAAACAGACAGAAGTTAAATGATGTTTTGCACTAAAAGCAGGCATGACACATTTCAAAGAGTTCTCAGTCTTTCTGGTTCTTCTCTAAGTGCTCTTTGTATAACAGAGAACATGGCTATATAGAAATGATTGAGAAACATTGAGATACCTATCTTTACCTTTGATTCTTACTTCTTATAATTTCAAATAGAGTCACATAGTTCAACAACTTTGCTGCCACAGACACTGCTCTCAGACAGTATAATGATATACACATTGAGAGGAAACTGTTCCTCCTGCTGTTTTCTTGGTTACAAATTTGGTGTTACTAATGCATAGTTATAGCATGCAGAGTTATTTGCTTTTTCATCTCAAACATGACCTCTCACCATCTTCCTTGCCCTTGAGTCTAGCATCTTGCTGGCCTGGCAGGCATCAAGAACGCATGGGCTGAAAGCCAAACTGATCCTTACAAGGACAAGGGAAGAGACAGACTGACATGGGTTCAATAATTAGCACAATGCCAGACATGATACTCAATAAGGAGCTGCTGAATTAATGGATGTGTGTTGCCTGGCTGTTGTAAATGCTTCAAGTTGATAACCTGGGCTAACTGGGTGAGCATTATAAATGAAAATGAAGGAGTGATCAGCTAGTCTCTCCTGCCAAGTCAATAAACTTATTTAAAGACTTATTTTAGAGATAGAAATGTTTAGTTCATTTTTAATATTCATGCCAATAGCTTTAACAATGTTAAAAACACTCTCAAGCATTTTATCTATTATCGTGAATAACAAAAGCTACTTTGAAAGAAAAGCAGACAGTAAATTTTAAGGTAACTTTTAGGATAGCCCATAATTCTATTACATAAAGTACCTCAGTGGCAAAGATTGTTTATGATCCAATAGCTCTTGCTGCAGTGACAATCTAAATTCTACAACCCAGGGACTAAATGATACATCTCTAAAACATTTTGAATAATCCCAGCAGTTATTACTTATTATTGAGTTCTTCAGACTGTCTCACATTTAATCACACCATAAATACAAAATAAATTCCAGTTAGCATATTTTTGTATTTGTTTTACAATTTGTTATTAAAACATACTTTTACTCCACAAAGCTAAGAAAGAAAAACGGAAGTTGGCTAACCACATTCAACCATGTCTCTAAAGGCATGGATGTGTCCATAATCATAAAAGTAAATATAACTCTAGATTTTAAAATAGATATACACCTCTCACGGGCCCAGCACCACAGCAGGCAGCCTCTCTTCCCTGGTATCTTTACCTTCATTCCACCTTCAAATCTTTATCTATTGCTGCTCTTTAGGAGACAGTTATGAACATTGAGCCTTACTGTTCAGGAAGAAAATATTTTATTTTTAAAACTTATTCTTTAGGAAGTTTATGTATGTGTACAGTGACATATGATAAAATCTATGATGTCTTTTCTCCTTCCTATTCTTTTCTAGGTCCTTCACCCAATAAATGTTTTTCCCAATTTGTATCCTTTTCATTTTAAACAAACAAATAAACAAATAAACAACACTAAGTCATTTCATACTTCCCATATGCAAATGGATATGGAGGTTTCCCACTGGAGCATAGGCAGCCTATATAAGTATCACATCCTCCCAAAAGAATGACTTCTCTTTCCTTAGCAGCTGTCCACTGACAATAGCTCCTCGGTTATGGTAGTTCACCTTGAGCTCCCCTCTGGCAGAGAACACTTTAATAACTTTAAAGTCCCACTAAGAAATCAAATTTCAAATACTGTGATGTTGTTAAGTACCTTGACACAGGATGAAGATTTTATTTATTTTAAGATTGAAGAACTGAATTCTCAAAAAGAAAAAAAAAAATAAATCCCCAACCCAATACATATACATGTATGTATATATATATATATATTCACAATTGCATTTAACTTTCCCATCAGTAGAAGACGTTGTCTGAAAAGTAACAATTCTACTGTTGAAAATGTAAGAGAAGAGGAAGAATAAGAAATTAGACCAGACAGAAGATATCTTCTATTTCAGTAACTTAGTGTTCACCAGAAGCAGAATAGACATATCGTGATGGCCTTCTGTAGGTAACGCAATAGACAAGCAAAGCTTTCAATGCTAAATGAATATAACAACTAGTTCCATTGTTATTTCTAGTAATGTATATATTGGCATTTTCAAACTCTGAAGATACATTATTTTTCTATACTAAACCAACCAATCAAATTGAACAATGGACTTTGAGAGAGTTGTTTTCCAGCTCATACATTCTTTCCCCAGTTATATCTATAAGTTTACTTTTAATATATTTCTATCCTTCTATGCTGAAATACATCCTTTCATTACTAAGGGTCCACCCCTTAACTGTCTTACTTTTAACTTCCCCTTTCAGGCTTGGTCCCACGTCAACAGTGCGTGGCTTTCACAAAGCCAGGACATTCGGATGGTGCTGTGGATTGCCAATCCATGGCAAACTCATGCTCATCATCAGAATTTTCTAAAGTTCTTTTCCCCCCTACCAAGCATAGCTGAAGACCACATTGATCCAGTGATGACTGGGTGATCAACCCCAAAAGCTCAATGTCCCCATAAGGAGGACCTTCCAATCTGACTCTGTTGAGATTTTAAGTTATATAGAACCTCACCTGGGTTTACAGCTCCAGGGATATAATTTCCCACGGTAGTTGATGGTTTTCTAGTGAAGGAAGATGGGCATTTGTTTAATTCTTCTCTTTGAGAGATCTGTCTTACATGCACATTAAGGCTGAAGGGCTATCCCAATAGAAATATAACATCACCTTGTGTGCTCCAAGCTCATCCATCCCACCTCCCAACCTGGGAACTCAGAGTTAACCTTAGTTCTCAGCTTCCTCAGGTGTGGAACTGAATGTATCTACATTAGCAAATACCACATCTCATATGAAGACTTCCTTTACTATCAGCGTTTTATGTGTGAAAGTGTGAACTGAATATTAATGACAAAGGAAATTACTTCAAATGGATCTATTGATCTTCACCTACAAATATAAACAACCTTTTATAATTGGCCATAGCTATCTTAATTATTTATCATAGTCATTTGTAAATGTAAAATGAATAAGAATTGGGCCTGGGAAGATGTGGTAAGTGGTTTTGAGTGTCTTAACACATTTCACTGTGTTTGAGGTTGGCTGAGGTACTGTAAATTCTGGATCTATGTTTGAAATCATAATTGTCAGTATGGCTTTTTCCCAGAGTTTCCACAGAACAGAAAAAAATGTCATCTGCTTTGCAGTGGGATCTCTCTGGAACAGCTCACCCCTGTGAGCCCATCTGCCCTTTCTGCCTCTGTCTTTTAATTAACATTTGGAAAACAACAGTAGCATTGTAAATAACAGGGCTGGGTAAAGAGACCCAGAAAATGACGTGAAGTCTGTCAATCTTCAACCTTGTCAAAGAGCATGCAAAGTGTTACTGGGGGAGGGGTAAGTGAGGCTGCGGAATCATTCATAAGCCATACATGCTCAACGTGACCTACACACACACAAATTATAAATACTGAAGTATCTTGAAAGATTATAAATGAACTATTAGTAGTTGAAATAATTCTCAAATAAGTTAAATTAAAAAAAAAAATTTCTAGAGAAACGTCAAACCGATTTCCTGCTGCTTACCTTTTCTGCTGATTGGGCTGTACCAAAAAAGATGGGAATGAAAGCTAACCAAATGATGCACGTGGTGTACATGGTAAATCCAATAGGTTTGGCTTCATTGAACGTCTCTGGGACCCCTCTGGTTTTAATGGCATAAACAGTACAAGTGACCATCAGGAGGATACTGTATCCTAGCGAACAAATGAGTGACAGATCTGAAATGTCACACTTGAGCACTCCCCTAGCGTTCTCGGGATCCAGTGTTCGCTGTTCTCCATAGTCAATGATGGTGTGGGGGGGATCCACGACAAACCACACAAACACTCCAAGGAGCTGTACGGATATGAGGCTGAAGGTGATCACGAGCTGGGATGCTGGGCTGATAAACTTAGGTGCTGTGACAGATTTCTTCCCTTGCTCGAATATTCGGTGGATACGGTTTGTTTTGGTCAAAAGCGCTGCATAGCTGAAACACATACCAAGTCCCAGAAAGATCCGTCGGAAGGAGCAGATGATTGTGTCAGGTGCGGCAATCATCAAAAAGGTGATCGAGTAACAGAGAAAAATCCCCGTTAGGAGCACATAACTAAGTTCCCGCCCAGAAGCTCTCACAATTGGTGTATCATTATAGCGGACAAAGGTCACAATCACAAAGGTGGTGGCAATGATTCCCAATATTGCTATGAACACAGGTACCACGGCCCAGGGTGAATGCCACTCCAACTTGATGATGGGGATCCTCTGGCAGCCTGTGCGGTTGATGTTTGGTCTCTGATCCAAAGGGCAGAGTTCACAGGACAGTTCATCCACCTGGTAGTTGTAACCCTCACAGCGTTCACAGTGCCAGCAGCAGGGGACCCCTTTCACGGTTTTCTTCCTCTCCCCAGGCTTGCATGGCAGGCTGCAGACAGATGCTGGGTGTGTGTGCTCTCCATTAGCCCACTGCATGTCTTCCACCTGTGGGCATAAAAAATTAATGAGCCTTCCATTTTTCTCCATTTATAATATCCTAATCCCAGCCACAGGTTTGTAATAAATCACTGAATGCTGACGGTACAAATACAGTTTACCATAATAAGAGTCCTGTTTCTTTCCATGATATTGACTTTATAAAAGTGTTAAATGATTGGGTCCAATCAATCATTTGCATCATCAACTAGATCGGATCATTACTTTCCACTTACCTCTCCGTGGCTGACCACTATGATATTAAAGAAAGATTTATTGGCCCAAACAATTTTAATATGAAAGCTTTAAAAATTAAATAAGAGGGATAAAACCAAAATAAAACAAAAAAAATCCCATAGAAAGATATTTTAAATCAAATCACAAATACAAACGTCAAAATATTTCAAATCCTGGATTAAGACACTAAGCAAAGCATTATCAACAATGATTCCTGTGTTTCTAAAATAGGGAAATTCAGAGGATATCCTGTTGATCTTGATAGGAAACGGCAGGAGTTAAGGCTGGAGTTAATCTCTGACTTCTTCTTTGCTCTTGAATATGACAATATTTGCAAGCTAGCCATGTACTGAAATATACATCTTGGATAAAGAAGCTAAAAAAAAATAATGTTTACTACTAAACGCTTGCAATCTTAAAGGGGGCAAAAGCAATGAAATTAGTACCAAATGAAGTTATGAACTGGGAATAGAAAAGTCATGCAGAGAGGTGAACGCAAGAGGTCAAAGGTGAAAGCGGCGGGATTTGTAAGTCTTGAAGGAGCACGCAGAAACACACAAAATTTAATTCACCAAGGTCAACTTCATTGACAGTCTACAAGAAGAATTAGTATACCCCATAGTCGTCATCTTCTCAGATGCCCCCCTCACCCCCCTCAATTCCCTCTCCTTGAATTTGAGCACTCATGCGCTTTATTCTCACACTGAAACAAGTGATCTCTTTAAACAGTGCTGTGTTCAAGGGATGATAACCATGGCTCCCGAGGCTCGGCCATAAAAGTCGCCTTTAACCTCTGCTTCGTCTTCTCTTGTGCCACCCATGCTCAGGGAAGCACCAGCAAGGGGTCCTGAAAGTTCTCAAGCAGTTTGAGGTACAGTTTGCAGTTCTTTTGCAGCGACATGAAGCAGTTTGCCATGTTCTAGAAAGCAACCGCTTGGCTTCAGCTCTAGCTTACATCTTGACTTGTGGAAATCACTAAACCTGAACATCCCAGCTAGGCTCTTCCTGAATTCTCATGTTTAAAAGTTATGTAAGGTAATAAATATTTATTGTTTCTATGGATATATATATATCCATAATATAACACACACATATAATATGTGTTGACAACGTTTACCCACGTCACACTTGTCACACTTTCTTGCCTCTCTCTCTCTCTGATCCTCCTTGTCCCAACTATCCCATCTTCTACTTTCAAAGCTTTTGGTTGGTTAGGAAATCCCTTAAGTTTAGTTATAATTACTTAGTGATAAGCCTATGAATTTTGGAGCTATTTTTGCACAGCAATAAAAAAAAAAAAAAAAAAAAAAAAAAAAAAAAAAAAAAAAAAAAAAAAAAAAAAAACCTAATGCAGCTCAAATTAAATTTTCCCAGTCTGTGGCCACCATAACTCTAACATCAGCCTGGTGTTGCATAGAGAGGGTAAACCCAGTAACAGCAGTCCTGTATCTTAAAGTCACCAAGTATGCAACTTCAGTCTCACTCCCCTGTGGCTTTTAAGGTTGCCTCCCTCTGAGGGCCAGGTGATTGAGGCTATTATTATCCAAAATGAATTAGAATAATCTTCTTCATTAAATATTCTTAGAATACTTGAGACCAGGACTTGCAGTCCCTAGTCTCTAAACCCAGCACTTGCTGGAGATACCTGAATACTCAAGGTGGAGTAAAGAATTTAAATGTCTTTATTTCAAACAGCCTCTCTTCAGAAAGTGATGTTTCTTCAAGTGTCCTAAGGTCACAATAAACTATCAGAGCCATCCTGTCTGCTTCCCATGAAGTAAGACTCACTCTATTAATTCTCTATTAAGTTTTAATGATGTAAAAGAGATATTTGTTTACTTGGAAGATTTCAGTAAGACAGAAGGACTTTGGATTAAAAGCATGTAGAAAGAACCTTCTCAAAAATATTGAAATATGAAATAGTCTATTTAGTGGGTGAAATATTTCTTTTAGATCATCATAGACTCATGATAATGTGCATTTGATGGGAACATTTTAAAGACAGTTATTATAAACCCAAATAGCAGTATGTCTAAGGCTTCTAGAGATTTATCATAGTTGAATGGAAAAAAAATTAAATTAAAGATAATGAAAGAATCTCAGAAGCATTAAACTTTACTATTAACAAGAAACAAGATGGTCATCTATCACCTTATGTTTGTTAGGTTAGCTCTCAACACACTTTGATTTATTTCAAAGGATAAAAGATGTGCTCACAAAAATTTTGGCTAAAATTGGCCCTAAAATTTTATTTAGGTTGAAAATATTTTTTTCTAAGCTTTATATGAAATGAACCAATAAAAAATATTTTCTGTAAATAATCAATAAAATTTAAAGATTATTGACTATAGCAGTGCATACTGGCTCATAACTGCAATCTCAAAATGGGAGAATCTGAGGTAGGCAGATTGCCATGAGTGTCAAGTCAGCCTGGATAAATGGTGAACATTACTAGACTAGCCAGGACTACAGAGTGAGACTTTGTCTCAAACAAACAACAAATAAACAAACTAGCGACAACAACTGTCCTGGACAGGCATGAGCACTGGTGAAACAGTGTCAGGAACATCATGACAATGACCCACCACACTCTGTTTAGACTTAAGTCTATTATCATAAGATAAAACCCATTATTGGCATCATTGTTGTGCTAAGACTTATGACTTGACAGGTTATGGGCACTAGTAGAAAAATAACTCAAATTATTTGGGTAAATAGATAGTGTTAAACCAACTCCTAATGACTTATTTATTATTGTATCTATAGATTAATGTATCTTTAAACTCTTTGACAAAATCTAGCATATCATCATGATAAAGGTCCTAAATTATAATACAGAAAGGAATAGACCTAAAAGTAATAAAGGCTATATAGGTCAGAACAATAGCCAACATCATCCTAATTTAGTAAAACTCGAAGTAATCCTATTAAAATCAAGATAAAGAAAGGGTTACCTACCATCCCCATCCTTTTTTAAACTTATAGGTTATAAGTCCTTACTAGATCAGTAATGCAAGAGAAGGAGCTTAAGAGGTACAACTAGGAAAAAAAGTCAAATTATTGTTTGCAGATGATATACTATTACATATAAGAGATCCTTATAAGAGATCCATATAAGAGATCCTTATATTACATATAATAGATCCTACCAGCAAACTTCTAGAAATGAACAATATGTTCAGTAAAGTGTCAGGATTAGTATACAGTTTCTGTATACTAATAAGAAGCATGTTGAAAACATCACTATATACACAATTACATATATAATAGCCTCAAAAATTTATAGGAATAAATTTAAGGAGGTAAAAAAAATACACTATAACCTAAAATTTAAATCTCTGAAGAAAAAAATTGAAGTAGATACTAGAACAAATTGTGGTTTTCAATATATTTTAAGAAACTAAACTAAACAAAAAACACAGGAGGCTCTAGAGATATGATTCAGTTAGAGAATACTGACAGAGTACCTGAGTTGGGTTCTCAGTATCCACATGGGAATTCTCAAATAACTGTAACTCTAGTTTCAGAGATTATGATTCCCTCTTCTGCCCCTCTGAGCATGGAAAACATGTGGTACACAGACAAACCTGCATTTAAAACACTAATATACATAAAATAAACCTGAATAATATTTGTTTAAAAGACAATTGAAAATGAAAAGGAGAATGATTTTATTTATTAAATATTTTATTTAATATTTTGTTGTAATATTAAAATAAAAATGCTTAGAAATAAGCCTAGATAAGACAGGATGGGGTTTATTCATCAAAACTATAAAACATTATTAAAAATAAGATGAAATCCATTTAAAGAAATCCCATTTTCATAGAAAATACTACCTACTATTAGTAAGATGATAAAACCTCAAATTTATCTACAGACTAAAAACAATGCTTGTTGAAATTTCAGGTGGAATCCTTTGCAGAAATTGATAAATGAGTCTCTAATTTCACATTAAGGGATCTAGGAAAAACAAAAATGATTTTGAAAATGACAAACAAAGCCGGCACTAACACTAATTTTTAAAAATATTTATCTTTATGCATTTTAGCTGTATATGTACATGTGCACCATGGGCATTCCTGGTGCAAGCAGATGCCAGGAAATGGCATTGGATCCTCTGTAGATGGAGTTACAACAGTTGTGAGCTGCCACATAGGCACTGAGAAGAGACTACAAATTCTCTAGAAGGGCAGAAAGTGCTCTTAACCACCGAGTCATCTATTCATCGCATGAAAACTGGTTTTAAATTTTATTCTCAAAGACATATAATACTTGCATAAAGATAAACAACATAGTAGAAAAGAAATTTAGAAAATAAATACATGGATGTATAGCCAATTAATTTTTAAAAATGTTAAGACTAATGGGCATTTACATTCTAATGAGTAAGACCCTGTACACACTAATTAAAGATGCTCACCCATATTTGGCTCAGATGTAACTCAGTCTTTCCCTTTTGAGTAAGTTCTGTGTTTCACATCATCATAGTAATCTGAATGGTGGTACAGACATGAAGTACATTTTTTTTTTTTTTTTTTTTTTTTTTTTTTTTTGTTTTTTTTTTTTGTTTTTGTTTTTTCGAGACAGGGTTTCTCTGTGTAGCCCTGGCTGTCCTGGAACTCACTTTGTAGACCAGGCTGGCCTCGAACTCAGAAATCCTCCTGCCTCTGCTCCCAAGTGCTGGGATTAAAGGCATGCGCCACCACCGCCCGGCTTGAAGTACATTCAATACAACAAAAATAAATAGTCATAGTAGTCACTTACTCTCACATCTAATATTTGATCAATCACTAACTTACATAACCATGTGTAACCTTGATCTTGGGTGCCACCAAGGTAATGGAAAGCCATTATGTGTCAAACTACCTTAGTACTTATAACATTCTTACATAGAATTATAATGGCATCTAATTATATATTAATTTTGTTGGGTTTAATTTATATAAAGTAGTGTGTTTTTAAAATTGTAGGTTATAACCTGGGAATAATTTAAAAGATTTATTTAATGTACACCTTTTCCTCACTAGAGATTATGGTTCAGTATGTCTAGAAAGGGACACTAAGTCCTTTTTAAAAGTCCTCCTTAGTTTTAGTGTTTTTGCACAATAATTATGAGCAGAAGCTTGCTGAACATTCATTTAAATTGCATTTTCCTCAGGACAATATGGACCAATTATCTACTATTGTATTACACACTGTAATATGGTGACTAATAACTAAAAGTAATCAGTGAATATCTGTTGAATGAATAAAAAAGGAACGAAGGAGCAAGAATGAGCAGTGATGGTCTCTAATGGGAGGGTAGTATGGAAGGATAATTGGTTTTGAAAAGCAAGTCATGATTTGGTTCATGAATTTAGGAGTCAAAATAGCCTAGAGTTATGAAAACTAAGGCTACAACACCAACAATTGGGGCAATAAATATTTATAATGAGATTTTCACCCTCAGAAATGGTAGAAAATGGAATCCTGAACACAGTAGAACACAATATATTCTGAAAGATGAGTAAAAAAAAGTGGCAAAAGGTGTGAACCAATGGAAAGGGGTAAAATCCAACTTGAAGCCCAAGAAACCAAGTGGATTCCTAACATTACAGAAGTAGAAGTGGCCAGTGGTACACAGAGATAATCACATTTTATAATGAAAGTAATTGAAAACTTCCCCTAATTTTTTTCATGAGACAAAATTTAGTTTCTCTGTGAAATTTCTCTCATCATTCTATTCTACACAAGTAGACATCCCACTGTATTGTATTAATCTCCAGATAATACATCTTTTATACTCATTGGATTAATACTGAGGTTATATTGTGTTTATGCTTTATCAGTGGAGAGTAAGTTGATCTAGTGATGAGACACAAAAATCACTGTGTTTTAGTTAATGTAGGCTCAACAGAAACTGATGCTTGAAAATTGCATCCACAGGTGAATAATCAGAATGTATCCTGAAATGTAGTTATAAACAGATGCATACTATATCTGTAACTCTTGTGTTTGGTATTTTGAGTTCTCTGACTTTGAACAAGAGACATGTTCTTTCCTACATCTGCTTAGTAATAAGAATGTTCTTTTTTCCTTCAAAAACTTTTATATTGTATTACTTAAAATGAATTTTAAATTAAAATATATTTTGATCATATTTCCAATGCCTGCAAATCATTTCAGATCATCTCCTCTTCCCTATTCACTCAACTTTAAATTCTGTCTCAAGGAAAAAAATTAATATAACAACAACAACCAAAAAAAAAAAAAACCCAAACTAAGAAAACAAAATAAAACACCACCTCCCAAACAAACAAACACACAAACAAAAACCACACCAAATTGTAAACAAATAAAAATACACACACAAAAACACAACACACAGACAATAACTGAGGAATCCATTATGTGTTGATCAAATATGCTTGAACATATCTGCAATGTAGTGCTTGATATATACTCACTGTCACTCAGAACTATTTTCCCTCACCCAGAGGTATAAATGATAGTTAAGTTGTTAACTTTTACTCTAGTGGTTTTGTTTTCATTCATTCATTCATTCATTCATTCATTTAAAAAATACAACAAAATAAAATAGAAGACACTACAGAAACAATCACATTTTAGTTGAAAAAACAAACCAAACCTACAGAAGAAATAGATCCCCAGAGAAGGCACAAAGATTAGACCTACTATAAGAAATACCATAAAAACATTAACTAGAAGTCATAATATAAGCACAGAGGACCTGGTGCAGACCTATATAGACCCTGTGCATGCTCTTTTAGTCTCTGTGAGCTCATAGGAAGTTTCTCATGTTGGTATCGTAACTGGAACATTTCATCAACTGTTTCAAAGCAACTAATTTTGAAGAGAATAGTCATCTGCTTTGTATGTTGAAGTTATATTAGAAAATCTAACAAGGTCTTCAAAATGTTTTCTGGATGAAATCGAACGCAAATTCTTCAATATAGTTCTGAGGGGAAGCTCAGAAAGAAACCCGCATTCTATCTGTAATTAGATTTTGTTTTGTTTTGTATTTGTCAAAAAAACAAAAACAAAAACAAAAAAAAAACCATGAACAGTAACAAGCCAAAGATCATTGTCTCTGCTTTTCATCAAGGTCTACAATGTTTTGCTTTTATCTTTCTATGGTCTATGTTCTGCCTGCTGTTTTTCAGAAATTGCCATATGGTTGCCTATATTTACTTCTAGTTCTATATATAGGAAGAAAAAAATCTAGCTTTTGAGCTTGAACATGGAGACACAAGGTCCAGCTTATGAGTGTTGGATTCTATATAGTGGAATGCGTAGGTTAGTGATGAGTGCAGGAAACAAATTTGCAATATACTTGCCAACTGGAAAGTATACAGTAAGCCTATAATAGAGAGCCTCTTCTAAGCACTGTGCAGGGGAAGATCCCCAAGTGGCAGGCTATATTTGCCACAATAATATCAAGACAGAAACTTAGTTATAAATTCATGCTCATTCCACTTGAGTACCATGGAGTGATAATTTTTAATAACAAGCCATTGAGGTTTAATTGTTTTTACTATGTATATATACTATTACATATACTTCATGATTACAATTGGAGTTTCAAGTCTTTCTTTTAGTAATGTTTTTATGTGGGAATAATTTATCTAAATATTTTCTATAAAAATTAATACTTTAGTTTCTCAGGATGGTTGAGTACATTTACTTATAACTTTAAAAGTATTTACTTCATTTCTATTTTGAACTTAAATTCAGCTAAATATTAAAATACAATTTAAATGTCATGTATGAATAATTCTATTAAACATATGGTGTCAGTGTTTCATGGAAGCTAAGTTCAGTTAAATGGGTCTTTCATTACTAATTAGAAGTAAAAGTCAATAATGTGAAAGTCAACTTAAGACCAAAACACACTGATGGAAATTCTTTGAACTTTCAAAAGAGTCTATTTAATTATGCATATATCTTACATTTTCTGACATAACTTAATTCTCAGTTCATGCAAATACTAATGTAGCTCATTGCAAAATGTTCTGAGTTTATTTAAACAACATATTAAATAATTTGCTAATTAAAATTCTTTCCCATTCAATCTTAGCTCATATAATTTCATGGATATATAGTTCAGCCTATAGAGGATGCTTGGAAGTCAATGCTTTCAGAATATTAAGAAACTCATGTAGAGTCTTGTAGTTCAGTGGTTAAAAGCACTTGCTGCTCTTGAAGAGGACCCAGGTTCAGTTTAGAAACCCCAACCTCCACATAATGGAGACTTCATCTGTAACTCCAACTCCAGTATTGGAGTCCATCCAATAGTTCAGACCACTCAGCCACCTCCACTAGTACACAATTCACACACACACACACACACACACACACACATACATTAAAATAAATCTCAATTAATAAATAGAAAGGTGTACAGATGGATTTGGAATGCACACATTCAGTAGCACGATACTTTGTAACACAAAACCTGCAAGGTGTAAAGGCAACAAGAACAGTAATTGTAATGGTAGATAACATTTAAGGAGGGCCTACTATAAAGTCATATTCTAAGTCTGAGCACTGAAATTTTTACCAATCCTGAGTCAGCATTTCTTCCCCAAATTTTTTAAGGAGGACAAGACTGAAGATAATATTACTTATACCACACTGCTATTTAACGAGGATGAGTAGATTCAAGCGCAAGCCTCACAATCAATAATGTTCTTTTGCCTCTCTACATGGTTCTCAGGTCAGTGAAGGACACATAGTAGACAGCTAAAAGCTCATGAAAACTGGATATATCAAGAACATACAGAGTTGCAAGTAAAGGAGACAGAAAACAGAGAATTTGGCACACAGCTCTAAAATCATAGCCTAGGTGAAGAAAGTCTTACAAGGACACTAAATTTACAGGGGATAGAAAAGGAAGGGATCAATATATCTTACACTATTATTGAACGTTTAGGGGTGTTTGTTGGTTTGTTTGTTTTTGAGTGTGGCATGCTATTATTTGTATCTCATGTGTCTTCCAAGGTCAGTATAGTAAATGTTTAGTTCCCAGTATGGCTTTTTTGAGAAAGCATGAAAACCTTAGCGATGAGGCCTATTTGAATATGTCTAGTCACTGAATGTTGTGCCTTCTAGAGTTACTATGGATCCTCATCTTTCTTGCACCCTGACTGTGAAGATGAA